>NC_073629.1:34435042-34738072 GCF_029407905.1 Bubalus kerabau
GCAGTGGTGATATGGCCAGAAGGAACTGGCCATGGGAAGTGAACCAGATTCACACACCTCTTCCCTTCCACACAGTTGTAGCTCCCCATGCTATAGTCACTCAATAAATATTTGCTGATTTATCAAGGATGATTGATCCTAGACTCTGGTGTCAATATTCCTGAACCAGGCCTGGGGCCTCTTTCAAGGGACATGGAACCATCTCGCCTGGAGCCCCTCTCCCCTCCTTTTGTCCCCCTCCTTAGGCCAGATATGTGCTTTCCTTAAAGCTCATAAAACACTATTTCACTTACGCAAGAAGGCTGTCATGCCAGAGCTATTTTATTATGAAGAAAGCAGAAAACCATAAAAAAATATTTTTAGAATACAACAGTAGAACTCATGTTCTGTTTCTTCCTTGAATTTGAAAAATAAGATCATGGGTTATATGCCTAATTTTTAAGCCAACTTCACTGGGGTCTTCCTAAAGCTGAATTTTGGGGGGTGGTTCTAGACTATGGACCCATGTCATCTTGGACACTCTGGGCCACAAGGGAGTTTCACCCCTTTTTGCAGGTGGGAAACAGTCCTCTAGAGGAGAACTAGACACATACCTCTGAAACCACTGACTCTTTTCCAGACATTAATTAATTTGTTCACTTAATGAATATTGATACCCACTGATCACCAAGCCCTAGTCACTAAGACTAAAATCACGGAAGAAGATCCATCCTTACCCACAAGGTGCTCTCAGGCTGTGAACACACTGCTCCCACACAGAGCAGCAGTGTTAGATGGCGCTTGGAGCAGCTAAGTGGGTGGGGAGTCTGGAGGGCTTCTGGGAGGAGACCCTGGAGCTGCATTGAGAGCGATACAGAACACCTGTACCTGTATAGCAATATAGCAATACAGGTACAGAAATGGAAAAGGGAGAAAACAAAAAGGTAACACTTGCCAGGAAAAAAAAAAAAAGAAAGAAAGAAAAGGGGAAGAATTCCAGAGAGAGGAAACAGCATGCACCAAGGTTGGGAGAGGTAAGTGGCAGTGTGACAGTGCAGTGACTCTGGGCAGTACAACTATTGTGGAATGATTGGAGCTGGGGAGAAAAGGTAGAAGCGGGAGAGAGCCCCAGAGGTCATACACACAACATTTGACTTCTTCACAAGGAGCTGCTGAGGAAGCTGGTCGAGGAGGGGAGGCCGGGTGACAAGATCAAATCTTCCATCCACTCATGTTGGTGCACGTTTTCTGAGCCTAGGGTCCTGTCCTTAGGTTCTGAGGGGCCCATAAAGAGATGCATATGGTACTGAATGGACTCTTGTCCTCAGGAAATGCAGCATCTAATCATGAAGTTGGAGGTTTTGGGTTGACAGAGACTTAACTACTTTTATCAGCTGAAGGGATGTTGCCTAGAGAGAAAGAGGCTAAATAGATGGAGAGATGGAGGCCACTGGAGGAGCAGGGGTCATAAGGGCAGGCAGGGGCAAGATCAAGGATGCAAGGAAAGATTCGTGGGGTCAAGAGAAGAGATGTTTTGCCTTTGATGTCAGTGGTGTGGGTTTGGCAGAAGAAAAGGGGTTCAGGAGACTGAATGCTGTTGAGAGAGAAGTTTAGGTGATCAGTGATGGGTCTAGATGGGGAGGGAAGGTGGAGGGGCCAGGAGAAGTTCATTGCCTCACTCAGGAAACGGGACCTCTGATTACTTAGCCCTGCAGGGATCAGGGACAGAACAAAACTGCTCAAGTTCCCGCCCCCAGAAGCTCACGCCTTCTTCTGCCTGGCCTGCTGTTCCTTCCTACTCCTCCTGGGTCCTTCTGTTGAAATGATGTCTTTCAAGGTGCTGCTGCAACGGGCCTGCTCAGGAAGCCTTCCTGTTGCTCTCAGCAGGAATGCTTTTTCCCTCTTCTGGATTCCACAGTGCTTTTCTCTCTGCCTCTCCTGTGTTTGTGTCTCCCTTTGCATGTATAGTTCTTACACGTCTGCCAACTAAACTGAGCTTCTACAGATAGCTTTTGGTCTCCCACAGGACCCAAATATACTAGGTGCTCAATAAAAGTTTTGTTGACTGGATGAATTCATCAATGAATGAATGAATGAATGGATTTCAAGAGCTCAGGTCATCCCCCTGCTGGAAACGACCTCCCTTCCCCATACCTAAGCGGAGCTCCTCTTTCCCCGTCCTACTGTGGCCTATCCCTGGGCTGGCTGCTGAGTCACATGCTAGTCACAGGCCTTCTGCACTTGGTTGAGATCATGGCCTCAGGCAGGATGCCAGAGCTGCAGGGTTGGAACTCACTGTGTCGGTGAGATGAGGTGTGGGCAGAGCCTGGGGAACCCGTGCAGACTGCAGAGAGCTGGATGCTTACCAGGATGCTAGAGCAAGCCTCGGGCCTTTCTCCCTCCTGGCTGCTCATTTCTCTGCTCTGGCCCTCATGTCTCTGCAGGGCAATTCTGTCAGTGGCTCACTTAGTGCCCCAGTGGCTCCACACACACCTCTTCCTGGTGGCAGGGCCTTCCTCTGGTTGGTCTGAGCCTGTGCTTCAGCCTCATCTCCTATCATCCACCTGTAGGCCCCACAAAGATTGGATACACATCTGCTCAATAAATCTTTACTGAGTGCTTACTACAGCCTGGCTCAAGGTTAGTTGCTGGAATTTTCACAGTAAAAGACAGTCTGCTCTCCAGGAGCTCATGGTCGAGTAGGGCTAGAGGAGGTTCGACAAGTAAGTAGCCGACTCTAATGCCCCAGCCTGCAGTTAGCGCCATAGACAGGGAGCCTGGGTTGGGACCCACAAGAGAGGGTGGGGGAGTCTGGAATAGTTTGCGGGGGAGGGGAGGGGAGAGCCAAGGGAAGAAGAGAAGGGAGGGGCATTTCAAGGAGAGAGAGCAGAGAAGGCCGAGGGCAGAGAGGCGTGTGGTTTGGGGTGGCCATGTGTGAGTGACAGGGGTTTGATGGGGTGAGGACTGGTGAGCCCAGAGACCTGTCCCTAAGCCCCCATCCCCACCCATGGAAGTAAACCTCCCAGCTGCTGCCTTCTCTAGGAATTCTTGTTTCTCCAACTTGTGTGGTTTTGTCCTTGTCAGAAGCGCAATCTGTCTCCATCTGAGGAACCCTTTCTACATTCCAGCTTATTTAAGGCTTATGTGTGTAGCTGCTCTGCCCTCTCCACCAGACTGGGGGCTCCCCCAGAGTTGGTTGGGGAGAGCTGGGCTCCTCCTGTCGTTTCTATACTCTCCACAAATACTGAGCCAGGATTTGGGTACTGAGAACGCAGCAGAGACTTAGATGGACACATTGAATTCAAACACCAAAGTGTCCACCAGACTGCCCCTGTCCCTTCATCAGGCCCTCCGATGAATCATCAGGAGGTCATTTTATGAGTAAAGAATTCATCCAAATGGACGAGAGTCGTCTGGTGCCACTTGCTCTGTGATGTTTTGCAAATCTCGTAACCTCTCTGTCAGGGATGAAAGAAACACCTCTCTCAGGATGTGGTCATGAGAAAATGCAGGTAGAAACGTGGAGGTGCCAGGTAAACTTTGCAGCAGGCTCCAAAGGCCAGAGGTTTGGGGGTGGGTGCTCTTCCACTGCTCCCAGCAGAGTGCACCTTCCAAGAGTTGCTCATTCTAGATCTGGACTCCCTGCCCAGACAAGGCCCACAGGGTCAGCTTGGCTCACCTCAAGTAAGTCTCCTCTCCAGCTTGCCTTGATTCTTTTTTTTTTCCCACTCAATAAAGAAAAGCTCCTCACCCTACTAGGAGACCTCATATGTGAGGGTGTAATTTCCAAATGTAATTTCTAAGACTGCAGTTTATCCTCTGATTCTACCTCTTGGTTCCTTTAACTTCTGTGTTGTATTTCACCCAAATTTCAACATCAGAAGAATGGCAGGTTTTCAAGCATGTTCATATGCCAGAGCCCCTAGAAGCTGGCAAACTTGTGGAACTGAAAAAAAAATTAATATGTATAACTTCCAGTCACCCTTGAAAGTGAAAAAGTGAAAGTGTCAGATGTTCATTTGTGTCCAACTCTTTGTTGGACTGTAGCACGCCAGGCTCCTCTGTCCATGGAATTCTCCAGGCAAGAATACCGGAGTGGATAGCCATTCCCTTTTCCAGGGGATCTTCCTGACCCAGAGGATCAAACCCAGGTCTCCTTCATTACAAGCAGATTCTTTACTGTCTGAGCCACCAGGGAAGCTGAGCTAAATCAGAGATCCTTGAGTCCTTGATTCTTGCGGAGATAAACAGTAGCTGAGGCCAAGGTTTAAAATTTAAGAAGAATGTCAGGATCGCAAGTCCTAAATGGTGATTAAAGGAAGGGGGTCATCATTTACGTTTAGGGATGGGACTCTTGCTCTAGGGAACAGAATCTGAGAGCTCTGGATCTCAGAATTGAGCTTCAAGAGCAAAGGCCCAGTGTCATAACGGCTGCTGGCCTCCCAGCTGCCCTAATCTTCCCTATTTTCCCATTTTCCTTTCCTTTTTAGGAGGCTACACCCAAATGCTTATGACTTCTTGACTTTCCCTTTCTCTTCCTGTCCCTTCCTAGAAAGATCATGGAACATGGCAGCTAGCTAGGAACAGGGGCTTCAGAGCAATACTGTTTGGGTTCAGTATTTGCACTTACTTTGCACTTACTTTTCTGTGACCTGAGACAAGCCTTCTGTGCCTCAGTTGCCTTACTTGTAAAATGATGAGGATGATAATAAACTGGCCTCACAGGCATTGGTGAGGGGTCAATGAGTTAACACAGGGGTCAGCAAACTGTTCTGTGAAGGGCTAAATGGTAAATATTTTTGGTTTACTGTCCATACTGTCTCTGTCATCACTGTTCAACTCTGCCATCATGTTTATCTCAAAGGCAGCCATAGACAGTACTTACATCAGTGGTGTGCAGGACGATAAAGCTTTGTTTATAAAAGTAGACAGGGAGCTGGATTTACCCTGAGGCTCACAGTTTACCAAGTTAATACACGGAGAAAGTGCTTGGCTTGTCGTAAGCACTTGAAAAATGTTAGCAATTATTATTCACTTATGAATAAACTAAATTTGAGCAGTTATTCTGTGCAGGCGCTGTCCTCACAGTTGAGAGCAACACAGTTGAGAGCTGGCGGAGCCTGTGTTCTGGTTGGGGGGTGGGAGCAGATGAGGGGACAAAGGACAGGAGATAGCAGATGGTGTAAGAGCAGCTGTGAGAAGAGCTAGGGGCTGAGATAGTGACAGTCAGGGAAGACTTCTTAGAAGCCATGGTTCAGTCAAGACCGTGACAAGGGCCCAGCATGGTGCCACTCTGAGAAAAGAGTTCCAGGCAGAGGGCCCCACTAGCTCTGGCTCCCACTTACGAACCAGCTGCAGGGTCTGCAGGGCTGGGAGGACTGGGAGAAAGGAAAGGAGAAGGAAAGGACAGAAAGGAAAACAGGGCTCCCTTCTGACTTGCCACTCAGGTGCTGCAGGGGCTGTGGGGAAGGACCTACAGCCCCTCCCCTGGAATATGTCCCTTTCCTCAATACTCTTCCTCAACCCAGCTCCCCTCTCATCTTTTCTCCTCTCACTGCCTGCCTCAAAGCCCTCAGCCCAGGCCTGCACCCACATCTGCTCTTCACACCTACTTCTGGCTCCCAGGCTTGCTAACTCCAGCTGCTCATGACTGTAGCTGGAGGGGAGGGACCCCTTCACGCCTTCCAGCAGGTGAGCAGCAGGGTCTGGCTTCTGCTTCCCCCTGCGCAGGGGAGATGGGAACTCCAGACAGGAGATGAAGGGGGTTTCACTGGAGCTACTCCTAGACACAGAGCCTGGAACCCAAAGGGAACTCAGAATTCCTGCCTTCTGGTTCACAGTTCCCACAACCTTTGGTTGAGAAAACACCTGTGTGTGTATGGATTCCGGACTCCAAGTGCCCTCTTTTCCCCATCTCCACACCCAAACTTGTGGCTTGCTCTCTCTCTTTCTTTTTATTTTTCAATTGATTATTCTAATTGGAGGATAATTACTTTACAATATCGTGATTTTTTTTCCATATGTCTACATGAATCAGCCATGGGTATACATATGTCCCCCGATCCTGAACCCCCCCTCCCCACTCCCTCCCCACCCCATCCCTCTAGGTTGTCCCTGGGTGCCCTGATTCATGCATTCACTGGTCATCTATTTTACATATGGTAATATACATGTTTGGAGCTATTCTCTCAAATCTTCCCACCCTCCCCTTCTCCCACAGAGCCCGAAAGTCTGAACATTACATCTGTGTCTCTTTTGCTGCCCTGCTCTCTCTCTCTCTTTCAACGTCTATATTGAAGTGTAACTGATATACACAAAACTGTACAAATTTAATGTACACAATCTGATGAGCGTGGACAGATGCATATACCCATGAAACCATCACCACAACCAACATATCCATCACCTCCAACAGTTCCTTGTGACCCTTGGTGTTTTGTTTTGCTTTGCTTTGCTTCTGTGGTCAGAACGTTTACCAGGAGGTCTACCCTCTTAACCAAATTGTAAGTGTATGAAATGGCATCGTTAGCTATAGGCACCTCAGCCTTCTCTTACTAAACATTCTGGCTCCCACTAGAATCTTGTGGGATGACCTAGCCGAGGAACTAGGCCACCACATGTGATGTCCGTCTCCTATAGAGAACAAATTCTAAACTCCGGTGACTTCGGGGGTTGGAACCAGTCTGCCTAGCGGACCGTCACAGTGAGTTCACTCTTGCCAGCTTCTATGTCAGAGGGATGGGTTACTTGACCTGGTCCCAGTTCCAGGATACACCCTTCTGGGAGCCAGTGGCCCTCTGCCCGCCTCCTTCAGTTCTTGCTTCCTTAAAAACCCTTGCCAGATTTCATCCCCACACTGATGCCCTCACTGGCTCCAGAGTCCACCCCGCCTTCACCCCAACCAGTCTGCCAGGGTTGGAATGGCGTCTCCTTGCTCCTTCATGGATCCCGCACCTCTCATCTGGGTCTCCAGGGCCGCGTGACTCACCAGCAACTGGTGTTGTCAGCCTGGCCGTCATGTGGCACTGTGGGTCCCCAGTGGGTGGGCGGGCAGCGTGGGTCAGGCGGGCTTGCTCCCAGCCCGTTCAGGGGCCTCCCTCCCCACTCTTTGCTGTCCTGTGTTGTTGTCTTGGTGCCCAGGAAGCCTGTGGGGGAAAGAAAGTCTGGCCCCTTTTCCTGTCAGCGATGACTTTCTGCTTGGAGCTGACCCTCCGGGATGAGTCACCAGGAAAGGGAGGCAAGCTCTGTGGTGGAGGAGGAAGCCCCAGAGTGCAAGATTTCCTTCCATGGCCCAAGGCTGCTGGAGGTCTGAGGCTGGGTGGGGGTCTCCCAGTTGAAAGAGGGGCTTGGAAAAGGCTCCCCAGGACCCTCTACTGGGAGTGGTCTCCAGACTCCTCTCTCCCCCAAACCCCTGCAAGCCACACCAGATTAAACTTGACTTTCACCATGTCACAGCTTTTGCTGTCATCTTTGGAGGCTCCTTATTGCCTCTGGGATAAAGTCTAGTGCCTTAACTTGGCCCCACCTGCCTTTTGAGCTCATCTTCCTTTACCCCACTCCTGCCCTCCATTCCCATCAGCTGGCCTCCTCCGCTCCTAACTGTAGCGGACCCACAGCCGTCCCATACCTTTGTCTTTGCCATGCCCCTTCTGCACCACTCCCTGTGATCCCTTTTCTTTTCTAGATGCACCCATACTCTAAACCCCATTTCCATTCTCACATCAGCCATCCATCCATTCAAAAAATATTTGTGGAGCACCTTCTACTAGAGTGCCAAGCCCTATGCCAAGAGCTGAGGTTTCAACCACCTGCAAGATAAACAGGTGAGCACTGAAAGACCTCCCAGGCTTGTGGATGAGACAGACATAAAAAGGCAATGGCAATGTAGCCAGGTGAGCTCAGGGTGCTAGGGGGAACACCCGGGAGGGACACCTCATCCAGCCTTGAGAAGATGATGGTGGTCTTTCTTTGTATGTGTGGGCCTTTTTGAAGTCTTGATTGAATTTGTTACAATATTGCTTCTGTTTTATGTTTTAGGTTTTTTGCCACATGGGATCTTAGCTCCCTGACCAGGAATTCAACACACACCCCCTGCATTGGAAGGCAAAATCTCAACCACTGGACCGCCAGGGAAGTCCCAAGCATAATGGTCTTGCTGGAAGAGGAGATGCTGTTGATTTTTTGAGTGTGAGTAGGAGTTAGGTAGACAAGAGAACCAGGGAGGGAAAGGGCAGCAAGGATGTTGGGGCCAGAGAAAGCAAAAAGTAGGAAGGCCCGAGGCAAGAGAGTGCATTCTAGGAACTGAAAGTTGATCATAATGTTTGGAGTAGAGAGTGTGAGAGGGAGTGTGGCAAGAGGAGAGGCTGAAAGTTACCCAGGAGCCCTGGAGAGCTTAAAATTTATCCTAAGAGCCACAAGAAGACAGTAAGAAGTTTACAGTGGAGGCTCAAAATGAGCAGATTTACACCTTAGCTGGTCCAGAGTGACCAAAGCGTAAATTATAGATTAGAGGAGGGCAAGAGATAGGCTCTGTGATCTCTTAGGACTTCAGAGTCCTAGCTCTCCCTCCACACAGGACATGCTGATTTGCGTTACTGAGATTTTCTCTAAGTGTGGATCATTTTCCTTTCAGAGAATTATCAGAGGTTAGTTTTTAAAATATCCTCATGATAGGGTTGAGACCCCAACTCAGAAAAAGAGGAAATGGATGCAAGAAATATTTTAAAACAGGGTTTAATGGACTGGTAATTGACTGAGTGTGTGGAGTGAGGGGACAGGAGGAGTCCCAGCTGTGTGTGTGTGTTAGTTGCTCAGTCACGTCTGACTCTTTGAGACCCCATGGACTGCAGCACACCAGGCTCCTCTGTCCATGAAATTCTTCAGGCAAGAATACTGGAGTGGGTTGCCATTCCTTCCTCCAGGGGATCTTCCTGACCAAGGGATCGAACTGGGATCTCCTGCATTGCAGGCAGATTCTTTACCGTCTGAGCCACCAGGGAAGCCCAGAGTCACAGCCACCCCAGCTTACCAACACAGGGGACTATTTAAACCAGAGGGCACGAAAAGGAATGGGTGTCTGGAGGGAGAAAATGGATTAAGTTTTGGATCCACTGAGTTTGTGGTGATGCCTATAGAACCTCTAGCTGGAAAAGCCAGAAAGATACAGGAATTGGAGTGTGAAGTTTGGGTCTGGAGTTACAAGTGAGGTGGCCTCATCCATCACTTCTTTCTATTCTCCAGCCACATTAACTTTCTTTACAAGCTCATTTCTCACCTCAGGGCCTTTGCACATGCTCTTTCCTTTTTCTGAAACACTCTCTTCTCAGACACATGGTTTATGCACTTAATTCAGGTTGCAATCTGGAGTAGCCCTTTACCCCATCACTCTCCATCTACTCACCCAGCACTAATTTTCATCATAGCATTCATCACCCACCAATATTCCATTGTGAAGTTGTTCAGGTGTTCTGTCTCTACCACTGGAACATAAATTCCCTCTGGGCAGGGGTTCAGAACCTGGAGGGACCTCAGGGCAACCTCCTGACACCTAGGCCTGGGGAGAGGGCCCCAGGTAGCACATGCAGGGCCAAAATACCCAGAGAGTGGAGAGTCCTAGCAGGAGGAGGCGCTGAGATTATGGAATGCCTCAGAGAGATTGCCTCTGAGAAAGCCCCTGGGAGGCTGTCTGGTGGTAG
Organism: Bubalus kerabau; assembly: GCF_029407905.1. Classification (NCBI taxonomy): domain Eukaryota; kingdom Metazoa; phylum Chordata; class Mammalia; order Artiodactyla; family Bovidae; genus Bubalus; species Bubalus kerabau. The sequence goes on from NC_073629.1 coordinate 34,444,717, forward strand.
ATTCTGGATCTTGAGGGACAGACTCCAGATACAGTGAAGAGTAAATCAGGAGAGGGGCAGAGGCGAGGAGCTGGGCACAGTGTGCCAGGCTCTGGAATAACTGGGGAGGGGCATAGAGGCAGGGGAGGGGAGTCACTTGTGATGAATGATGATTACAGCCTCCTAACTGCCCTTCTGACCCCACTTGGGCAGTGAGCACCCCATTCAGAGTCATCTTGAAAGCATACATCAGATCAGTTCACTCCCCTGCTTATTGCTTAGAATAAAACCAAACTCCCTAACGTGATAAACAAGGCCCTCCGGTCCTGCCCTGCCTTCCCCTCTGACCTCATCCCTCCACACGGGCCCCGTTCACTCCACTCCAGCCACTCAGGCTCCAGGCTGGTCCTTGAGCCAAGCATCTTCCGGCCCCAGATCATCAGTGCTGCTGTTTCCTCTCCCTGGAACAGCTTCCCAGACTGTGGCTCAGCCCTCTTATCCTACTCAGGTTTCTGGCCAAATGTTCTAGGAGACATTCCCTGAGCATCCTGAAGTGGAAATTTCCCACCTTCTGTCACCTTTTCCTTGCACAAGAGAAAATTATATTATATAATAAATGTTTATTTATTTGCTGGTTAGCTTCTTGTTCATCTTCCTCACTGAAGTGTAAGCTCCAGGAGGACAGGGGTGTTTGTCTGTTTTGTTCCTTGCTGCATCCTTAGCAACAGAAGGCTTCCTGGCACATAGCGTCGATAAGTACTGTGTCGAATGGAGGTCTGAATCAATGACCAGCTGAATGTCTAAAGCAAATTTACAAATAACCCTTATCCACAATGGCTCTTCAAGCAGCTTTGCAAAGTGACATCCTCATTGTAGAGAAGAGCAAGCCTAGGCTCAGAGCAGTTGAGTGACTTGCCCAGACAGAGCCCCAGTGCATGCCTGCTGCAGGCAGGGGAGCACAGACCAGACCCCAAGCTCTTTTTACAGTTCCTATCATATTCAAAAACAGAGACATTACTTTGCCAACAAAGGTTCGTCTAGTAAAGGCTATGGTTTTTCCTGTGGTCATGTATGGATGTGAGAGTTGGACTGTGAAGAAAGCTGAGCGCCAAAGAATTGATGCTTTTGAACTGTGGTGTTGGAGAAGACTCTTGAGAGTCCCTTGGACTGCAAGGAGATCCAACCAGTCCATTCTGAAGGAGATCAGCCCTGGGATTTCTTTGGAAGGAATGATGCTAAAGCTGAAACTCCAGTACTTTGGCCACCTCATGTGAAGAGTTGACTCATTGGAAAAGACTCTAATGCTGGGGGGGGATTGGGGGCAGGAGGAGAAGGGGATGACAGAGGATGAGATGGCTGGATGGCATCACTGACTTGATGGACGTGAGTCTCAGTGAACTCCAGGAGTTGGTGATGGACAGGGAGGCCTGGCGCGCTGTGATTCATGGGGTCGCAAAGAGTCGGACACGACTGAGCAACTGATCTGATCTGATCTGATCTGATGGGTTCTCCACAGAGTTAGACACTGTCTTGGCTTTTTCCTGGTCTGGGGATGGGGGCAGATGAGAGGAAGACTGAGCGGAATGAAGAAGTACCAGGAAGAGCATTGGGAGGGGAGGGAAAGGAACCTTGAGGAGCTAGGAGGGGTGGGGAGGAACAGGAAGGCTTGGGCAGCCTGCCTCCCATGAGATCTGAGCACCTTGCATCCCAGCCCTGAAGGGGCACCTTGGATCTCCCAACAGCCCACTTCTACCTCCCAGGGATAAGCAGGCATTTCCCTCAGGAGGGGATGCCCTTGCTAATGCAGCCCTGAACCCCCGGTTTGGCACCCCTCTTCCCCCTCCTCACACACTGTGGGGAATTCCCCATTTCCTGGTAGGAACTGGGGAGATTTTCTTCAGCCCAGGAATTCAGGACATTGTCCAACTTTTATCATAACTTCTTCATCCTCTGCATACCACGCCACCCCCCACCGACACAAAGTGGAGGGGAGGGTTATAGGAGGAGTGGAGAGTCTCCTAGAAATTTCTGCACTTGCCCCCAAGCAGGCACTTCCACCTCACATCTCCCCAGGGCCCTTTATCGGGTCATTTTGAAGTCACACTGAGAAAATGGACCCCCTCTGTCCTCTTCATAAGGCGGATGACTCGATGGCTGGCACCACAGCTGCTGAACAGAGCCCCCCCACTTTAAGATGGGGCCCATTCACAGTGGTGAGGGAGGGAAGGGGATGAGGTTCTGCTTGGTGCCTCTCAGGCTGCCTCTCTGCTATCTCAGTGACTCACTCCAGCCGATCCGTGTGGTTCCTGATCCTGCCCTGCTGGCTAGATTGGCCTGCCCTGCTCCTGGCCACGTGCAGAGAGAGTGGCTAGGGGCTGGGTGGGTGCTGGGAGGCCTGATCAGTCAGCCAGACGTGGGGAGCCCCACAGGGATGAGCAGTGATCCCCTGGTGCCTGGGTCTAGGCAGCAGTCCCATGGATGGTGAGCGCTTGTCTGGCCTGAGACGAGACAGGCCAACAGTTTACTCACAAGTCCCCAGAGCACCTGCCGTTTCTAAGCATCTTGTCCTCTTCACTCATTTCAGCAGACGCTGGCTCTGCCATGCCTAGTACAGGGCACTGGAAGAGTGGAGAATAAAAGCATGAAGGAGACAGCTCCTGTTTTCCAGGAGCCTGAAGTTTACCCTAACAACACACACACGGATCTCTGATGATCTGCCAGCCTCTGGGCAGAGCCATGGGGACTTAAAAAAACAAAGTATTTTTCTGAGCTCAAGGAACTTATATTCCAACTAGAGAGACAGACACAAGCCAGTAATTCACTCCTTGGTGAAATTATCAGTCCATCACCTATCTCAGCACGCGCTGTGAACCTCTGTCATGGCCCATCCTATCGCCCAGCACCCCAGCACCCCTGTCAGCACATGAGCACCTTGAAGGCAGGACCAGTCTCCTCTCTTTGAATTCTCATTGTCTCATACAACAAAGCATACTTGCAGTGTAAGTGCTACATGAATGGCTTCTAAACTGCTTACAAAACTGAAATACATGCTAAATAGAGATGCAGGCACAGCCTCCTGGCTTTGTTGCAGAGGAAGGGCGGGTTATTTCTAAACGATGAGGCTCTGATAAGGCACCAGGAAGAAGGTGTGATTTCAGCTAAGCCCTACAGGATGCAGATGGAGAATGGCAAGAGGGACTTCTCAGGCTGAGGGGATAGCGGAGCCAAATCTCTACAGTCAAGAAAGAATATTGTTTATTTCGACCAACGTAAAACACCCCGGAGGGGCTGGCACACAGTGCGTGGAGGGAGGATCTGGGCAGCAAGGAGCATGGGGCCAGGTCAAGAGGAGTCTTGAATACTATGCTAAGGAGTTTGATCTTTGTTCTGCAGGCGCAGAGATCCCTGAGAAATTTTGAGGATGGGAACAGTGTAAACTAAGCAGCATTTTAGGAAGATTATACGATGGCTGAGTAAAAGGAGAATGCCTTGCTAGGAGTGCCCTCTCATTGGCCTTGGCCTCTTGGGAAGTGGGAGTAGCTGGGGAAAACTGGGGGGGCGGTGTGGTAGGAGGGAAGCGGAGAAATCATTTAAGAAGCAATTGCAATGGTAGGAGACAGATGACCATAGTATGAATCAGCAGGGGCAGTGGGAATGGAAAGAGGCAGAGTCAATGGCCAGCTGGCTGGGGATATGAGGCCGAATTTTCTAGCCAGAGTGGCAGAAAGAAAGCAAGAGAAGGGGCAGGCTCTGGGAATTTAGGGGGAAAAAACTGCTCTGGGTTATGACCGGTATACTAGTTCCTTGGGCTTCCAGAATAATACCGAGAAGAGGAAGAATCTTAGATTTTTCTCAGTCTTGATGCATACTGATGGCAGGCTGTGGGTGCCTCCAGGCTGGGAAGACTCAAAGGAATCCATTTAGGTCCAACCTTCTTTAGAATCCGTTTCTATTGTGGAAACATTTCACTGTCCCCTCCCAGTGTGAGCCACTACCAGCTCCCCTCTGCCCGCCTACCACCATAGCAACCCATGTGACCTGACAAACAGGGAAGCGTTGCCAGGAGAGCTAAGACATGCGGAGGACATGGGAGGCCTTGCCATCACACGGGCGACTTCAGCGTCTGTGAGAGTGGCCCAGCCCACACCCTGGCCTCTTGGTCACCCGGCTTCTCCATCTCTGATAACCTCCTGTCCCACTGCCTTGGCCACCCACTCTTCAGACATAGTCATCTCAGTTCACTCCACAGAACTCACTCATCACTGAAATGACTAATTCTGACATCTTTCTAGCTTCTCAGCTTATTCACTCAATCACCCAGCCTACACCTGTCCTCTGACCCTCTCAGGAGCACCTGACCCCTCCCCTCTCTTCCAGTTCACCCGTGAATTTTATTCTCTCTTGCCTTTCACATAAACTCCCCTTGGTCACACTACCCAGCAAAACCCAAGCTGTGGATGAATGAAATTACCTTGCCCTCTGAACTGTCCCTGTGTGGTGGGTGATTTCTGTTGGAGAAAAATTGCCACACAAGCAAGCCGACTGGTCTACCATCCCTGGTGCTCACCAACCTTGACTGGGTCCTCAGCTCTGCCTGCTATGATTCTCCTGTGCTGTGCTTTTCCATGCTTAGTCACTCAGTCATGTCTGACTCTTTTGACCCCACGGACTGTAGCCCAGCAGGCTCCTCTGTCCATGGGATTCTCCAGGCAAGAATGCTGGAGTGGGTTGCCATTTCTTACTTCAGGGGATCTTCCCGACCTAGGGATTAAACTCGCATCTCCCAAGTCTCCTGCACTGGCAGGGGGGTTCTTTACCACTGCACCACCTGAGAAGCCCCAAGGGAAGTATGTGCCCAGATCAGAACTTCATTCCCTTTCTACCTATATTGTTGCTGTTATTTAGTCACTAAGTCATTGTTGGATATAGCAAATAAAAATACAGGCTCTTCAGTTCAATACAAATTTCAAATAAACAAGGAAAACAATTTTAGTATGTAAAGTTTAGGACAGATTTATACTAAAAATTATTTTTTGTTTATCTGAAATCCAAATTAAACTGGGCATGTTTATTGTATCTGGCAAAACCTGCATGTCTTGACATCTTTCTTTGGGGCTCCAGAGGATCGTCACTTCATGGGTCTACAACCAAACTTCCCATGGAACAAACTTGACCATGCCCAGGGTTATACATGTGAAAACAGCAAATTTGGGGAACACCTGGCTTGAGGGATTCAGGAAAAAGAGTAACCTACACAAGAAGTAGAGAAAGAGGAACTAGAGCTGTAGAGGGAGAACCACGAAGATGCAAAGGCCGGAAGCCCAGGGGATAAGGTCTAGAGAAGCAAAGGTTGCACAAGAGTCAGCGCCGTGAGAGCATGAGCTCTGAGAAGTGGAAACTGGGGTTGGAAAATGGGACGTCAGTGGCAACCTATGAAGAGGAAATTAGCTTATGTCTCTGGTTCTGTCTTCACTCTGTTGGCCCCTCAATGGCAGGGAGAATGCTGTCCTCTCTCTCTGCCCATTTCGACGAGTGGGAGAATTGTTTAAGATTTGGGAAATGGTTGGGGAAAAGGAGAAAGTCAACCCTGGTTGAGTAAGGTCATGGCTATGTGTCCAGTGTTTCGGGCCTGGGACTGTGGGCCGAGGAAAGTGGAAGTGTGATCCCCAGCCTCTGGAAGCTGATGATCTAATGAGGGTATCCAGGCGCTGCTGCTCAGCTCCACACCTTCTCAGGCTCAGGGGCCTCATGGCTGGCCCCCTTTATCTCTGTTCCCTTTCTTGCCACCACTCACGCTTTTGCCTGGAGTTTGCCTCCCACATCCCCCTTCTTGGACCCCCAGAAGCTATTTACAGAAAGAGCCACAGTCTCCCCAGTTCACCACTTCATTCGACCCCCTAAGACAAGCCTCAGCATACTTATTTACTTACATCCATTTCAAGGAAACGAACAGCAAAACAAGTAACCCGTCCACCTCAGCTTGGGAGTTATGAGGTCTGACAGCTCTCCAATCTCTTCCAGCTGTAGGTGGGTCCTGACCCCTTTTGAGAGCCTTCATGGCCATCGACCTCAGGATTTGATCCTGAGGGTACAGTCTCTTTCTCCTTTCCACCCCACTCCCCTCTCAGTGCCCCCCACTTCCATCTTCGGAGGGTACTCTGTCCTGTGGAGCCCTTGGTTCTGTCCACAGAGCTTCCAACTCATGCAGGAGTGTCCCAATGTGAGGCATTCTCTCCCAGAAAACACAGGATAGATTAATTTTCCATGACAGCATGTTATAAATAACATTTTCATTATAACACTCGCATGCTGAAAAACTTTCAGTGGCTCCCTTGAGGCCTTGGAGCTGAGGGGAAAACCCTTTGCTGGTGTGCAGAGAGCCCAAGGCCAGCTCCAGTGGGAGAAGTGCCTTCTTTTTCAGGCAGAGAGGTGGGAGGAAATCCACCTGTTTCTCCGCTCCTGAGGCCTCGCTGAACCTGGGCATGCCCCCTTCCCCTGCACAGCCCCACTGTGGGCCTTCTGAGGAATGGGAGTTTAGACAGGAGGAGAGAAGGTGAGTTGGGATAAGAATGAGCTCAGAAGACCTTGACCTTGGGCTCTACTGAGGCCAGCTCCAGATAGTACAGGATTACTATTACCAAGTACAAGTTCAGCAGCTGGGCAGCCAAGGCCCTTCTGAGCATCTGGCCTCAACCTATGGCCTAGAGGTCAGGAGGCTTGAGGGCCAACACCTTCACCAGTTACTCCCAGACCTTGGACAAGTAGTCTTTTCTCTAGCCTTAGATTCTGTAAGTGAGAATGTGGGAATTGGCTCCTCCGGTCTGTTCTAGCTCTGCCATTCTACAGCTCCTCAACTCTGCCCTTCCTCTCCAGTCCACACACAGAATCCTGGTTCAGCCTCAGGCCTCTGGACACTCCAGGCCAGAAAGGCCCATACACTTATGTCCTAGTTAACCAGTTGGTGAGAGCAGCATTGAGAAGGAGTCTGTATTCAGAGTTGATGGGAGGCAGGGCTACAGTCAACAAAGTCATCCACAGACAAGCCATAACAGAGTGGTCCTCACAGGTGCCATCTGTTTGCCAAATTTGATCTACACTCTTCCACCCTTTGACTCCAGCAAGTCCCCCTTCCTGAGTTCCCTCCCTTCTTTGCCACCTCTCCAAATTCTTTCAAGACCCAGATTCTTCAAGAAACTGAGGGATCTTACAGGCCTCAGAAACCTCTTCCTCCTCTGGGCCTTTTAAAGTGATTTGGGGGGAACATTTGGTTTATTTTTAAAGGTGGTCCATAGCGCTGCTATAAACAAAATTAATATATAAATAAACCAAAGCCAAAAAGAGGTGATGACTCTTCTGCTCATTTGATATTGAAATCAGGCCACTTTGCGAGGTTAAATTCGTTCTGGTGGGTTTGTGTGTTCTCACCATAATAAGATGGTGGGCTTCTGGGCAGCAAGGCCTAGCTTGTCCTGCTTTGTCTCTGGCTGGCATAGCCCAGAGCCCAGCCTGGAACAGATGCTCAGGAGAGTTTAATGAGTAGGAAACCTGCTTGTACATAGGAAGACCTGGCAGTCGGACCCTGGCGCCTCCAGACTGATAGTCAGGTGCCTGAGCTGAATACAGAGAAGGGGCAGAGACAATGGGCTGAGTCAGACAAGGACCTGGGGACTGTTTCCCTAGAAATCAGTTTCAAAATAGGGGAGGGCCTTGTTGGGAGAGAGGAGGTGGGGAAGTTCCAGCTGTGAGAAAAGTGTGAAGGTTCAAAAGTGGGAACCAAACAATCCACTCTGGGAAATCTCACTGAAGAGAGGTTCTCATCCTTTCCCTTCCATACACATGAAATTGTCTGTACTTTGCCAAGCTGCTGTCTGTTTTTTCCTGCCTGTGTGCCATCTCTCCCTAGCTGTGTGTGCTGGCTACTCCCACGCTGATAATCAGTCCATCAGTCAATAAAGTTAAGATGTTGGTGGTTCCCTGGGGTTGGTGGCCAGCAGTGTGAGCGCCCTGAGAGCTATAAATTCAGGACTGGAGCTGGGATGTCGCCAAGGCCTCATAGAGTCGTGATTTATGGGAAGTTATTCTCTAGTCTTCACTGCTGGCCTTGCTATATAGGGATGCTGCGTGTGTGTGTATCTTTAGAGGGGATGGTAGAGTGTGTATGTGTGTGTGTGTGTCTGTGTGTAGGGGGGATGGTAGAGAGTGTATGTGTGTGTGTGTGTGTGTGTGTGTGTGTGTAGGGGGGATGTAGAGAGTGTATGTGTGTGTGTGTGTGTGTGTAGGGGGGATGGTAGAGTGTGTATGTGTGTATGTGTGTGTGTGTGTAGGGGGGATGGTAGAGTGTGTGTGTGTGTGTAGGAGGATGGCAGTGTGTGTGTGTGTGTGTGTGTGTGTGTGTAGGGGGGATGGTAGAGTGTGTGTGTGTGTGTGTGTGTGTGTGTGTAGGGGGGATGGTAGAGAGAGTGTGTGTGTGTGTGTGTGTGTGTGTGTAGGGGGGCTGGTAGAAGGAAAGAAAGGAAATAAAAGACCAGATGTCTGATGTTTAGGCGCAGTGGAGAGGAGCCTCCCCGTTCTGCCTCCTATTGTATTTGGTCACCCACGGTCTGCTATTTAACTATTCTAATCATGATCTGATTTGTATGTGCTTGTTTGCTATCCCCGACTATTTCACAGGCCCCTCAAAGGCAGACACTGGCTCCTCTTTCTGGCTTCTGCCTCCCCACCCCTCCCAGGCTCCTAGCACCACATGGGGCTCATGGGAAAGCTGATTGACTGCCTAAGTGGAGAACAGCAAGGGTTAATTAATCCTCGAAGGAAGACCTCCCGGAAGAGTCCTACCGCCTGTTCCCCAAGGGCCCTGCAAACCTCTCCCGGCACCTTCTGCAGCTCCATGATTCCTGTGCCTCCTCTTGCTGCATGCCGCTGCCGGTTCCGCCTGTCCTGTCCCCTTTGGCTTCTCTGGGGAGATGTTGCTGGCTTTGAGTTCTGAATATTTCAGCTGGTTCTGTGATCAGGGCCTGCTCCGAGGCCAATCTGAATGAATTCAGCCACCTCCCTGTTTTACAAGTCCCTGTTCCTCCAATCATCTCCTCTGCCTTCCTGCACAAATTGTTGCTCTTTTCCTTCCGAGTAGGGAATAAGCCTGACGTCCTGAGCCCATTTCTTCTCCAGGCCCCCGTACATCCCCTTCCTCATTGAACAAGGACTTGCTGGGGCCTGACTCTGGGCCTGGGTAGGGGAGTGACCTAGGCAGTGGTCTGGAAGCAGGGAAGGCTCCTGCCCTCCAGCAGCATCATGTCCAATGGGGTGGCCAGAACACAAGGCTCATTGCGAAACCCTGCGAGGCAATACTTGCTTGATAAGCACCACATGTGTGCAGAAGAGTGACCGTCTGGGTTCCCCTGGATGGGCCGGGGTCTGGGAGGGACCCACACAAAAAAAATGGGATTCTTCTAAGAGCCAACCAGTTTGGCGGTTCACAGTTGTGTGACTTTGGCCAAGTCACTTAACTTTTCTGGGCGAGTCACTTAACCTCTCTGGATTTGGGTTCTTTACCCGCACGCCAGCCCTACTGGATACTCTGGGGTTCTGAGAGTGTGTGGCACAGAGCTGCAGCCCAGGTGCTAGACGAAGAGAAGGGCCTGGAGAGCTTGCAGAGGTGGAGGCAGAGGCCAGTAGGGATGGAAGTGGGGCCTGTGACCCTAAACATGACTTCCCGTGGCCACTAGGTAAGAGGGGTCACACTTCAGAACCACATCCTCTTCTGGGGACCAGGTGCCTCAGGCCGGGGCTCCAAGGCTGCAGTCGGCAAGGAGAGGAGAACCGATGGGTGAGGGCTGCAGGACCCACATCAGCACCAACCAGGACAAAGACAAGCTGTTCCCCCCAGCCTGAGGTTGTTTGTTTGCAAACAGCAGTGTCTGCGCTGGCCACTGTTCTCCGCCTCCCAGGCCAACAGAGGCTGTCTGTGTGCCTGCCCCGCCCCCCTCCCAGGCTCCATCTCTGGCCTCCACCAGGGCCCACAGTTTGTGCAAATCCCCCAGATCTTCACAGCGGCTCTCCACAGATGCAGTGTCAGCAGACTGCTCCAGACCGATGGAACGGTCAGTGGCAGTTTAGGAGGAAGCGTAGAAGCGGGGACATCCAGCTTTGGGGAGAGCCCACCGCAGGGGAGGTGTTTGGCCACATCCCAGAGGCCTGACTCTGACCACACCCATCCCAAATCACAGGGCCAAAGCTCAGAGATGGCTCTGGTTATCACCCACCAGTACTGAGAATCTAGGGACTGAAGTACCTCTGAATTGACCTTCTGAGGTCCTGAAGCCCTTAGTCCAGGAGATCAGATCTGCCCAGAGTTTTGCCAAAGTTAAGGGGCAGGGTCTGTTCAGAGGATCCCTGTGTGAGGTCAGACAGTCTCATCCTAGCCCTTCCTTCCTTTGGGATAAACACCTTCTATCACACGCCTCATCAAGCAGGCAGCTACCATTGGGAAGGGTGGCCCAAAAACCAAACAAAAATGTGCTTTCTTCTCTGAAGAGAGAAACTGCCCTAAGATGCTGGGTAGGTCCAAGGACCTGGCCAGAGGGTAGATGCTCAGGGCCAGTGGGAAGGAGTCTTAGCACTGGCGCCAGTAGAAACATTCAGTTTCTCCTTTGCTGAAAGAGAGCCCTGGGAGACAGGTGCCTTGCTTTGCAGCAGAAGGTTGGAGGTGAGATGGGATACTGGAGGGGACAGAGTTGCCCCACTGAGCCCCAAGACCACCACCTAAGGAGAAAGATGTCTCTTCCTTGCCCACATGCTCAGTCCTTATCTTCTCTCTGCCCCAAAGACAGGAAAGTCATAAAACTCCAAAGACGGGTCAGCACAACCCCCTCCTTCCCCATTTCCAAGGCTTAGGCTATCCCTGCAGGCTTACCCCCATCATTCCCAGACCACCTAGGAGGCTCCAGAGAGGACGAGGCCTCTGGTAAGAAAGCCAGGTTGACCCCAGACTTCTTCTCAGCAGACCTGTGGGCCCAGAAAGGAAAGGGGTTTGAGGGGAGGGCCTAGGAATGGGTGTTGGAGATATCAAAACCTTGAGCCTCAGAAACTTTGAAGTCAGACAGCTGAGGGCACCGTCAGGGACCCCAGCCATGTGGCCTCTGAACCTCTCTTGACCTCTCTGAGCTTCAGTTTCATTCAAGTGGGAATGATCCCCATTCCATAGTCAGGAGAATTAAAGCAGGTGTGTGCATGTGTGTGTTATGTGTGCACATGTGCATGTGTGGAAGTGCCTGGCATAGAATAAGTGTGTATACATTTTTAAAGCCTCCCTCATATCTCAGGCAGGTGGCAGAGTTTTGTAACCAACTTTCTAGCACAACTTTAGCAAGGAACCCTGAGTGCATCCAGGAACCCCTAGCCTGAGGTGCTGGCAAAGCTGGCTCTTAGCTGCCTTGCGCTGAAGCTTTGACCCAGAACCAGGCCCTGGAGGAGCAGAGCTTGGCTCTGATATGTAGGAGGAGCCGCTCTGTGTCTTTCTTGAAGTCACCCTTGAAAGGAAGTCCAGGATATGCCTGGGATAGGATGGTGGTGTTCAGACTCCTGATGTTACCCCTTGCGGGCAGACTTCTACCCCTCCAGTCAGTCCCCCTTCTCTGGACACACACAGAGAAGCACGCATGCGCAATGGTCCCTGTGTCTGCAGGCAATCAGGGTCAACTCTCTGAGTCCACATGTCCTTCCTGTAAACTGTGAGCCCAGTGATCTAGAAGGATGGGGTAGCAGCCGCTCCAGTGTTGGCGCTGTGATGGTGGGGAGGGCTGTGTCAGAGATGACTATATTTATAAGAATCCCACATTTTTGCTGAGACAACCACTGAGTCCCTTGTACTCTCTCCCACCTGTTGCCTCCCTGACTCATGGCCCACCTGTCAGCTCTGAGGAAGCTCCCAAACATCCTAGCTTTGCCACCCCCCAATTTAATTTCAGATATCCAAATAAGGAGCTTTAAAGTGTGTCCAAGAGAAGTCCCCAGAAAGCGTCAGGCCTTGGGAGCTCTGTCGCTTTGAGACAGCTTGATGTGGGGGCAAGAGTCGGTAAAGTGCAAAACCAGCTAGGGTCAGGCGAGCCAAGGGGACTCGTGTCCCAGGGACAGGATGTGCACACCCACCCCACGGGGTCAGACCAGCCTGGGGCATCCAGGGTCTGCCACCGACTGAGTGACATGGTCAGTTAGGTACCCTCTCTGGGCTGAGGGAGACTCATTCCTACCTCATGGGGTTTGAAGGATTGATTTGGAGCCGAGTACAAAGTGGATGATCCCAGACTTAGCCCAGAGATGGTGGTCAGTAGCTATAAAGCACACATGATCTCAGTTAATAGCAACTCCACCTCTCCAGGAGCTCAGGCCAAAAACTGTGGCATTATCCTTGATGCCTCTTTCTCTCACATCTTCCACCAAAACTCTTAGCAAATCTTGTCATCTTCTGCTCTATCTGGCACCCCACTTCTTCTCATCACTTGCTACCATTGCACTCAGGTCCAAGCTGCCATGGCCTCTCCCTTGACTTATTGCATTGGCTTCCTGTCATGTCTCTCATTGGACCCTCCAGTCTTTTCTCAACATAGTAGTTAGTGCAGTCAAGCTATCCTTGGCTCCCTGTTTCACTCACCCAAGTCTGTGCCATGGCCAGCAAGGCAACTCATGATCTACTCACCTCCTCACCTCTCTGGCCTCTGTTCCCACCACACTGTTCCTCACTGTCCCTGCTCCAGCCTCCCTGAATCACCCTTGTTGCTCAGTACTCAGGCATGGTTTCCCTCTGCCTGGGGTTCAAGTGCCGTCACACCCCTGCAACTCAATCTCCCCTTCCCTATGAGGCCTGCCTTGACCATTGCAGTTGACATCGCCACCCACCCCACCCAGCACCCACTCACTTCTTACCCTGCTCCTACATTACTCAACACCTTCTACCGTACCATGTAATTTACTGATTTATTCTTTAATGTCTGTATTCTGTCTTCTCTCATTACAGTAAAAGCTGTAGAAAGGCAAAAATCTTTGTTTTGTCCCCTGGTGTATCCCAGGCACCTAGAACTCAATGAATATTTGTCATGTGAATGATGGAATCTCATCATTATGAGATGGTTAAGGCAACCAACTTCTTCTAACCACAAGAAAAATTCAGGTTTTCTACTGCTAAGTTCTGATCTTCTGAAGGTGCTTGGGGTGAGGGTAGGGAGGACTGAAAACCTGGCTCCCCTATGCCCTTGGCCTCCTCCCTGTTTTAATTCTACTGCCCTGGGGTGCTTCCCCCTTCAATATGCCAGCAGAGATACAAACTCATTCCTTTGGCTTCCCTCTGCACAATGGAAGCTTCCCTGGTGGCTCAGACAGTAAAGAATCTGCCTGCAATGCAGGAGACCTGGGTTTGATCCCTGGGTTGGGAAGATCCCTGGAGAAGGGGATAGCAACCCACTTCAGTATTCTTGCCTGGAGAATCCCATGGACAGAAGCGCTTGGCGGGCTATAGTCCATGGGGTCACACAGAGCCAGACACGACTAAGTGACTAACACTCTCTGCACAGTGGAGGTCAATTGGAACTTGAGTATTTACTATTTCCTACCATGGGAGAAAATTAATACAGAAAACACAAGAATTAGAAAAATGGTCTGGTTTAGGAAGTGGGTGTAGGTGTGCTCTTGTTTCCAGTTCCTTCTGAGACGTCTGCATTCTTGCTTCAGGTGCCTGGCCTGGTTTCCCTCCTTCCTGGGTCCTAATCGCCCACACTCCGCTCACCCCTCTCCTCCCTCCTGTGACCCTGGAGCTAGAAACCCAATCCACTGTTTCCCAGTCACGGTCTTGAGAAGGTCACTTCTCTGGGCAGTTTCCTCTTCTGTAAAACTGGATGGCTCATGCTCTGCCTCTCGAGTCCTGTTGGCAGGCACAGATGAAATAGCAATATGATGGACTTAGAGAACTTTTGAACCTTACAAAAACCCAAGGTAACTAGGAGGTGTCAGCGCTTTCCCAGAGGCAAGAGGACTAATGAATCTGAAATAGGAGGCAGTGGGGGCTGTTGACGCAGCTGGTGTCTACAAAAGCCACCCTTACAGATCAGGTCACTCTTGCCAGGAGATTTGCATTCTGATCACAGACAAAGGAGCTTTAATTTCAATAAAACAATGATCCTTTGGTCTCCTGACTCCCTGGCTGTAGATGAGGCTGACAGTCTTGGGTGGGCCAGGGGGAAGAGGCAGGACCCAGGGAAACTGAGGCTCCAAGTGGGGCCAAGTTGAGGTTCCATCAAATCTGAAGGGAATCCCAGGGTAGCTCATGTCCTGGGAGGGGCAAATTTGGGGGCAGAATTCTTATACTTCCTTGGGAAACTGTTTGGTGTAATGAAATGCATAAAGTACCTACTATGTATTAAGCACTGTGCTAGGTACTGGGGATATAGCAGTGATACAATAGACAGGGCTCTTGCCCTCCAAAGGACATGCTGTCTATCAGTGAGAGAGACGTGGAGCAAATACACAAATAATTATTATTAACCACAGAGGAAAGAGCTCAGAAGGAGAAGGATAGGGTGCCATGAAAGTGTGTGATGGGAAACCTGATTTTGTACACTTGATGGTGGTGGGGCGGGTATCAGGAGGGTTTCCCTGAAAGTTCTACTTGAGCTAAGAACTTGTTGCAAGACATCAGTGGGACACTTCAGGCAAGTCAAAACGGCTCTCCATGTATCCCTGCAGGCCCCTGGAAGCTGGACAGAGCGTCACCCTGAGGCCCTTGGCAGAAGTCAGGCCTCGGGGCAGGGCACACGACCTGACAGTGAAGGGGCAGGGAGGTCCCGAGGGGTGAAGCCTGGGCTCTTTGCCCCTCAGTCCTTCCAGACCCCACCCATCCCCTGGCACGTCCAGCTAGCACCGTCTGCGAGATCCCAGTTGCTCGGCCACCGATGGATGGAGGCGGCGGGGCAGGGCCCCATGACCTCACTGTAATGGTGTCCTGTAACCCCGCCAGCAGGAGGAGAAAACAATACTGAAAAGTCCCCCAGCGCTCCCAGATGCCTGCTTAGGAAGACTCAGGGCTCCAGGCTATGGGCTGCGTGCCCAGCTCAGGAGGCCAGAACGGAATTCGAAAGTGCTTGTTTCTCACTGAAAAATTCCAAAGATTGCTCAACATTCCTTTGACCCCAGGAGGTGCTGAGATATGAGGATCCAGAGCCCGGAGGCGTGGCTCAAGACTGTCAGGGAAGAGCTCCTCTGTCCTGCTCCCTGGGGGGCAGAAGGAGAGGGGCTGGGGAGGGCTGCGGAGACACCGGCTCTCGTCTGGACCCAGGGGCACTGATGGTGGAGTGGATTTTGTAGGTCTGAAAAGAGGATGGGGAAACCAGCAGCCTTCAGTACAGGGAGCGGACATTCCCGGTCTTCCCAGGAGAGCTGCCACGTTCCTGAAAGGCCCTGACATTGGGGGACCAGATTCTCAGACTCTGGGGCAAAGGCTCCTGGAATAGCTCACTGAGATCAACTCCCTGTGACCACTAGGAAGGTCTGCTCCCTCTTCCCAGCTTTGTGTCTGAGGATGTTGTCTCAAACGCCCCCTCCTCCAGGCAGCTTGCTCCCTACTTAGATTTAAATCCTCTCCTCTGAAAAGGTGCTAACCACACTGTGTCTCCTTTGTAGTTGTTTCTCTAAGTGTCTGCTCTCCTCTGCAAAGGGGGAAATGTCCTGGAAGACAGGGGCTGTTTGGGCACAGGCTAGTATAATTCCCACAGGACTCACGTGGCATAGAAATGTAGGTACCAGGGTAGTCACTGCAGCACTGTTTACAATGGTGGAGAACAGCAAGTTCTCTAAGTGTTCAACAGTGGGGTTTGATTAAATAAGCTGGAGTGTGTCCACATTGGAATGCTAAGCAGCCACTGACAATTACATTTTCAAAAATATTTAAAGATACAGGAGTATGTTTAAATCAATAAACTCCTATCCTGCAGAGCTAAGCACTATTAAGATTTTGGTGTGTTTCCTTTACATATTTTTTCTATGTAGATATAAACATGTATTCAAATCCTACCAAAATGGGATTATATGTGGGGATAAAAGTTAAATTGTGTTAAGTGTGGATTGCATACTTGTGAAAATTTTCTTTCTGATGAAAGTAATGGGAAACAGCAATTGGAGGGGAGTCTATATTGTCACAGAATGTAGAATATGAAGATGTTGAAAATTATCCTGCACTCAGCACTCAGCATTCTGTATACTGAATTAGAAAAGCCACAAATGACCTTGAGGCTGTCACTTCCTAACCGCATCCAGCTCATTCTCAGAAAAGACCATGGTGGGGAGTGGTTTGAGAATGGAAAGAATGAAAGTCTATTGATCATATCAAATTTTGCATAATCACTGAATTTCACATATATTTTAGTGCATTAGAATCATACTGTGTACAAATGCTTCATATCATCTCTTATTTAATGTTGTATCTTAAGCAGCACTCCATCTTACTAAATATTATTTTAAAACATATTGTTATATACATGTTCTTGCTTTTTAAAAATGTTTTTGGGACTCCCTTGGTGGCCCAGTGGCTAAGACGCCACATTCCCAGTGCAGGGGACCTCGGTTCAATCCCAGGTTGGGGAACTAGATCCCACATGCTGCAACTAAGACCCAGCACAGCCAAATAAATAAATAAAATTAACTATTAAAAAAATATTTTTGCCCCTTATACATCAGGTGAAATTGCTGGGTCAAAAGTAGAAATATTTGAAAGATTATTGAAACATATTTCCAAATTTCCTCCAGAAATGTTGTTCCAAATTACACTTAGCAGTGAATGAGAGTGTTCCCTGGAACCCTATCAATGAGTGGGTTAATGATTGTTAAAGTAGGAGATGGAATTGAAAACTACTTCCACAGGTAGAATTGATGGGATCTGATAGCTACTTGGGTACTGGGGGTGATAAAATCAAGAGCAGAAGCAGTTGATACTGAAGTCCTTGGCTTGAGTGTGTATAGAGATGGGGAAGCCTTCGGTGGAGAAGGGGAGGAAAGGAAGGGGATTGGGATCAAAATAGAAATTTGGCTTGGGAATAGAGGGGATTCCCTGGTAGCTCATCTGGTAAAGAATCTGCCAGCAATGCAGGAGACCTCAGTTCGATTCTTGGGTGGGGAAGATCCATTGGAGAAGGGATAGGCTACCCATTCCAGTATTCTTGGGCTTCTCTGGTGACTCAGCTGGTAAGAATCCACCTGCAATGCAGGAGACCTGGGTTCAACCCCTGGGTTGGAAGATCCCCTTAGAGAAGGGAACTGCTATCCACTCCAGTATTCTGGCTTGGAGAATTCCATGGACTGTATAGTCCATGGGGCTGCAAAGAGTTGGACATGACCAAGCGACTTTCACTTTACTGTATATTTAAAAGAAACAAACAAAAAAATCACATGAGACCCAGAAGATAAAGACCTTTCCCCCAAAGAAAACATGCAAATAGTTAAAGAATAACAAAGTACCCATCTTATCATTTTGTTAACTAAGATCCATTTGGTTGAAAAACAGTAGACATTTAAGTTCTGTACGTTTAGTTAAAGGGGAGAATCGAGGGAATATTCATTTTAAAAACCCAGAAGAACAGAGGTACAACTAGGACCCAATCTTTCTCACATATTGACAGGATTCTCTCTCTTTTATCTTAGTGTTTCTTTACAGATCAACCTTATTCTCTCTCAGACTGGCATTACCCACACAGCAAGAAGCAGGCTATAGAGAGTGCCTAGGACTTACCTCTCATATCTTTGCTACTGGGATCTGGTCTCAAGGTCAAAAAATCTCAAGGAAAGTCTCTTATTCACCCAGCATGGTCCTCAACTGAGGTTTAGGGTGAGCTATTATGAGTGGCTGTCTTAGCTCAAGTATCCATCCTTGGGCTAACAGTGTCTGGGAGCAGGATTTAGAAGAGAATGGAGTATACACATGTGAACCAAAGGGTTAGACAGGACAGACTGCCGTTCATAAGAAGGATGCTCTTCCAGGTGTGTGAAACAATGAGTATTCTACCTAGTATACCCACATAATTCTCTTTCCATATAAATAATGCCCCTGAGTGTCCCCTCTCTTACCTTAATACAACCATCCTCTTCTCAGTGGGACATAACTCAAAGTCATTCAGGTGCTACTTCTCACTTCAAGGATAGAAGCTACAATGGAAGATCTCTTTCCTCTGGTAATTTTTATTTTCTTGTTCACTCTTATTGTTTTACAGCTTTAGATCAGCATGTGTAAGTGTGGATTTAGTATTTATTCTGCATGCTCAGTTGCTCAGTGATGTCTGACTCTGCGATCCCATGGACCGTAGCCCACCAGGCTCCTCTGTCCATGGGATTCTCCAGGCAAGATACTGGAGTGGGTAGCCATTTCCTCCTCCAGGGGATCTTCCTGATCCAGGGACTGAACTCATGTCTTCCTCATCTCCTGCATTGGCAGGCAGATTCTTTACCACTCAGCCACCTGAGCATTATTTATCCTATTCATTCAGTGGATATGTTCTATCTGAGGATTCTGGAGAATTTTGCACTGTTATCTACTCAGTCTTCTCTACCATTTTCTCCAATCCTTTCTTTTGAATCTTCCCTTTGATAGATCCTCTCAAACTCCTTTCCCTATCTCATAATTATCCTTTCATCATTTTCAGTTTTTAAAAACTTTTCCGTGCTGAGTTCTGGGTGAATTCCCCGGTTCCATCTTCCAAAGCACTAATTATTTATTGAACTATAGTCAGTCCAGAACTCCCCCCTAGCTATTCAGTTTTTAAGAATTAGATGTTTTCCTTTTCCAGGGTTTCTGATTGTTCCTCTTCCATATCCACTTACTCATATTTGTTTCTCCCCTCATCTTTTGAAGATTCTCAACTTGCTTATTTTACAATAATTTTCCTCTTGTTCTACTGTTTTCTCCTCATCTGAAGGGAGTTTATCTCCTGCTGATTGTTTTTGTTGGCAGCCTTTCTTCACATTTAGTCTTTTTATTTCTTTTCTGTTTCCTATCCATGGACATGTTTATCTTCTTTTGAAATGTGACTGTGTCTTTTTATTTCTTCTCTCTCATATGTTTCTCTTTCACTGGAGAGGTGGCAAAGAGTGATGTTAAGAGCTCAGGATCTAGAGACTGCCTGTGTTCAGATCTTGGCCCATGACTTAATATGAGTACAATTTGGGGCAGGTTTCTTCACCTTATCTGTAAACTAAAGGATAAAAATCATAGCATCCACCTAACAGCGTTTTGGGGAGGCTTGAAGGATATGATGCACATAAGGCAATTTGACAGTCCCTAGAACACAGTGTGTATCTAACCCATGTTTGAGCAAGCTCTGGGAGTTGGTAATGGACAGGGAGGGCTTTGCGTCCATGGGGTCACAAAGAGTCAGACACGACTGAACGACTGAAATGAACTGAATTGAACTGAGGTATTTTTCTACACACTTAGAGAAAAGCAGCATGTCCAGACGTGGATAGGATTGGTGCTCGAAGTACCAACTTGGAGGGTCACTTGTTAGCAAGTTCAAGTCCAGGATTCCTAAGTGTGTCTATTCCTCATGGTCAAGACTTCTCATTGCTCCCCATGATCTTGCCCTCACTGGCTTTGTGATTACTACCAACCACCTCCCACACACCTCATGTACAATGTTGGTGGGAAACAGGGTAACTGTTCTAAATGCTACTGTTGAAAATGGGTGATAACAAGGCAACACACCGTGGTCTCTGGCCCAGCATTTGAACCACATCAGCTGGACAGCGATGGTGAGGTCAGGGCTGTGGCTAGTGAGTATCACTGCATCTTGGCCACCACTGAGTTTTCTGGTCACCAGTCTGACTCCAGGTTTTGTCTGTTGGGAGCACTGCCCTTGCCCACATCCACCATACCCTTCATGAGCAGGGTGGTGGAGAGGTTTCCTCCACTCTGGGTTGTACTGCCTTATGAAACACTTCCTATTAGTCTCAGTACCTGGAAATTACTTCATGATAGAATTTCCCAAATCCTTTGGGTGATAGAAATCTCCTGGAGAATTTGATGAGAATTGTCAGTCACACCCCTGATCCACTGACTCTCCAGAGAGAGAGGCCTGGGAATCTGTCCTTTTAATAATAACAATCATCTCAGGTGATGCTTATCATCAGGAAAGTTAGAAAAACTACTGCCTTAGTGGTTGAGCAATCACACACCTCAGTTTGGCAGATGTGGACTTTTTTTTAGCATTTCAACATTGAAAACCATAATCATTTGACCATGACTTTCATTCAGGGAGATCTCTGATGGCCAATTTCAGAGAATTTTAAGGCAGGCATGAAGGTGCTTTGGGCTCTACTCACATGATTTCAGTCTCTTACTACAGAGGAGGCTCTGCCCCTCTCCCGGGGCTCAGTGGGAAATGTGGGGAGGAAGTGCATGCCTACCCTGCCCTCAGTGTGGTCCGTGCTCTGTGACGTCACACTGGGGTGGGGTAGGGAGAGTGTGCAATTCCTCATGAGGCAGGGAGTGCACAGCATGAGGTGCTTGGCTGGTTGCAGTCCTTCCCAGGTATCAGTATTCCAATTTCCAGGAGTCTACGGCTTCTTAATCCATGAAGAAACTTTGGTGTAGGGCAGAGCATTCAGCTTTTGCAGTTGAGCAAAACTGTGACCTTGGGTACTTGGGACTGCTGACTACCAATGGAAAGACCTCTCTTAAAGTTGTATCTGAGCTCAAGAGGGAGGGAGTATGTGTATACATATAGCTGATTCATTTTTTTATACAGCAGAAACTCATACAACATTGTAAAGCAATTATACTCCAATAAAAAAAAAAAAGAAAAACAGTATCAGTCTGTCCAGTGGCTCCCTGACTGCTTCCGGGTCTTCTCTTTCTCTCCCAGCACCCTATCTAAGGCTGCAAGAAATTATGACACATTCTGTTATCCTGATATCTCATACCAAGTCTCCCAAAGTATAAGTCTGAATGGCCCATCATCTGAGTCCCAGGAGCCCCTGGAAAAGAGTCTAACCAACTTCCTTGATAGCATAAAAATAGGGAAGGCCATTTTCCCAGCCTAAGATCCTTGAATGCCATAGCACACCCCCTCCAACCCCCAACCAATCTTGATTCGGCCATTTGCGGGCTCCTCAATTTCCACATCCCTGTTCATGTTCCAGTTTCTGTATCAAGATTCTTTTTGTGGTAAGTAACAGAAACTCAGGCTTCCCAGGTGGCGCTAGTGGTAAAGAACCCCCTGCCAATTCAGGAGACATAAGAGGTGCAGTTTTGAGCCCTGGGTTGGGAAGATCCCCTGGAGGAGGGCATGGCAACCCATTCCAGTATTCTTTCCTTTTTTTTTTTCATTTTACATATTCTTTTATGCTCCAGTATTCTTGCCTGGAGAATCCCCACGGACAGAGAAGCCTGGAGGGCCACAGTCCACAGAGTTGCACAGAGTCGGACATGACTGAAGCAACTTAGCATGCTGGCACACAGCAGAAACTCAGTTCAAACTGATTTCTGCAAAAGAGGCATCTATTGAAATGGTCACATGGTGGAAAAAAGCAGGAATGTATCAGGGGTCCCCAACCTCCAGAATCTAATACCTGATGATCTGAAGTGGAACTGATGTAATAACGATAGAAATAAGTACATCCTAAATGTAATGCATTTGAATAATCCCGAAACCATCTCCCCCTCTCCACCAGCTATGGAAAATCATCTTCCATGAAAGTGGTTCCAGGTGCCAGAAAGGTTGACTTCAACAACCAAAACAGCTGAGATGTTCTCCCTGCCCCACTTTCTTGCTGCCCTCTGCATGGCAGCATCGTTCTCTTGGACGGGTTTTGTGTGTATGGCAGAGACATGCCCTTGTGACCAGCTGTAACTCACCTCTGCTCAGCACGAGTGCAGAAAGATAGCTTTACTTTCTCTAATCATGGAATTTCTTTAATTACAAAGAAAGGCTCTGAACGACTTAGCTTGGCTCAGGAATCCAACCCAACACTGGACCACATTTAGAAGGAAGACTAAGAGCACTTCCCAGAAGAGTCTTTTCTGGGTAGACAGAACTAAAGATGTGCTCTATTCCCCAAATCAAAGAAATACAAGTTAAAACAGCCATGAAATGCCATTGGAATGAAACAAAGTGAAGATACTCAATGCAGTTTTCTATTGCTGTGGCAACATATGACTATAAATTTAGTGGCCTAATACAACCCAAATGTATTCTATTACAGTTCTGTAGTCAGAAGTCTCATGCTGGGCTAAGATCGAGTTGTTGGCAGCATTCTTCTGGAGGTTCCAGGGGAGAATCTGCTTCCTTGCCTTTTCCAGCTTCTAGACATCTCCCACATTCCTTGGCTCATGGTCCCTTCCTCCTTCCTCAAATCCAGCAACATGGGGCTGGGTCATTCTCACACAGCTGTCTTTCTGGTTCTCTTTTCTGTCTTCCTCTTCCACTTTTAAAGACCCTTGTGATTACATTTGGACCCGTCCAGATAACCCAAGATCAGCCAATTAGCAGCCTTAATACCCCTTTGCCATGTAAGGTAACCTCTACATAGGTTCCTCATCTCTTGTGGGGGTGGAAGCTGTTAGTCTGTCCACCATGGCTTGAAAGAGGGCAGTAAATAGATCCTCTCAAATTCTACTGGTCAAGGTGTGAATTTGCATAAAATTTCTGGAAAATAATTTGGTAAACTGGCCTTCAGATATTCATATTTGTTCATTCAGTAACTCTAATAATCTGTCCTTAAAAATAATGCTAGGGACTTCCCTGGTGGTCCAATGACTAAGACTCTGAGCTCCCAACGCAGGGGTCCTGGATTCAATTCTTGTTGGGGGGACTAGATCCTGCATGCTGCAACTAAAGATTCCACATCCTGCAACTAAGACCCAGTGTAGCCAAATAAATAAATAAATATTTTTAAAAATAATGCTAAATATGTGGCAGTGTGAAGTTTATGCACTAAGATGTCCATCACTTCTTTATTTATACCACCAAAACATGGGAAATAACCCAAACGACTGGTGATGGTAAGGCTAAGTAAGCCATATTATATCTGTATAAGGAAATATTATGTTGACAGTAAAAACTTTCGTTCCTAGGAAGCTTTTAATGAAATGAAAATATGTATATCCCCTAACATTAAGGATGGCACCCCACTCCAGTACTTTTGCCTGGAAAATCCCATGGACAGAGGAGCCTGGTAGGCTGCAGTCCATGGGATCACTAAAAGTCGGACAGGACTGAGTGACTTCACTTTCACTTTTCACTTTCATGCATTGGAGAAGGAAATGGCAACCCACTCCAGTGTTCTTGCCTGGAGAATCCCAGGGACGGGGGAGCCTGGTGGGCTGCCTTCTATGGGGTCACACAGAGTCGGACATGACTGAAGCGACAGCGGCAGCAACATTAAAGAAAAAAGAGAAAGATGTCTGTACATTCTACTCAATTTTATTGTGAACTTAAAACTGCTCTAAAAACATTGTCTATGCACTCATCTCACACGCTAGTAAAGTAATGCTCAAAATTCTCCAAGCCAGGCTTCACCAATACGTGAACCGTGAACTTCCTGATGTTCAAGCTGGTTTCAGAAAAGGCAGAGGAACAAGAGATCAAATTGCCAACATCCACTGGATCATCAAAAAAGCAAGAGAGTTCCAGAAAAACATCTATTTCTGCTTTATTGACTATGCCAAAGCCTTTGACTGTGTGGATCACAATAAACTGTGGAAAATTCTTCAAGAGATGGGAATACCAGATCACCTGACCTGCCTCTTGAGAAACCTATATGCAGGTCAGGAAGCAACAGTGAGAACTGGACATGGAACAACAGACTGGTTCCAAATAGGAAAGAGAGTACGTCAAGGCTGTATATTGTCGCCCTGCTTATTTAACTTATATGCAGAGTACATCATGAGAAACGCTGGGCTGGGGGAAGCACAAGCTGGAATCAAGATTGCCAGAAGAAATATCAATAACCTCAGATATGCAGATGACACCACCCTTATGGCAGAAAGTGAAGAAGAACTAAAGAGCCTCTTGATGAAAGTGAAAGAGGAGAGTGAAAAAGTTGGCTTAAAGCTCAACATTCAGAAAACGAAGATCATGGCATCCGGTACCATCGCTTCATGGGAAATAGATGGGGAAACAGTGGAAGCAGTGTCAGACTTTATTTTTTTGGGCTCCAAAATCACTACAGATGGTGATTGCAGCCATGAAATTAAAAGACGCTTACTTCTTGGAAGGAAATTTATGACTAACCTAGATAGCATATTAAAAAGCAGAGATATTACTTTGCCAACAAAGGTCCGTCTAGTCAAGGCTATGGTTTTTCCAGTAGTCATGTATGGATGTGAGAGTTGAACTGTGAAGAAAGCTGAGTGCCGAAGAATTGATGCTTTTGAACTGTGGTGTTGGAGAAGACTCTTGAGAGTCCCTTGGACTGCAAGGAGATCCAACCAGTCCATCCTAAAGGAGACCAGTCCTGGGTGTTCATTGGAAGGACTGATGCTGAGGCTGAAACTCCAATACTTTGGCCACCTCATGCGAAGAGTTGACTCATTGGAAAAGACCCTGATGCTGGGAGGGATTGGGGGCAGGAGGAGAAGGGGACGACAGAGGATGAGATGGCTGGATGGTATCACCGACTCAATGCACATGAGTTTGGATGAACTCTGGGAGTTGGTGATGGACAGGGAGGCCTGGCGTGCTGTAATTCATGGGGTTGCAAAGAGTTGGACACAACTGAGCGACTGAACTGAACTGATTAAGTTTTATAAAAAAGGAGGATACAATAAATTGTTATTATAATATAATGTAATAAAATAGATGTCCGAAAAGACTTGGGAAGGAAAATGTTAAGCATGGTTATGCTATGGGTGGTGGGATTATTTACAGGTGACTTTTCCCCCTCTAAATAAACATGTTATTTTTAAACTGGCCCTCAGGTACATAGAATTGTGTTAACTGTAATTCTTATTTCCTGACACACTCTTATCATTATTCCAGGCAAGGTCACTTTTATTTGTTTATTTGGTTGGTTTCCTAGCTGTTTCCATAATGGATTAAGTACCCACAAACTTAACACTCAAAACAAAAGCCTCTCTAACCATAACCTCCCCCACACACCCTCCTTGTGACTCTCCCCGTTCAAGATAACCATGATGCTCAATCTCATGTTTATCTTTTCATTGCTTTCATTTTTATGTAGTTTTATTGTATCTATTGTGGGATCACCACTCCCTTGCAGTGTCTTCCTCTCATTATTTCCTGAGAGTCTTGCAAAGGGACAACGTGTTTTTATTCCTAGACAAAAGAAATTCTTCTATACTAAGGCAGGGAGTGTTGATAAAAGAGTAACCAATGAAATGCCCTTTTAACTATTTTTTTCTTCAAGCCTCTGTGGTCATTCCAATAATACCCATACATGGTTCAGAAGTTGCAGTTCAACACCTAAATGTATGGTGTTCAAATCCCACACTCCTCTTGAAGGGAGGTGTTGTGCCTTTGAGCTTCAGTGGGACCCAGGCTTCCTTTGAAGGAAGATCTATTTTCCTTGGTCTCATTCTCTGGTCTGTCTCAGGATGTTCCTGGGCCATTTCTGCCTTATGGGACACAGTTGACCCACCTGGAGTCCAGATGAATAAATTGAAGTCCTCTGGCCCAAGCTTCCTCAGGGCCCCCAGGTTGACTTCTGATTTAAGGGATTTTATTTTTAATCAAGCACCTGCTGAATATCTCATGAAGAGATCTCTTTTGAGCAACAGCTGTCCATCTTCAGACCCATAGGTCTTAACCAAGGACCCTTTTATCAGCATCACCTGAGAAGCTTTTTAAAACTGAAGATACCTAGAATCAACCCCACCCCCGAAAGACTCTGTAAATCTGCTATCAGCAATTATAAGGCACTCCTCCAAAAACCAGATATGCACTCTTGGTTAAGAACCATATCGTCAGACAATACCTAGCTAAGGCCCTTGCCTGCCTTGGTCTTCAGCAAATTCTTCAAGGTAATGCCAGCTAAAACATAGCCTTATGTTTCAGGATACAGCTGTTCATTTTTTGTTTTCCCCGTGCCTCCCAGCAAATTGACATCTACTTTCTGACTATCAGGAAAAAGGCCAACTGTCTTTGAGAGATGCTGGCATCAACTATTTTTCATGTTTTGGCTATTGTGGTTTCCTGCAGACGTTGTAGATCTGTTTCACTCTCTCTGGTTTTTCTCTGCTTATTGCTCTTTTTCTCTCTGTCTCCTTCTGTCCCTTTCTGTCTCTCATCTCAGTTTATCCTGAGGTTCAACTCTGTTCTTTTAACCATGAAATAGACACCTGCAGACTTCCATCCTTCACTTCTGACCCAAGAGGTAAAAAGATTTCTCTCTCTAGGACTAGTTTGAAATATCCTTCAGAAAGACCATGTTTGAGAGGCAATTCCAGTAATGGCTAAGAGATGGACTCCAGAGCCAGAGCTCAAATTCTGGTTGTGTGAACAGAGGCAAATGACTTAACCACCCGTGACTCGGTTTCCCCATCTGTAAAATGAGGAGGATTACTGCACCTATTCCATTGGATTTTTGAGAGGATTCAGTGGGCTAAGATGCTCTCAGAATAGTGCCTGGTACGCAGTAAGTACTATATAGTCAGGGGGCTCCGTGTGTCTTGCAGGCAACCCAAGAATGTTTAATTTGCTTCATGAACATGGTTCTCTAAAAGCAGGAGAAATAAGATGAGCTCTTTTGTCAGACTTGGGTTCTAAAACATGTGTCAATATTGGTATGACATGGAAGTGAATGAACCTTGGAAGGAAGAAATCACTTTATCAAGGATCTCTTTATGATACGTAAGGGACCTGTCTTCATAAGACATGTTTAGTCATGTTCACTTCATTTAGGGAAAGTATTTCAACAAGTTGGGAAATTTGCATGAGTCAGAAACTTTAAAGGAGACTCTGGCTAAAGGGTGATAGAAATCTCCAAGGACTACACTCCTCATTATAGAACTAGGATTAACCAAGGAAGCCTGCTGGCCTCTCCCTCCCCTCCTCTCCCGTTTCATCTCCTTTCAAGGACCATCCATTTTACATTCCCGACTTGTCTTGCCTTTCTTCCATTCCCGCAACACCCACTCTCATTCAGGTTACCTTTATTTTTCAGCAAGTCTACATCAGCTTTCCCTATTGGCCTCCTCATGTCGACTCTGGCCCCTTCCTGAGTTCCAGTGCATCCTCTACTCTCCACATTGGAGCCAGAGTGATTGTCTTGAAATACACATCTGTACTCCTGTTGCCACTATCCCACCTTCACACCTCTAAAACCACTCCCTGGCTTCCTGGTGCTTTCATAATAAGGAAAAGCAGTTTTAACAGCTGAATAGCAGGCCCTGTGGAGTCTGCCTCACTTGTCTCTCCAGCTCCACCAGTTCCATCTCACTTGCTCTACCCACGGTGGCCTTCCTTCCGTTCTGCATAATGACCAAGCTTCCCTGTGCCACTGGGCCTTTGCATGTACTAGTTTCTTCCTGGAAGGCTCCTTCTCCCCACTTCCACTCCCTTTAATTTTTCTTTTTTTCACAACAGCCATCAGTTTTTCTTTTTTAAAAAAATATATTTATGTATTTGGCTACATCAGGTCTTCACTGCAGCATGAGCACTCGTATGCAGCCTGTGGGATCTATTTCAGGACCAGGGATCGAACTGGGCCCCCTGCATTGGGAGCACAGAGTCTTAGCCACTGGAGCACAGAGTCTTAGCCACTGGATCACCAGGGAAATCCATCTACCCTATTTTAAAGAAAAACACTTAAACTTTATTTTTTGAGCACTTTTAGGTTCACAGAAAAATTGAGCAGAAAATATAGAGTTCCCAAATACCCATCTTCCCACACTCCCCACACCTCAACACAGAGCCTTCCCTACCATGAACACTTCACACCAGTGTGTGCATTTGTTATAATCCATGAACCAACATCAACACATCATTATCAACCAAAGTTTATAGTTCATGACTCACGCTTTGTGCTGTATATTCTGAGTCTGGACAAACCTAACGTTATAGTATGTATCATACTATTTTTTAATACTATCAAAGAATTTTCACTGCCCTAAAAATCCCTTGTCCTCCACTTATTCACCCTGCTTGCCCGCTAATCCCATAGCAACTGCTGATTTTTATCACCTTGATAGTTTTTGCCTTTTCCAGAATGCTATAGTTGGAATTGTATGATATGTAACTTTTTCAAATTGTCTTCTTTCACTTAGCAACATGCTTTTGTAAGGTTTCTCCATGTCTTTTCATGGCTTGATAGCTCGTTTCTTTTTAGTGCTGAATAATATTCTATTGTTTGGCTGTACCACAATTTGCATATCCACTCATCCACTCAAGGACATATTGATTACTTCCAAGTTTTAGCAATTATGAATAAAGCTGCCATAAACATTTGTGGGTGTGTGTGTGTGTATGTGTGCAGATATAGTCTTCAATTCATTTGGGTAAGTACCAAGAAGTATGATTGTTGGATACTATAGTAAGAGTATGTTTGGTTTTGTAAGAAATCGCCAAACTGTCTTCTTCTGCCACTTCACTGGCTGCATCATTTTGCATTCCCACCAGCAACATGTGAGTGCTCCCCCGGTCCATGTCCTTGTCAGCATTTGGTATTGTCTGTATTTTGGATTTTGGCTAGCTGTGTATACATCTATATTAGTTTATAATGGTATTTCATTGTTGTTTTAATTTGCAATTTCCTAATGTCTGTGATGTTGAGCATCTTTTCAGATGCTGTTTACCATCTGTATAGCATCTTTGATGATATGTCTGTTCAGATATTTTGCCCATTAAAAAAATAATATTTATTTTTGGCTATGCTAGGTCTTTGTTGCCACATGGGCTTTGGAGAGCAGGGGCTACTCTCTATTGTGGAATGTGGGCTTCTCATTGCAGTGGTTTCTCCTTGGGTGGCTTCTCTTGTTGCAAAGCATAGACTCTAGGATGCATGGACTTCAGTGGTTTCAGCTCCTGGTCTCTGGTCTGGGGGCTCAGTAGTTGTGGCACATGGGCTTAGTTGATCTGAGGCTTGTGGGGTCTCCCTGGATCAGGGATCGAACCCATTTGCCCATTTTTAAATTGGATTGTTTCCTTCTCCCTTTCTGACCTCAATATATCCTTCTTTCTCAAATTTAGATCTTAAACCAGCAATCTCTTCTTTGCATCTTTGTCTAGATTAAAAACAAACAAACAAACAAACCTCAAATTCCTGGAGAACTATTCTACCTCTTCTTCATAGTTATCAGAGTTGTAATTTACTATTATTAGAATAAAGTCTGTAACAATAGGTACTATGTCTGGTTTCATTCCCTGGTGTATTGATAAGCCCAGCACTGTGCTTAATGTAAATAACTATGGGATGAGGAATAAACTAATAACCTCAGTGAGAAAGAAGGTGGAGAGGGAATGAGGGGTCATGTAAAGAAACCAGTGCAAAAATAGAGTGAGGCCAGAATTTCAATGAGCAGAGGGGGCAGAGGGCCAAAAACAAATGCCAAAAGTGCAAACCTGTAAGACTGGTGTTAGGAATACTAAAGTGTAAAATGAGCTGAGGCTTAAATAAATGACTGAGACCACAGAAAGACTATTTTAGAAAATTCTTTGGAGCAGGAAAAATAACAAGGAAGAGCCAGACCCCACACTTAGTGCGGCAGAATGAGGCATAACTTCTCATGCATAATGTTCCTCTCCCTCAAGAAGAGTAATTCTCCAGCCAGAAAGTGTACAGGCAAGCTCCAGAAGGAGAATGGCAAGCTCAAGATCAGTGAAGAGTTTTGGGAGCAATTAGCCACATTGCGTGAGCTCCGGTTTTGGATGAATCTCTGCAGGACTTGGAAATATGATTGCAGAGTCACTGTCCATGATTTCTGAGAAATTTGGGAAAGGAGCCAATAGCCAGGGAAACGTGAAACATTTCTCCATTTTTAAACAGGGAAAGAATGTGCATTTGGGTAAATTTATTGACTTCTGACTTCCAAATATGACACTGATTCACTGCACAAGTACGTGCTAGATTTGTAACTGGATGCCTAGAAAGTAGGATTTTATATTTGTCTACCTCAGTAGGCCACCATTTCAAAGTCACCAGGCAGCTGGGTGGAAGCAGAGAATTACCTTGGAGGAAGTGTTCGTTCCTAGAAAAATCACACAATTGATACCTTCAGTGGTGTAAATGTAGGCAGCTAGGCACTCAGTAACCTCAGAATAGAGCATAATTGGACACTTCCCCTAGTGTAGAGCTTGACAAAGGCTGTTCTCCAAATTTCTTGGTATGAATAGCTGGGTTGCTAGAAACAATTGGGCAAATTTATACAGCTACAAGGAGCCTTCTGGAAGAAAAAGGATCAGACTCATTCCCTTCTCACTTGAGGCTAAAGACTATTAGATCCTCTCTGATGTGCTGAAATGGCCACACCTGAAAAGATGACCAAGCACCTCCCCCACAGGGGGGACACTAACCATATGGTGGGGGGTGTGTGAAACCGTGACTTGATCATCCTCCAGCACTGTGTGTGGCTGAGGCCAAAGCACCCACCCAACCCAGCTGGCCTAGCAGAGAGGCTTTGCAGTAGTGAAACAGGAGGGAAGGGGGCAGGGCACAACCTTTAAAAGAATAACGTATCTATAGGACATGACTGGAAAACCCCATGGACGGAGGAGCCTGGTAGGCTGCAGTGCATGGGGTCGCTGAGGGTCAGACACGACTGAGTGACTTCACTTTCACTTTTCACTTTCATGCATTGGAGAAGGAAATGGCAACCCACTCCAGTGTTCTTGCCTGGAGAATCCCAGGGACGGGGGAGCCTGGTGGGCTGCCTCCTGTGGGGTCGCACAGAGTTGGACATGACTGAAACAACTTAGCAGCAGCAGCAGCAGCAGGACATGACAAAAATTGATTAGAGCCAACTAGGTCCAAGATGGTGGAAGACTCAACTTCCAGTGGACCTTGAGCCTCATTATATGCTCATCATAATGCATTAGCATAAGCTAAGTGACACAGCCACCAGCGCCATGACAGTTCTAAGGCACCATAAAAGGTCAAAAATGGACAGAGGCCCAGTTCCTGGAAATCTCCGCCCCTTGTCGGAAATAGTTGAAATAATCTTCCCACCCATTAGCCTATGACATTACCCACCCCATAAAAACTAACCACCCCATATTTCAGGGCCTCTTGCCTTCTGAGATGGCCCACGTTCTTTCTTTGGAGTATGTTTGTCTCCAAATAAATCCATTTTTAAACTATCACTCTGTCTCCCACTGAATTCCTTCTGGGATGAGACATCAAGAACCTGAGCTTCACTAAGTTCTGAGACCAGATGTGTGATTTCAATGAAAAGACAGTGGGTCCAAGCCCCAACCTGGGTTTGGGGTTTGAGTCCCATCTGAGTTGCACGGTTTCAATATAAGCCCATGTCTGGCACATTCTCTTGTAATCTTGATGCTAGGGAAGACTGGCCATGGCCTGTGAAGAGAGCTGGGTGGGCTGTTGACATTAGTGCACACGAGCTGGGTGGGGCCATCTGCCTTTAGCAGTGATAGATATGGGTAGCAGCAGCAAAGAGAGCTTGGGTCCCCCTTGGTCAAACACAACCATACACAGGGAGCCCAGAGATTTTTACTGATATGATGTACTGGGCTGGAAAGTATTCCCCTCCACCCCTCAAATTCATGTCCACTTGTAACCTCAGAATGAGGTCTCATTTGGAATAGGGTCATGGTAGATGTAATTAGCTAAGATGAGGTCACCCTGGCCCTAAATTTAATAAGACTGGTATTTTTGTAAGAAGAGAGGATTACATATAAAGACTTCAAGGGAAGAAGGCCATGTGAGCATGGAAGCAGAGGCTGTAGTGATGTGGCTGCAGCCAAGAAATGCCACATATTGTCAGGAGACCCAAGAATCTAGGAGAGAGGCACGGAACAGATTCTTCTTGATTTCAGACTTTTGACTTCCTGAACTATGAGAGAATAAATGTTATTGTTGTTGTAAGCCAGCAAGTTAGTGGTACTTGGTTACAGCAGTCCTAGAAACAAATTGATTCAAGAGATTAATCTGAAAAATAAGAAATGATGTGAATCTTATTTGAATCTCAATCTGGTAAAACAAGTTATGCTAAACACAGCTTATTAACAGCTGGCTTATCTCTTGTGATAAACAAGAAATTGCAGAGATTACACCTTATAGTATTTTTATGGATAAATTAGAGAAATGTATGTTAGATGACAATACAAGTATGAGGGTTGTCAGCCAGCTTAACACTCATTGGGATGAATTGATTGAGGATTGAAAATTGCATGCCTCTGTGCTTTTATAATGACTTAGATAAGATTTTGAATGTGTTCTTATCAAATGTATAAATCATATGAAGTTGGTAGGAATAATATGATAGATGTGACAGATACCATGCTCAAATTAATCAGAGTGGCTAGAATGATGAGCCAAAGACCTCAGGATGACATTTTATGGGGGAAAATGTAAAATTAAACCTTTCGTTTCTCAAAGTCAATTGCAAGAATGAACTGGAGGTGACCTAACTTGAGAACAATACATGGGAGATTTATAGGTGACCCAAGTTTAAAAGGAGGCAGCAAAATGTCATAGTTACTCAGAAAGGTAATAAAAGTTTAGATCACATTGATACAGATGTACTAATAACCACCAATTCATTAGTCAAATTCCTTACAGATAGATTAAAATGATTTGAATATAGGTCACCCAAGTATTTTCTGTGAGAACCAGATGATTAACAACTAGCTTTGATACACAGGAGTAATGAACTGAGTGTATTGACAAGGGGGGGAAGGCAGTTTCTAGAAAAATGCTCAGCATATATTAAATATGAAAAAAGCAGCCTCAAGATTCCAAACTGTTCTTTCCCAATGCTGTTCTTCCACGCCAAGGAGTCAGAGGAGCTGAAGCAGATCAGGCAGTAGCTGTGGATGTGGCCACCGCCCCTCGCCATCAAGGGAAAGCGGCAGATAAGCGGTACCCACAGAACCTGCGAGCACGCCTCACTGCCTTCTCCTGCACAGGCTGTTGTGACTCACACTGACTGTGACTTAAGCAGAGAAGGGAAGTCTGGGGACTGCAGCTCCCGTTCGAAAACATGCAAATCCCACACAACATCAGAAGGACTATCTTTGAACTTTTCATTTAGTATATGTGCTGCCGAAGCAAGCACTGAACTTTTCATTTAGAAACAATTTTAGACTTATTAAAAGCTGCCAAGGGACTGCTCTGGTGGTCCAGTGGTTAGGAGTCTTTTTTCTAACACAGGGGACTCGAGTTCAATCCCTGGTCGGGGAACTAAGCTTCCAAAAGCCGGAGGGCAGCTGAAACCATGTACCACAACTACTAGCCCACGCGAGGGCCTGCCCACCTCATTCAAAGTTCCTGCAAGTCAAAGCGAGGGTCCTGAGTGCCACAACTAAGGCCTGATGCATCAAATAAATAAATATATATATTTTTTTAATTCCACAAATATTATTTTTAAAATTGCCAAAAGAATTCCTGTATATGCTTTACCCAGCTCTCCCAAATGTTAACATCTGATGTAGGTGGAGTACAATGATCAATACCAGAAAATTAACATTGATCCTGCTAACTTGTTTGCAGGTGCTACTGAAGTTAGCTCAATGGTCCCACTCATAACCCTTTTCTGTACCAGGCCTGGAGCCAGGCTTCCACATAGCAGTTATTAATAGTTGTTGCGTCTCTTTGGTCTCCTTCAAACTGGAACAGTTCATCAGTCTTATGAAAGACTATTTGAGGGTAAATTTGACAAACCAGAAAATGTCTAGAATAGTGTGGGTTGGAAAGCAAGAACCCCGAGGAAACTTTGCCAGGACTGGCGCTGTCAGCCTAGAGAGAAGTCTTAAGGGGACATGTTAGTTGTTTGCAAGGTTGTCTTCAAACACTGGAGGAACCTCATGCAGAAGATGGAGTAGATTTATTCACTGTTGCTTCAGGGAATGAAAATAGAACCAAGAGGTGGTGTTAGCGCAGGAAGATTTCAGCTTGGTACTATGCAGAACATTCTATTAGAACTAACCAACCATACCCTGGACCATGGCAGCACTGAGCTGGATCAGGGCAGATAGATAAGTCTGAGTAACAAGAATGCAGGGAGAGGCAGATCAGTGGTGGGTGGCAGAGCATGAATGACTGTGGAGCAGCTGGTCAGGGCCCTCATGACTTCAGGATGTCAGCCCAGGAGAGAGAGAGGAGCAGAAAGAGACTTGATTGGCAGCCCCAGCAAAGAAGGCCGGGGAGAACAGCTAGAGCAGAGAACGCCTCCTTCATCAGGTTTGTTGCCAAAGTCCACTATTAATAGGCAACTATTGTCCACAGCCCTACGAGCAGGCTGTCCATACAGTCTGTCTAGTCTATCTACTCTCACAAGCTCTCTGACCTCTTAGGAAAGGGAGAGTTCCTGGAGGGACAGAAATTGTGTTCTTTGTTCCAGGAGTCCCAAGTTGGGAACGAAGGTACAGGGACACCTCTTGGAGGGTATTGAGGTGTACTGGGGGCTAAAAAGATGCCAAATCCCTGGCATGGACTCCAGACTGGGCAGTTCCTATGGCTGGAGGTTTGACCAGGATCCTTCTAAAGAATGTCAATCATATCTATTTGAAATGCATATCATCACTGAAAACCAAAGATAACTAAATGGAAGGAAAAGCAATGAGTTAATGCTTAAGTAAAGGTCTTACATTTCTGTTTTTTCAAAACCAATCAGTTGTTGAGATTTTCTTCCAGATTAGCTGAGCAAACATTCAGTTCACCGTGAGAATGTGCTAACAGCCACATGACAATGCAACTCTGTCATACTGTGGCTGCATCCACTTATCCAGCCACAGGTCTTGGGTCTGTCCTGCCATTCATTCATCTGACCCTTCACTCATCCACTTATACCTTCATCCATCAAGTCAACATTTGTCTAGCTTCCACTACGTGCCAGGTTCTATGTTGGACATTGGGGGTGTAATAATGAAAAATACCATTTTTCCCATCCCCATGGTGTTTATGGCTTAGCAGAAGCTGGGAGGATGGAGGTGACAAAACAATGAAGCTGTCATTGGGTGAAATGCAGACTTCAACTAAGGAAGTTCAGGTTTCCATTTAAAACTCACCCAGTTGAGCAGTTTCTAAAGTGGTTCAAAATCATCTGTAAGGAGTACAGAAAAGTTATTTGAATTTCTACAGACTGGTTCAGATTTTATGTGAGTCACAAGAAATTCTTGGGATTGGAATCAGATTCAGTGAAATTAGGTGTATTAAGTATTGTGTGCCAAGGTGGATGAAAGGAATCACCACCCCAATCCCTCTCCTTTTCAGACTCAAGATTATGAGAACCTCTCTGGTGAGCTGACCTGGTCCCACCAGAGGACCACTGGTGGGGAAGACCACCAATACCCCCAAGAAAAGGGAAAGGGCCTGTAAAGAGGTGACTTAACTATCACCTCCCAATCCAATTGCTCTAGCAGAGCAAGCCTGTGTGTAGAAACCCAAGTGTGATGCTTTCTCGGCTGCGCCTGACCCTGAGAGCACGGGAGTGTACTCCCTTGAAAAACCGCCATGGCCTGTGCAGGGATCTGAACTGGGTGCCACTGCAGCCAGGAACTGGGTGGCACTGTCCGTGATCAACAGCCACTGCTTGTGGTCATAAACGGACCTGAATTACAGGCACTTCTCTGTCACTCACTGGCCATTCGAGTTGGCTCAAGTCCCCACCCATAAGTTGGGGACATTATAATTTTCTTCTCAACAAAGTTGTTTAAAGGCTTAAAGACTAAATGGAGAGACTATGTGGGAAGGCGCTCTGTTACTAGAACAAGAGTGTGTTTAAGGAACCAGCTCCAGTCAGAATTCTCACATCCTTAGATGGCTAGTCAAGCATCACCTCCTACTAATTTTCACTTTGACTTTGGGTGAGACATTGTTGACAGGACAGTAAATCATCGATTGTTTTGCCCTATTTTAGACAGTAGCATTCTTTGCTCTTTTTCTTTAACCACAACAAGTCTAAGCCTAACCGTGATGTGAAATAGGATAACACACTGTTCCTTAATGGGGTAATTGTAAAAATTAAATTAGCTATCAAGTGTCTACCACAAGGCAGAGCCTGGCACAGGCTTTGCCTATGAAATCAATTCTTGCTTCCCACCCATATTGCTCAATCTTTAGCATTAGTGAATACATGCAGAGAGTAGTTCTCAAAAACAGTTAATAACAATTAACATTAATTGAGCACTTACTACAAGCAGGCACTGTGTGATGTGCCTTTTTTGTGTTATTTCATCTGATTCTCACGATAGCCCAATGGAATGTATGCGATCACTATCCCTGTTTTACAGACAGGAACGAGGGGAACAGAGAAGTTAAGTAACTTGGCTAAGGTAGCACAGCTGGTAAATAACAGAGCCGGTATACAAGCCCATACATTCCGATCTCAGAGCCCTTGCTCCTGAGTGCTGTACTCTGCTGCCCTGTTACTGGGGTAGAGACACAAATTCAGTTCAAATCCAGCTTGAAAGTGGCTGATAGTAATAAATTGTAGGTTGCTTCTAATTTGTGCTAAACCTTGACCAAAGGCAGCTTAGTTCCACCTGCTTTTCTCTGCCCATATAAACCATCTCAACAATGTGTTTCAGTCTGCTTATCTCCCTTAATTTGTTTATATCAGTCACCTAAGACAGGAGTAATTTGACCTTTTACACTTTAATAGCACTCAACGATTCACATGTCTGAAAGAGAGAGAAACAAGGTTAACAAAATATCATGTATCATAAACAGTAGCCTGGGTCCAGCTGGACATGGAAAAAATCAGGGCAAATGTAGGGGGCAAAGGGAGGATTCTCTTTTGAGTAATAAATTTAGAAGCTAACATTTTGTCCTGAGTCACAGTGCAACATAAAATTTCCCGTATTAAAGAAGCCTGGGAATGATACAAACTGTGGCCCCAGATATGATCAGTATGAAACAGAAAGAGAAGTCTGATGCAGTTGGTACCAAAGTGGAAGATGGAAGTAAGGAAAGACATATAAACAGCCAGGAAACCAGAGTCACCATGGAAACCCATGGTGCTGGGAAATGCAGCTCGGAAACACAAGGGAAGAGAGAGCCCAGGCAAAGGATGTGGGCAGGCTTACTTAAGGGAGTTCTGCCTAGCTCTTCCAGCTGGTGTTGGAGCCAGGAAGTATCCTGGTTTTCATAAAAACTGGGGTGAACGATCCTACACTTACACTTTGGACACCGATTATGCATCTGCCCTTTAGTGAGGGCCAGGATGCAAAGATGCACCAAAGGTCACAACTGGCCTCAGAAAGTTTACCAGCAACTGAGACAGACAGACCAGCAGGCGTGTGATGGGCGTGCTGTGTAATGGATGCTTCTGTGGACCTGGGGAAAGACTAGCAAAGAGGGGGCAGGTCCAGTACAGGGAGGGTGATATCGGGGATGCAGTTTGGGGAATGACGTGGTATTTTCGAGGGCGGCGCTGAGTGTCATCATTCCTGGCAGGGGAACCTTCACCTGCAGAGACCTTGGAATCTGAGCTCGTTTGGTGGGTTTGGGGAAGCATGTTGCAGGGTATGACTGGAGAGAGGGCCTCTGGAAACATAGCGAGTGATGGGCTGGAGGTTGGGCAGAAGTCAGATCACAAATCATGCATTTAGTTTATCCTGAAGATGCCTCTTTTCTCTGATGGTTTGTTGAGAACCCTGAACAGAGCAGACTTTGCCTGCCTGGGTGCTTCTGGGCTCAAGACAATACTTTTTAGTATTTTTCAAACTATCACTCGTCCATAATGAGTTAAAAAAAAAAAGAAATAGACTAAACCAGTGACTTTTGCATGGATGGCCTGCTTTTTTAAAAATTCCAATCTGTCATGGACTGATACTTCATAAAATACAAGGCAATAAAAATTAATTACTAGAAAAAGGACCATGCTCCTGGATGTCACAGTGATATCAAATTACTATAAAAGTTTCTAAAAATTCCTACTTTATTGAGATATAATACCCATACCATACAATTCACCCATTTATAGTATACAAGTCAATGTTTTCTGTATATTCACATAGTTGTACAATCATCACTACAACCAATTTTAGAACACTTTATCACTCTTGAAATAAGTCTTCTATCCCTTAGAAGTTAATGCACTTTTTCCTCTAGACCCACTCTTCCCAGTCTTAAATAGTTGCCAATCTACTTTCTATCTTTAAAGGTTTGCTTATTCTGGTCATTACATACAAATGAAAACATACAATAATGTGCTCTTTTGTGACTGGTCTCTTTCTTTAGCATAACGTTTTCAAGGTACATGTATGTTGTAGCATGGATCAGTACTTCATTTCTTTTTATTGCAAATAGTATTCCATCCTTTGAGTATATCATGTTATTTGTCCATTCATCAAGCTTACCAGGTGGAGCTAGTGGTAAAGAACCCACCTGTCAATGCAGGAGCCATAAGAGACATGGGTTCAATCCCTGGGTTGGAAAGATCCCCTGGAGGAGGGCATGGCAACTCACCTCAGTATTCTTGCCTGGAGAATCCCCATGGACAGAGGAGCCTGGTGGGCTACAGTCCATGGGGCGGCAAAGAGTCGGATACGACAGAAGGGACAGCACCCACGGCACACATCCATTCATCGGCTGACAGACAGTTGGGTTGTTTCCATCTTTGGGCTGTTTTGAATAATGCTGCTATGAAGATTTTTGCGTGAAGGCATGTTTGATTTCTCTTGGTATATACACACCCAGGGGTAGAATTTCTGGGTCATATAACACTATGCTTATCTTTTTAAGGAATCGCTATACTGTTTTTCATAGCAGCTGCACCATTGTACCTTCTCAATAGCAGTGTATGGGGGTTCCACTTTCTCCACATTCTCATCTGCACTTATTACTCAAGCCATCCTAGCGAGTGTAAAATGATATCTCACTGTGGTTTGTGTTTGCATTTCCCTCATAGCTAATGATGGCAGGCATCTTTTCATGTGCTGTACACTTAATTTCTGCACTTATCTCCTTCCTGGCTGCTGATAAGCAGCTCACAGACCACACTTCAAGTAGCACTGGACTGGAAAATGTGAGTGCATTACATGGAGTCAGAAAACTTTTGTTTCGGTTAGGCACATGTGTTTACGTGTTCGGGAATGAGATAATAAAATGTACTTGTACTTCTTATTGTTTGAATCCCTTCCTGACATCCCTCTTTATCTAGAGTGACACAGGCCATCCTAGAAGAGGGACATTGTCCTTCCAAATATTCCTCATGGCTAAGTGCCACTGCCAGAGCCCTGAGAAAACCTGAATGGCAGCTTCAAAATATGAAATTAATAAAAAAGGGTTTAAGTCCCAAACCAGTTTAATTACTAAAATAGATTCACTGTTTTGAACTCAGTAAAATATTTTTTAAAAATTTTAAAGACTCTCTGTTGTATTTTAATGCTCTATTAATTTGATGAGGGTTTTAAAAAACCTGACTTTATTCCATGAAAATGTGATTGCTTAAAGGAGTTGGTTGGCTCTGAGGTACGACCAAAGGCAAGGTATGCCTGGGTCGCCCTCGTGGAGACATATGTACACACCACTCAATTGTGAGTGTGCTCATGCCTTCCTGTACCTGAGTACCCATGCAACTCTCTTTGCTTCAATAGATGCTGCTGTTCACTCTTGTTCACTGCGGTATTATTCACAATAGCCAAGGAGTGGAAGTCACTCAAGTGTCCACTGACAGAAGAACTAAAAAATGTGGTGGGTCAGTGTGCTCAGTGGTCTCTTTGCGACTCTATGGACTGCAGCCCCCCAGGCTCCTCGGTCCATGGGGTTTTCCCAGCAAGAATACTGGAATAGGTTTCCCCCTCCAGGGAACCTTCCCCACCCAGGGATGGAGCCAGTGTCTCCCACGTCTCCTGTATTGCATGTCTTTCATTGTAAGTGGATTCTTTGCTGCTGAGCCATCAGGGAAGCCCAAAAAGTATGATATATACAGACAATGGAATGTAATCCAGCCTTTAAAAAAACAAGGAAATCCTGGCACACACTGCAACATGGATGAAATTTCAAGACACGCTGCTAAGTGAAACAAACCAGTCACAAAACAACAAATACCGTATGGCTCCACTTAAATGATGTCTCTAAAGTAGTCAGACTCGTAGATGCAGAGAGTAGGATGACGATGGCTAGGGCTGAGGGGAGGGGAAAATTAGGAATTGTTCTTCCATGGGCACAGAGTCTCCGTTTTGTAAAACGAAAAAGTTCTGAAGATCTGTTGCACAGCAATGTGAAAATGTTTAATACTACTGAACTATATACTTAAAGATTAAGAGGGTAAATTTTATGTTGTGTAAAATGGAAAAAAATTAAAGATTAGGCCAC
Organism: Bubalus kerabau; assembly: GCF_029407905.1. Classification (NCBI taxonomy): domain Eukaryota; kingdom Metazoa; phylum Chordata; class Mammalia; order Artiodactyla; family Bovidae; genus Bubalus; species Bubalus kerabau. The sequence continues at coordinate 34,485,121 of NC_073629.1, forward strand.
TTAGAAGCCACACCACTTAGCAGACAGAACTGGGTGTTGGATTGACAAATCTGGATTTACATCTCCACTCTGCCTCTCCAGAGCTGTGCGACTTGGGTGAGTGATGTCAACCCCTGATGCCTGAGTGCTTTCTATAAGAAAATAGCTAGTTCTTAGTGCCAGCAGAAGGTTAGGGGTGAGTGAAGTGCCTGGCAGAAATTGAGGAGAGTCCAAACAGCAGTGTCTTCCGTGAGCAGTATGAAACTTACAGCCCCCTCCCACTGCACTCCTGTCTATCCGTCGTCTGGTCTACAGGAGCCAGTTTGCAGAGCTGTGGCTGTAGTGCCGGGATCTCCCAGGTCGATCGGTGAGCTCAGCCCTATGCACAGCGGCCTGCACCTCAACCTGTTTGTTGTTGTGTTGTTGTTGTTTAGGCACCAAGTCATGTCCCACTCTTTTGTGACCCCATGGAATATACACCTCCAGGCTCCTCTGTTCATGGGATTTCCCAGGCAAGAATACTGGAGTAGGTTGCCATTTCCTTCTCCAGGGGATTTTCCTGACCCACGGATCAAACCCACAGATCAAACCCACGTCTCCTGCATTAGCAGGCTTTTTCTTTACTACTGAGCCACCAGGGAAGCCCAAACCTAAGTTATACCCGCTGACAACAGGACTTTCTGCTCCTCTGAAGATCTGAGGGATCCAGTTTTAGGGTTCCTTGAGAGAGCCTTTTATCAGCTCAGCCTAGCTTCTGGTCTCACAGAAGGCCTCCAGACACAAGTTGTGGGATTTTAGGTGTGTTCCAAGAGAAGCAGTGGGGACTTTCTGTACCCAGGAAAACTCCCTAGCCAGTCAAGGCCTCATGCCTTGGCTCAAGGCTTTGCACTCATAAAACACACACATTTCTGAGATCATACTAATACCATTACAATTAAATAATTTTACAGTTCCCTAAGAGATTTCACATACAGAATATTCATCCAAACTTATTATCTCTGCTTTTACTGATGAAAATTTTAATGAGCACCTACTTTATGCCAGGCCACTTTCCAGGTTCTTTCTCCCAAGTTATCTCTGTTTCGTAAATGGCCCAGGAAGGACATGAATGGTGCTTTTCCCAGAGCACCTCAGCTCCCTTCTGAGTCATCAGTGAACCATCAGGCCCTTGCAGAGAGCAGATTTTCCTGAGGCAAAGAGCACAGCAGGCGGTACCTAAAAGACATAGACCTTCCCAACAGAGAAGGGTGCAGACAACAATGGCAAGATGAGGGGCCATCGGAATGTGGAACCCAGGATTATGGATGGTTTCGGCTCTCGGCCAGCCTGCCGGGCTTCAGTTTCCTGGGCTCTCTTGTTCTCTCTCCTCAGAATCCCTCCTTACAGCCCCACCCCACTCCCATAGTGGGCAAGCTCATTGGCTTGGGAGGCACACAGATCTGGCTCCAGTCTCGGCTAAGCCTCGGCCTTCATCAGTACAATAGGAAGTGGAGCTGGCTCTTAAGAGACTGTGAGTGTTCTGAGAACTGCTGCATGTGAAGTGCCAGGGATGTTCGGGCCTGTGGTAAGAACTCAGTATAATCTGCCATGGTGCTTTGGCCCTGCCTTTCAGGGGCTCCTACCTCCAGGGCCACTACGAGTCCCTCTTTTCTCACCCAATCCCACTCCAGCCAAACCCCCACCCTTCAAAAAGGCACGGGGAATTGCACAAAAAACAGAGCGCCAGCTGGGAGTGGAGGGGAGCTGGCAGCAACAGAGCATCCCTACCATCTCCCCTTCCTCCTGGAGGACAGGCTGACCCTCAGACCTGGCCTCAGAGACTAAATCCAAACTCCCTCCTTCCTGTTTACTCTATCAGCATCCTGGCATTTAATTAGGCCCCAGGGAGAGAAGCTGTGGGTTCAGCCTTAGAAGCGGCAGAGACCCTGGGCTGGGAAAGCCACTGGTCTGAGTCTCCCAGTGGGGCCATCCCATGCTACAGACAGGCTCAGAGCAGAGGAGGTGAGAGCTTGCAGGCAGAAGGCAGGCCTGCTGGACCCAGGGAGCATTCTGCACAAGCTCTATCTGACGAGGCTTCCGGCAGCCTCCTGCTAATGCCGCTGGTGACATCCCAAAGGAAGTCACCAGTCCTTAGAAGTCCCACTCCTCCCCCTCCCAGAGTCCCACTGCCTTGAAATTTTCTCACCCTGTGGGAGAGTGTCCCACTGTGACTGCCTTTCTGAGATTTTTGAGGAGATGCTTAACTCGCACCCTCTCTAACTTTACATCTCTTTAGCAAGACCACAAAGAATGGGTATTATGATGAAGCTTTCATAACACAATGGAACGACTGGGCTTAGTAGCCAACAGGCTGGCATTCAATCCCGAGTCACGCTATTTACTCAAAGTTCTTCAACCCCTTTGAACTTCAGTTTCCTCACATCTATAATGATTCTGATGACACTTAGCCCAGAAGGTTACTATGGAGATTAAATCAGGTGACCTGTGATAGTACCTAACATATAAAAGATGGGCACATATAAAAGATGCTTGATAAATATTGTTTCCTCCCACTTTTCCCAGAGGGAGCATCATGGACCATAGCTTAGTCAATCAGCCTTTTAGCATCCTGTACTTCTCAGTAGCATTCACCATCTGTTGGATCATAGACAAAGCAAGAGAATTCCAGAAAGACATCTACTTCTGCTTCATTGACGAGGCTAAAGCCTTTGACTGTGTGCATCACAACAAACAGTGGAAAATTCTTAAAGAGATGGGAATACCAGACCACCTTACCTCTCTCCTGAGAAACCTGCATGTAAGTCAAGAAGCAACAGTTAGAACTGGACATGGAATAATGGACTAGTTCCAAACTGGGAAAGGAGTACGTCAAGGCTCTATATTGTCACCCTGCTTATGTAACTTATATGCAGTGTAAATCATGCAAAATGCCAGGTTGGATGAAGCACAAGCTGGAATCAAGATTGCCGGGAGAAATACCAATGACCTCAGATATGCCAATGACACCATGCTTATGGCAGAAAATTAAGAGGAATTAGAGAGCCTCTTGATGAAAGTGAAAATGAAAAAATTGGCTTAAAATTCAGCCTTCAAAAAATGAAGATCATGACATCCGGTCCCATCACTTCATGACAAATAGATGGGGAAACCATGGAAACAGTGACAGACTTTATTTTCTTGGGCTCCAAAATCACTGCAGATGGTGACTGCAGCCATGAAATTAAAAGACACTTGCTCCTTGGAAGAAAAGCTATGACCAACCTAAACAGCATATTCAAAAGCAAAGACATAGTTTGCTGACAAAGGTCCATCTAGTCAAAGCTATGGTTTTTCCAGTAGTTATGCATGGATGTGAGAATTGGACCATAAAGAAGACTGAGCATCGAAGAATTGATGTTTTTGAATTGTGGTGCTGGAAAAGACTCTTGAAAGTCCCTTGGAATGCAAGATCAAACCAGTAAATCCTAAAGGAAATCAACCCTGAATATTCATGGAAAGGATTGATGCTGAAGCTGAAGCTCCAGTACTTTGGCTACCTAATGCAAAGAGCCAATTCACTGGAAAAGACCCTGATGCTGGGAAAGATTGAAGGCAGGAGGAGAAGGGGCAACAGAGGATAAGATGGTTGGATGGCATCACCAACTCAATGGACGTGAGTTTGAGCAAGCTCTGAAAGATGGTGAAGGACAGGGAAGCCTGGTGTGCTGCAGTCCATAGGATCACAAAGAGTCATACATGACTGAGCAACTGAACAACAACAATTTAGAAATGATTCGAGTGTGGAGGAGATATTGTCTCAGCCCTGGAGCAATTCCCAAGGGGGTGAGGGAAACCATAATACATGCGCTTTACTAGCAAATCAAGATGGTGTGACCAATGCCTCCCCTGGGTCTTGAGGTACTGAGAGGTCACTGCTGCTCTCGGGGGCCCTGCCAGCATAGCTTCAGGGCGTTGCTGTCTAATAAGAAGTGGAAGAAGGTGGGAGGGATGTTCAAGTCGGTGGGGGGACATGGTAAGTCTATGGCTGATTCATGTTGATATTTGGTAGAAACCAACACAGTACTGTAAAGCAATTATCCTTCAATTAAAAATAAATACGTTTTTAAAAAGGGAAGGCTGCAATATTACTTTGGAGTGCTCCATTGTTTTGTTCAAGAACTCCCCAAATGGTCATGTTATGTCCCAAGGGCCCTCTCCTAAAATGGAGCTGTGATTTCGAGAAGACTCTGACTTGTCTACTGAAGGCAGAGTTGCAACTTTGCAAACCAAGCTGCTGTGGACAAATGTATTCTCACTAAGGAAGGGACAGGACTGATGAATGGCTAGGGAAGTTTTCCTCTCCTTTTGCTCCCTGGGCTGAGAGTGGGGCCCTGGTGTTAGTGGAATAAGGGCCAGAAGCTGGTGACTATATTGTGAGAGGCTATGTGAGACTCTGGGCACAAGCTCAGCTGCTATGGGACACAGGTGACAAAGTGAGGTGCCAAAGTTGGAAATGCCAGTACCTCTGACGGCTACTATGTCTGTATCTTACCCTCCTAATATATCTTGAATGAAGTAATTGCTGGTACATAGGAAAGTTGTTAATGGCAGAGTAGCCAAGAAAGCAGACCCAGGGACCAAACCACCTGGGTTTGAGGCAAACCACTGAACTTCCCTGAGTTAGATTCCTTGTCAACAAAATAAGGACACTGGTTCCCTTCCAAGGCAGCACATGTAAGGCACTTACAAGGGGGCCTGGTATGGGGTATGCTCTACATAAGTGTCAACTGTTACTTTATTTTTTTTTTGGCTGCTCTGGGTCTTTGTTGCTGCTCGTGGACTTTCTCTAGTTGTGGTGTGTGGGCCTCTCATTGCGGTGGCTTCTCTTGTTGGGGAGCACAGGCTCTAAGGCACGCACTGGCTCAGTAGTTGTCACTTGTGGGCTCTAGAGGGTGGGCTCAGTAATTGTGACCCACCAGGCTGAGTTGCTCTGCAGCAAGTGGAAACTTCCGGGACCAGGGATCAAACCATGTCCCCTGCATTGGCAGATGGATTCTTAACCACTGGACCACAAGGGAAGTACTCAACTGTTATTTTTGAGCCACATAAAATATTTACCTTTCAGTGAATGCTCTCACGTTTTCTAGGTTTGCAATTATATCCTCAGTGAATAATGAAAAACTGGCCAATTCTCTTTTCATTATCCTACTTCCTATTTCCTGCCTTACTTCTATGCCCTGCCTTATCTCTTTGGCTATAATGTAGGCCCTTTGGGGGAATGGTGAAAACCATGTTGAATATTCAGGCAGCTACGGGAAGGATGGATATGGATATGAGACAAGAGTGGCCAGAAGCAGAACGCTGGCTAGAGAGCTGCTGTTCTAAGTTAGCTTCAATGTGAAGATGACTTGGCTATGGATAACACCTAGAAAATGGTAAGGGGTGCTCCAGCTAAGAGACGTGCATGCATGCACGCTCAGTCTCTTCAGTCATATCTGACTCTCTGCAACCCTATGGACTGTAGCCTGCTAGGCTCTTCTGTCAATGGGATTCTCCAGACAAGAATACTGGAGCCTTTCCCTTCTCCAGGGGATCTTCTTGGCCCAGGGAGCGAACCCACCTCTCCTTATGGCTCCTGCATCACAGGCAGATTCCTTATCTCTGTGCCATTGGGGAAGCCCCCAGCTAAGACAGCCTTTAGAGGAAAAGTCGATTGGATTTAATTGTGATATGAATCACAAAAACAAGTGACTAAAATTGACCATCAGAGCAATTCAATTATAATATTCATCTGGAAAGGAGAGAAAGAAGGGGGGGGAAATCATATGGTTAGTTTTGAGTCAATGAATTGGGGAGAAGTTTGCAAACACTTTTTCTTTCTACTCTATAGTTAGCTATTTCAAAAATACTCTATAGTTCATTAATGCTTGTAAAACTCAAGTTTACAAAGCAAACATACATTTGGCCTTATTTTGCCTTCACAAAATCCTATGGTAGATGTTACTAAGCACCAGATATGAGGCATTATAATAAAGTAGATAAAAACATGGCTCTGGTGTTTGAAGTCTGGCTTACTAGCTGTGTGACCTCTGGTAAATCATTTAACCTGTCTGTGCTTCAGTTCTGCATCTATGAGATGGAGGTGATAATGTGCTCCCTGTCACGGTGCTGCTTAGTCATATCACTAAGAACCTGTTACTGTGAATATAGGAACTTCAGGACTTGCAAAGTTCTCTTCCTTTCTTACCTGACCTTCTTTGACGCTCATACACTTGTCACACACTCCCTTTCAATTCACACTGCAGTTACCCACGGCCTGCCCTGGTACTGTGTGCCGCACGAGCCCACCTCCATCTGGAAACCCTGGTTCAGTCAGGAGAGTGATGGTTCCTGGGTGGTGAGGCTGAAGGCTCAGCCTGGTCTTTCAGAAGGAAGAGGATTGAAGCTGCTGGACCCTGGAAGCATGACAGGGGCTCAGTTCCCATGCGCTGAGCCCCATGGCAGCCCCTCTGCTTAGGGCAGCTGAAGGACCTATAGTGCTGTTAAATAATTAGTCCAGGGTGACAGCCCTGAGCCACACCTGCCCTGGGTAACCAAGGTGTGTGGTCACCTGGCCTATGAGGGAAACTTTTTCTCCCCAGACCAAATCTCTGTCTCCCCAGCCCAAAGTCTTTGTCCCACATCTCAGCCTGACACTGGCCCTCTGTGCTTCTATCACATATGGGCACTTGCAAAACGCCATGATAGATTCTGCCCCGGCCTGTTCTCCTCAGTCAAACCACTGGGGCATGCATGGAAGAGGGACAAACGATGTAGGAGCAGAAAGTAGAGACCACTCAGCTGTCAGAGCTCCCAGACAGACATGGGGCCAAGGGGAGGCTGGGGCTGGAGGGGAAGGAGAGGACCTCTGGGAGATGGAGGTTTGAGGGAGCAATCTGAAGGGGTGTCTGAGGAGGGACAGGGCATGGCAGGAAAGCAAAGGAACGGCGTGTGTGCAGGCAGACACAGAAGCGGCTTAGGCCCACAACAGAACTGGGAACAGCTATGTGGTGCAGTGGAAAATCCCAGCCAGAGGCAAGAATTCCATTCAACAAATATTTATGGCACCTACTCAGTGCAATGGGGCCAGACTGAGTCACTGGGCACGGCCCTGTCCTGGCACTACTGCATGGCTGACTGAGGGACCTCAAGGGCCACAAGCGCAGACGAGGGGCTTAGAGGGGGAGCCGGAGCCAGTCCTGGTGCTGAGGACCACCTGCCTTTAGGCAGTGCTTCAGCCTTAGGGGGACCTGAGCCCTGTAGCCAGCTGGAGCCCCACCCACTGGCAAAGAACTACTGAGTCACAGATCACTGGGGCTACTGCCCAGGCTGATGGAGGGGGACCCATCAGATTTATGGGGAACTGAATCTCTACCATAGTACAGCATGGGGCAGGCGCCACAAGAAGAAGCATCAACAGGCCCTTTCCTTCCTCCCCACCAGAGGCAGCCCCAGAGCTGAGGATGCTGAGACTGGGGTGGGAGTGGGGAGGGGGAGGGGCAAGGGAGGGACAGAGTTCTGTCTGTCTCTCCATCTGCTGCTCACTCTACTGTTTCCTCCATAGCCCCACAGTTCCCCTATGTCTCTAACCCACTCCTAGCTTCACTCACTTGCTGCCCCATTGCCACAGGGTCCCTGTCCTGCATCCTGCCCTGCCCTACCCTACACTGGCCCTGCCTTGTCATGCCTCATTGTCCCAGCCCTCATGACCCAAAGACCAGAAGTAGACCTAGAAAGTCCTCCAGTTCTAGATTCAGACTTCTGGTTCCTTTGCCCCCAAGCTCTTCACAGCAGGCCCCTGAGACTCTGGGAAGGCAGCAGCTGATCCCAAATAAACTGACCCCATGGAAAGTATGGTAAAAGTAAAAAACATCATCCTCTACCTGAACACTAGCCAGCCTGGGTGAGAGCAGCCATCTATGACCACTCCCCAGGAAATGGCAACCCAAAAGGTCAATGCAGAAATGGGCTCCTGCTGAGGTGCTACCCCAAGAAGGCCTCAAGTTTGCAGAGCTATTGACAGCTTGCAAAGCACAGTCACAGCTGATTTTTATAGAAACCCCAGAGTCACAGTGATCCCATTGTACAGATGAAACTGTACAATGAAACTGAGGCTCAGGCATATTAAGTGCTCAGCCCAAACTTGGCAGCTAAGCAATAAAACTTGGACTGGAACTCAGGCCTGTCATATTCTGGTCCTCACATTCTACATTAAACCAAGATTCTTGCTCACTCTTCACCTGACATCAAGTCCAGATGACAGGTTGTGATAGGTGGTGATTCCCTCCTCACCTAAAGCAATCACTCCTGCTTATTCACATCCTAGCATTCATCACCCTGCAAACATTCCCTCCTTGTGCCTCCTTTAGTTACCCTCACCTAAGTGGGCCCCTGCCCTTTGCCCAGAAGGTTCTTTCCCATTTGCTCCTTGAAACCAGTCACCACCCTTTTTTTAGGAAATGTCACCTCCTCTGTGAAGCCCTCCCATCATGACTGAGCAGAGCCACCCCCTCTCTGCAGGCCCCCACATCTCTCTGTCCCTGGACTTCTGCAGGCTCTGATGTTAACCCACCATGAGAGAATCACCCATCTGTGATGTGTGCCCTCCACTCCCCCCACCAGCACAGAAGCCCTGCTCTTTGTTCTCAGTGGCTGCTGGTGAAAGGAAGAAAGTAGGGAGAGAAGAAGGGAAGGAAGGAAGGTTGGCTGTCCAGGGAGTCTGATCATGTGTCTGTTAAGAGGGGCTTGCATCAGGAGGGCACCCAGTCATCTTGAGAGAATGGAGACGCCTAGGTCAGGAGAAAAAGTGACTTCACTGGCCCTTGAGCCACCCAAGGGTCACATGTCCTCCTCATTTCTGGCCCTCCCCCGGGAGGACATTACTCAGCAACTCCTCAGCCCCACCCACTCCTGCTTGCTTTACTCAGGAAACAGACATCTCATGCAGTCATCTTTCCTATCTCGGTGTTTTTTTTTTCCACTGACCATGGAATCTCCCTAAAGCCACCTTCTCCCTCACCCCTGTCCATGTCCCCCACTTCCAGAAAGGCAAAGGGGACTCCCCAGGAAAGGTCTATCAGGCCTCCCTCCCACTCTCAGATGGAGCCAAGGGAGCAACCAAGCCTGAAGCAGGGACTCACTCTGACCTTTGGAGGCCCACGTTTAATAAAGACAATGGCACCAGTGGTCCTCCTGCCCTCCCTCCTTTGAGCCAAGGCCCCACACCCCAGCTCCCTGCTCTAGAGAGCCAGCCCCCTCCAATGTGGGGCCCTCAGAACACAGCTCCAAGGAGCCCCAAGAGAAGGCTACCCCAGCTTGTTGTCCAGCTTGGTGTCAGAGCCTCTGACAGCCCCAACCTGCAGCGACTGCAGGATTCTACCATTAGAATCCATTCCTCAGATGGAGCCCAGGCCTTCAGCTACCTTTCTGGGAAAGCCAGCTGATCATGGTTGCTTATTTAACCTCTTTGCAGAGCCACTTGGCAGAGATGGAGTCTACCAGAGAGGGCAGGTGTAGAGGAGGGCGCTGGCTCCTGGCCACAGCATCAAGATGAAGAGTAGCTCCAGGATTCTCAGGCTGGGAGAGCCGGAAGCCAATGTTCTGTTGACCTGAGAGAGAAAGGAAATGAAGGCTTGACCTCCCAGTCCTGCTTTGAGGCACCCCTGGAGGTTTGGGCCAGGGGCAGGGGGGCAGGGCGTAACAAAGTTGGCATTGAAGGGGTTAACCTGGGTTGCCCAGCCTCTGTGCACAAACGGGCTTCTGAAGCTGTGCCTTCTTACTGTAAGTAGAGGTAGAGCCCAGGCTGGCCTGGAGCATCTCAAGCCACAGCCTCCCCGAACTGGCTCCTGCCGCACTTCCCCACCTCCCAGCCCCCTCACACCCCCACCCTTCCTTGAATCCTCGTCCCAATCCCAGGAAGCCATTGGTGCTGGCACGGGACCCAGGCGACTGACTCATCCACAGGACCGGCGGCTGCCCCAGCCGCACTCGCACCAGCCACATCTGCTCTCTGCGCCTGCTCAACTGTCCAGCCAAACTGGCTCTCCCACTGAGGCGAAGGTGAGGCCCGGCCCAGGCCCAGACGACGGCAGGCTGCGCTTTGGTCCCAGCTGCTCAGAATTCTTCCATGAAGTGTGTGGACCCCACTCTGACTGACACCTCCTAACTGTTCTCCACATGCCACTCACGGCCCCACTTGGCCTCTGTGCCCAGGCCATCAGGCCCAAGAAGCACATGCCAAACCTAACTCCTGACCAGCTACAGAGAAGATGAAAGACAGGGCCACATGGCAGCCCCCAACTCATCCCCTTAAAGGCTCTCCCCATTGCCCTGGTACCCAGGCTCCTAGCCCTTGACCTTCCCCCATTGTCTATCCTGTCTTCCCTCCCCTTGGTGTTCCAGAAGCTGGCCTCTTTTCCCTACTGGGCACATTTACCAGCCTCCCTTCCTGCTGGCAAGTGGGATGGTTTGGAGCTGCCGAGATCATGATGACTTGATCTCTTATGGTCTTACATGCAAAGGCCAAAGTGTTCCATGACCATGTGGGTCCCTCAAAGCCATTGTCTAGTGCTGGGGGAGAGGATTCTTCTCCTGCACCCTCCTCATCCTTAAGGCCCATGGTCCTCCCGGCAGGGGAGTCAGGGTGCAACACCCATCAGAGTTACATCTGAGGCTTGGCTCTCTGCTGACTAGCTGGTGGCTCTGTGTAGATATCCTGCCAGTATGGATGTGGCTGTGATTTATTAATACAAACAGCAAAGGCTTTACCAAATGGATGGGAGGCATGTCCATCCTCCTGAGGGGCAGCTATTAGGTGGTCTGAAGGAGAGAAGAGGAGTCTGTCCTCTCTGTGCACAGAACCAGCTGAAATGGATCTGCCCACCCAGCCTAAAGGGACACATCAGAGCCAGGCAGCAGGTCTATGCCCAGACGAAGGTCACAGGACAGGGACAACACTGGGAGCCCTTGTTCCTGGAGACAGATGCAAGAAGATACAATCTTTTAATTACATACTCAGGCTTCCTGGGCTGCCGGCCAGGGTACACTCAGCCCTCAGCCTCCTCTATGGGCCCAGCAGGAATACTGCCTCCCTCTGCCCTGACCCTCTCTGGGGAAAGAGGAATCCAGAGACCCCCAAGACAGAGGACAGGAGGCAGCAGGCCTGCCAGGGCTGGACTTGGAGCTCTGGCAAGTTCCCATCACAACATACCCACTTGGGCTCTGCCAAGACCTGGATGGGGGACAGGGAGAGTGCTGCTTCCCCAGGACAGCCAAAGCCTCTGGTCCAGATTCTTCAAAGGGCCACTCATCAGCCTACTGGATCCAGGCAGTTCCCAGTGTGTGAAGCAGCCCTGACTAAGTACAGAGGACTGGCTCCATGTATCATGCAGGTAGCCTCAGTTGCTCAGGCATGTCCAACTCTTTGTGACCCCATGAACTGTAGCCTGCCAGGCTCCTCTGTCCATGGGATTTTCAAGGATAGAATACTGAAGTGGGCTGCCATTTCCTCCTCCAGGGGGATCTTCCTGACCCAGGGATTGAACCCACATCTGCATTGACAGGCAGATTCTTTACCACTGAGCCACCTGGGAAGCCATGTAGGCACTATGAGGTGAGAGCTAAAGAGGGGGATCCATCGTCTCCCACCCAAGGTACTCAGAAGTCTTCTTATGTGCTATTTTTGCTGGGCCAAAAAAAAAAAAAAAAAGCCAGACCTGATCAGTTTGTGATTGACCCCTTTAGCTGATTTCCTTTCATCTCCCAAGGATCCCAGCCTCTCTGAATCCAAGTGAATAGGAGTCCCTCTCTGGTGGGTCCCAGGGAGTGGGGCTCCATCCTTCGCAGCACCTGGTGTCCTGTCTCTTTAAGACAGGCAACAACTCTGAGATGGGTAATCTTTAACCCCTATTTAGCTAGTAAGGGAACAGAGTCTAAGTGAGAGGTGATAACACAAAAGTTCCAGAACATGAGGGTTGGATTTTGCTGTTTAGGGTTTGCTCTCTCTCTCAGGAAACTCAGGAAACCAACTTGGATTTATAGAGCAGTTATGCATTTATGAGGGGCTTTCCCATGTCAAAGCACATCTAATCCCTTGGCTTAGAGAGGGGAAGTCTGGGATGCAGAGAGAATAATGCCTCATCTCAAACCTGGGAGAACCAGGACTGGGGACCAAGTCTCCTCACTCAAGTTCTAGGTTCTGTTCATCTCAACTAGCCAGGCTGGCCCTGCACTGATGCAACTGGTGTGGGCACTGGTCCTCTTCGCCCACTCTGCTCAAGGTCACCACCTTGGCAAAACCCCCAGCAGACAGAGAAGATGGATGGCACTAAGGGAAAGAGTGTGCTGGGCGTTGACCTCTATGCACCACTGTGGCCCCAACCATGAGAAAGCTGAATGGCTCCTCTGCTGGTGAGGCCCAAGTCTCAGGCTAGGTCCTGCTCAAGACAGCTCACTTTACACAGAGATAAGGACTTGGTCACTGGTCAGATTAGCCTCCCCACTGCTGCTCCAGCCAGCAACATACAGTAGGAGGGGAGAATACATAGCCTAGAGCCTTTCATCCTGGGCTCAAACCTCAGCTCAGCTACCTGATAGCTGTGTGGCCTTGGGCAATTTCTTAACCTCTGTATGCCTCAGGTTTCCCATCTATAAAATGAGAACATTTAAAAAAAAAAATTGAGAACAATAATGCAGTACCTACCACATAGGATTCTCACAAGAAGTATATAAGTTAATATTCATAAGGTGCTTAAGACAATGCCGGGCACATTGTAAGGCACATTGTAAAGCAGTTGATTTATTACTATTAACTTATTATTTTATGTCCCAAGAGAGACTATGAATATTAAAGCAAGCAAAACCGTAACACCCTTGAAGAGTTTCCATGGGAGGAAGGGAAAAGGCCTGTTATGCAACGGATGCAAGGGACTGTCACCCTCCATGGGCGAGTGGGTCATCAACGGGGTTACATCAGGTGGAAATTGCCATTAATAGCAGTTCCTTCTGGGGCCAGTCACAAACCCACAGAGCACGAGGGGGTGAGAAATTTTACTATTGTAGGAGTGAGAAATGTTACTACTGGGCACAATTCCATTTTTAGAATGTGGGAAGTTATTTTGAGCAGAGGGTTGATGTTTGTTATTTCTTTAATAGCCTCTGCACTCTAACAATACAGACAAGTAGGGGCTCTGACTAGAAACCAGGGCACAGTGGGGAGCCTTGCTGTGCTTCTAGGGTTGCTAGGCAACCCCTCTGGCCTCCCACCCCAGCTAAGGCCTAGTGGAGAGCCAAGGGTGCTCCGCAAACCCCCCACAATCCCTCGTCAGGAGTGCCAGAGCTCTTCTGATGCTTCTGGGACTCTCTCAAGGGTGTCTAGAGAAAGCAATCGCCTACTCTTTTCAGACTGAGCAGTGTCTAGTGAGGCAGGCAGATCTGCAGGGAAGGGCATTTGGTACAGTTACAGTTATGCTTCTCTTTCAAAAGTTATGTTGGTTTCCTATGGCTGCTGTAACAAACTGTCATGAACTTGGTGGCTTAAAACAACAGAAATCTATTATCTTATAGCCCTAGAGGTCAGAAGTCCAAAGTCAGTATCACTGGGCCCAAATCAAGGTTTCCATTGGGCTATGCTCCCTCCAGAGACTTTAAGGAAGAATCTGTTCTTGGCCTCCTATAGCTTCTCATGGCTGCTGACATTCCTTGGCTTTTGGCTGCATCACTCCAGCATCTGCCTCCATGGTCACATTGCCTTCTCCTTTTCTATCTGTGTCAAATTTCCCTCTGCCTCTCTTGTTATTGCACTAAGAACTTACCTGAATAATCCAGAAAAGCATCCCTCCACCTAAGAACCTTTAACTTAATCTTACATCCGCTAAGAACTTTTTTCCATATAAGGTAATGTTTATAAATTTCAAGGAATGAAGATCTGATATCTTGGAGGATCATCATCCAGCCACTGGGCTTCCCTGGTGACTGAGTCGGTAAAGAATCTGCCTACAATGCAGGAGACCGCCTATAATGCAAGAGACGCGGGATCGATCCCTGGGCTGGGAAGATCCCCTGGAAAAGGAAACAGCAACCCATTCCAGTACTCTTGCCTGGAGAATCCACTGGACAGAGGAGCCTGGTAGACTATAGTCCATGGGCTTGTAAGAGTCAGACACGACTTAGTGACTAAACCACCACCACACATTCAGCCTATTATCCAAGCCAATGTCTTCCACCAACCAAATCAGATAGCAGGTTGCCACTCAGCCCTGGCGTGCTGCCCTATCACTGTCTCCTTGGCACCAAACACCAGGGTAAGAACAACTGAAAACTCAGCACTGATCTGAAGCCCTGTCCATCCTGGAGGTGCTTTGTATAGATCTGCCAACAGGCCAGGCTTGGAGTTTCTGGGAGGAATGGGGGAGTTGGACTGCACACCCAGGCAATGACAGCTCCCTTGAGGCCTCTAGTTACCACAAAAGGAAACAGGGAACTATAGACCAAATGCCAGGATCGTAAGAATTCAATAAGGACATGAAAAAAAATAGAAAATGCTAATCCTTCAGAATGCCAGCTTCTGGAGATTAAAAAAAAATTGCCGTGTAAAGTGATCTTCTTTCTAGAACTTTTTCTATTCAGATAGAAGCATATACTTATAATTTTAGAAATCAAAAGTGGGATTATACTACTCATCCTATTCTTCAATCTGTTTTTTTTTCCAATAAATGAAATATTTGGGGTGTCTTTCATGGCAGCCCATGTAGTGTTTCCTCCCTATTTCTAAAGGCTGCTGACAAAGGACCATGAGTAGTTACCCTATTCGTGGGCATTTGGATTGTTTTTGATTTTCCAGTTGAAATAAATGTGGCAAGATAGTTCAGTGAGAGATTAATAGCTGACTTGCCAGCATTGCTACAGGAGGCTCCCAATGATGGGGAGGCATTTTTCGCTCTCCTTCACACACCACCCCAACACACCTCAAAGTAATCAAGCCTTCGGTGAAAAAAATCTAGGGCTTCCCTAGCTCCTAGGAAGAATTAATCGGCCCTTGTTTTCCAAGACTGAGCATCACAGAGACAAAGAACCAGATTGTCAGAGAGGAAAGGGGCTCTGTGTTTGTGGGAGCTTCCATTGTAGGCACACAAATATCTCCTCTCCATCTGGCTTAGACAATAGAGAGAACGTATTGCTTCCTGTGTCAGCGAAACCTAGGGGCTAAGTGGGATTCAGGTGTGGTTTGATTCAGAGGTTCTCAGTAGCCTCAGGCTCTGGTTCTGTTTTCCTATGGTTCTCTTGACTCAGTTCTGCTCCGTAGGTTAGCTTTGTCCAGAGAATCATTTTTTTCCCTTATAGTGAAAAAACTTAGCTCAGGGCCCACATTCACTCATGACACTGCTCACAGGAAATGTCTCTGTCCTGGTCTCTGTACAGTAAAACTCCTGAGATGCATCTTGACTGGACCAGTTTAGGTCATGTGCTTACTACTGAACCAATCACAGTGATGGGAAGGTGGAATGTCCTAACAGATCTAGTCTGGGTCATGTGTTTCCAGAGAGTTTAACCCTCTGAGGTTATAGAAGCAGATGGTTTTCCCAAAGTCAGAGGTATTTTTCTAATAAAAATTAGGATGTTGGCAAAGGGGAACCAGGAGAGTAGAAACTGAGGAGAAAACCAACAGGGGTTCATGAATAAGGATGAATGGGTTCAAAGTGGTCCTACTTAGGGAAAAGCAAGTGGATTTTTGAACTGTATAAACCCCACACCCTGGTGTGAATCCCAAGGGGGTAGAGCGCAAGCACAGTGTAAGAGGAGCAAATTCATACCACTTCCCCTAAAATGCACCATAAGCATCCTGATATGTGAGCATATACCTGAATGTAAGGATGCTATGCTAAGTCGCTTCAGTCGTGTCCGACTCTGTGTGACCCCATAGACGGTAGCCTACCAGGCTCCCCCATCCCTGGGATTCTCCAGGCAAGAACACTGGAGTGGGTTGCCATTTCCTTCCCCAATGCATCAAAGTGAAAAGTGAAAGTGAAGTCGCTGAGTTGTGTCCGACTCTTAGAGACCCTATGGACTGCAGCCTACCAGGCTCCTCCATCCATGGGATTTTCCAGGCAAGAGTACTGGAGTGGGGTGTCATTGCCTTCTCTGGAATGTAAGGATAAATTCCTAGAAATAGAAATGTTGGGACCAAGGGCTTCGTATTCAAACTTTAATAGACATTGCTAAATTACCCTCCACAAAGGTTTTACCCATTTCTCCTTCCAACAATACTGCCTATGAAAAGGTCCATCAACCCTCTTCTTGTTAGTGTTCAGTTCAGTTCAGTTCAGTCGCTCAGTCGTGTCCAACTCTCTGCGACCCATGAATTGCAGCACGCCAGGCCTCCCTGTCCATCACCAATTCCCGGAGTTCAACCAAACTCATGTCCATCGAGTCGGTGATGCCATCTAGCCATCTCATACATACTAAATATTACCCATCTTTCTAATGTTGGCTATACCAGTGGGTCTTCCCTGGTGGCTCAGTGGAAAAGAATCCGCCTGCAATGCAGGAGATGTGGATTCGATCCCTGGGTAAGGAAGATCCCTTGGAGAAGGAAATGGCTACCCCCAGTATTCTTGCCTGGAGAATTCCACAGACAGAGGAACCTCGCAGGCTATAGTCCATGGGGTCACAAAGAGTCAGACACAACTGAGCGACTAACACACACAAAGAGTTAATTTGTTTTTTTTAAACTATAAGGTAGAGTGAACATCTTTGCACACATTTATTAACTAATTATAATTCTTCTTCTATGGATTACCTGCTCGTGGCCTTTGTTCATTTTTTTATTGAGTTGTCTTTCTGCTGTTGATTTGTGAAAGCTCTTTGTAAATTAGGGATATAAGCCTTTTGTTTAATCTGTTGCAGATATTTTCCCCAGCTTGTCCTTTGTGTTTTGACTTTTTATAGAGAGCTTTTGTTGTCAGAACTTTACAAATTTTGTGTGGTTCAGTATATCAGGCTTTTCTGGTTTTCTGCCTAAAAGGTCTCACTCCCCCTAAAATAACACACAATAAAACGTCAACCGTGGTTTTCTTAATGACGTCTGTGGTTTCTTTTTTATATTTAAGTACTTTACCTATCTGGAGTTTTAAAAATTGCATTATACATACAAGGCAGGAGTGAATTTTCTCTTTTTCAAATGGAGAGTCGATTGGAATGTAAGAACTCTATGAGATTCCAGAATTTTCATAACTTCTCTGCTGTTCTCATTTCCATGGAGTGATTAGAAGGGGTTAAAAGGAACTTGGTTGATGCTTGTTTTTAAGCTCAGGGACAGCCAGGAATGGGGGATGAGATGAGGCTGGGATACAGTCTTCAGACAAGGCGGGGAGGATGCAATCAGACCCAACCCAGAGGAGGGGAAGCAGCTGAGCTCTACAGTGAACAAGAAAGGAGGGCATGAAGAGTCAGGCTCCTCTTGAGAAGAGTTCAGGGACCAAGAGAATGACCCCTGCAGCATCCACCACCCCCTAAGCCCCATACCCATACCTAGAAGTCTTTGGAAATTTTGCTGCCTCTTTCCAATCTTTCCACCCAGAGATCTGAGCTCATTAGTGTGTTTGTTTCTTCCATGAGTATTTTTGACCACCTCCTCTGAATCCAAGAAAGGACCGCTATATCTGGTCTGATAAACGGAAGTTTGTGATATAACCCTGAGACAGCAAGGAGAATGCTTGCGGGGACTCTTCTGAGTTGCAGGAGGCAGGAAGTCATTTTACAAAAATTTCCTTTGGATGTGGTATTTAAAATGTTGTCCTTCAGATCTGAAAAAGTATTTCCCTGACTCCTAGGAAAATGAAAAGGGCCATATTATTAACACTTGTGAACACTCATGCCTTTCCTGAAAGAGCCATCCTGGTGTGCTACCTGCCTCGTTTGGGAGAGGTCAGAGGTCAAGAACACCCGAAGGGAAGGACACCACCATCCGCAGCCATCCTGGTCTCCGTTGCAGGGGCTGGAGGTCAAGGGCTCCAAGCAGCCAGCCCCAGCAGCTTTCACAAAAGCCTGTGTACATCTCTGTCCCCACATTGACCTGGAATCATCTTTTAGGTCACCCTCCCAATTGGAAGGCACAGATCATGCATCTCAGCATGGTCAGTGCTCCATGAATGGTTGAATAAACTAATGAGTCCATGACGGTGGAGAGCAGGTGGCTCTGCCAGTGGGCCAAGCCCAGCTGAGGACCATGCAGAGACAGAGCCCGTGGCAGGCAACGGATATCCGAGTGCAGCCTGTGAGGGAGCATGGCACCTTACCTCTGCTGCTTCACACACAGGGTTGGCTGAGAAATGCCATTGCTACCAAGTCCTGAGGCCATAACCCTCTCTTCCCTGGAAGAGTGACCTCCAACGGATAGCCCCTCACAAGAACGGCAGCCATTTCTCGCGCAAAAGCTTCAGCAAAGGCAAGCCCAATTCCCTGAGCCCTTTCCTGCTGACTCACCGCAGTCCCCCTGGGTCCGAGCTTCCTGCCAGGAGCCCAGTGGACTGGAGGGGAGGGAGGAAGGAGGCTGTGGACACTGCATCAGGACCCAGGAATGCTCTGCTGGACGGGAAGCAAAGACGACCAACTTCCTTCCCGGTTTCTGCTGCTCTGAGGGGTGACCAGAAAATGGGCCATCTGGAGGGTTGAGTGGACTCCTCTGTCCCTGATTCAGTCACAGCCAGGCCCTCGCCGACCCCCATTTCGAGAACAAGGCGCCCCCAGCCCCCTGCCCTGCCACTTGTGTTAAGCACATTTGGGACCTGCCAGGTCATTCCTCTGATTGCCGGCGACGGTGTGTGGTTGTGCCCAGTTGCCTACGAGTGTGTGTCCTCACCCGTCTGTGAGTGTGGCTGAGTGTGTCTGTGGTTGTATAAGGTGGTATGAGTCTGTGTGTGACCGTGCAGATTCAGAATCCCTGCATGTCACAGCATCCAGTTGTGTGATTACACGCAGATGAACGGGTGAGCGTCAGTGCCTGCGGTTAAGTCTCACTGTGCACTGTGTGTGTGTTCTCATGTGCTTGTGTGTCATGGTGTGTGAACGCATGGTCGCCTTTGGTGACATGTGACTCTACGTGGCTGTGTGCTGCTGACAGTCATGGTGTGTGACAGTGTGTGTTTGTGGACAGTTGTGTGTGACTAGGTGGGCTTCGTATGATTCTGCAGGCCCAGGGAGGTGAGAGGTCTGAAGCCCATATTTCATGGTAGGTGAGGAAGAGGTGTGTGTGTGTGTGGTGTATGTTGTGTGCTTTCTCTTTTTCTAGGTTCTACTCCTCTAACTTTTGAAAAGAAGTATAACTAGGTTCAGGATGTTCTTCCCTGGGTCACTGACTGGTCCTAGAGTGTTTTCTCGGAACAGGCCAGGCTCAGGAGCAGCGCCAACCTGTCTGAGCCCTCACGGCAGCTCCCAGTGCTCCCAGCGCAGCCCTGGCTCAGGCCCTGGCAGCTCCCCCTGCAGGGGCACAGCCGGCTTCTCTCAGCCCGGACAGCTGCCCCTAGCTCTCCCCAGACCTATTTTGAGTGCAAAAGTAACATTGGTACCCAGCTGTCTTTCTCTCCTTACCCTGAAGACCTGCCTTTAAGGAATTCACCCCCCACACACAGACTCCTTCAGGGAAAGTGGAGGGGGGTCTAAAGCAACTCAGATGAGGGACGGAGGAGTGTTTCAGACTCTCACAGGCCCTGACAGTCCTAGCCCCCAGGCTGCTGCCTGTGGCTTCTGGCCTCCACTTTTCTACTAAGGAGGGTGGGTGAACCTCCCGTCTAACCGGCCCCAGGACGGGTGACCTCGCCCACCACCTTCCACCCTCTGCAGATGGGCCTTCTGCAGAGACTCCAGCTCTTGGGGCCATGGCTCTGCCCAGAAATGATGACATGACCCCTCTGGTTTGTCTTCTACAGATCCGAGTTGGGCAACAGGTGCCCAGGTGTGTGAGCCTCAAACTGCTTCTGCCCCTGCTGGAAAAAATGTCTGCATTCTGGATTGGATGGGCTGAGTGGCTGCTCCAGTGCCAGGCTGAGGTTGAGCAAGGTGCCACCTCCTGAGTCAGCAGGAGTCTGGAGCACACCAAGCAGAGAAAGTCCTGGAAGCAGAGGTAGAGGGGAAGAAGAATTGAAGTGGGAACCAGGGCTCTATAGAGAGAACTGGGCCAGGCCAGGAGTGCGCTACAACACCAAGGTCCCCCCAGTGGGGAGAAGAAAACCCTGTTGAGAGAAAACCCTGGACCAGCAGCCCAGGATACCAAGGTTCTGTTCTAATTCTACTTCCCAGAGGCTGTGTGACAAGAGGAAGCTGCTTTCCTTCTCTGGGCTTCTGTTTATCTACCTTGAAGGTTGAAAAAACAGAGGAAATGAAATACGTAGAGCGTGGAGCCCAGAGGCAGGAGTAGGTGCTCAATAGACATGAGTTCTCTTCCCTTATCCTGAACACGGCTGTTGATCCCTCTCCAGGGGTCTAACTAAGGCACTTTGCAGCCCAGATAATCCATGTCTCTGAAGGAATCCCTCTTTTCTTCCCCCATTAACACTGGCAGGCTCAACACACCCAGATCCCAAAGAGACCCTGCTTGGAGTGGGCGAGGTGGGGTGGGGAGGGGAGTTGAACACTAAGAAGGGGAGGAAGCTAGGGGTGGAGGTAGGTGGGCACGCATGACAACAGGAGCTGGGGTCTCCCCATAGCAGGACCCGACAGGTGGCTCCTTGTCCTCCCTGACTCGGCTACTCAACCTATTCTTGTTCCCTCCCTCCCACCCACCACCATGTGCCCTCTGGGCCTATATAGCTCCAGATCCAAATTGTTCTGGTGAGTGCTGTAGCTCAACACTTGTGACACATTCAGACTGAATTCAACATCCTAAGCCCAACAAGCTAAGCACCGGAGGCTGGAAAAATTAATAAGATACACTACTGATCTTCCAAGATCTTTAAGCTACAATAAAAAGAACAGCTATTGATCATACTATCTAATGCCATTTGGCAAATTCAAATGCCTTCAAGAGCCAAACAGATTTTACAAATGGCTGAAGCAGTTGATGGACATAGTAGGGCCTGGGGGCCAATAATGGATCAACATTTGCTATTCCCAAGCTGGCCAAAGAAGAAACAGCTGCCTCTAGCTGCCTTTTATGGCATTTTCTGAGTTTTCACTAAGTGCCAGGCACTGTATGAAGTGCTGTTGTGCTTTCATTTAACTCACTCAAGAATTTTGACAGATTAGTGTCATAGGAGACAGATTCTAAGGTGATCCCATATCCTCATGTTCATGCCCTTGTGTAATCCCCTTCCCTCGAGTGTGGGCAGGACCTGGGATTTGTTTCCAATCAATGGAATAGCCATTATGCCAATATCTAACCAATATTGGCAAAGGGGATTGGATGTCCCTTCCATGATTACAGCATGTTACAAAGATCCAGTCTCACCAGCAGGCTGGTGCCAGAGACTTCCTCTCTCACTGACTCTGAAGACATAAGCTCCCTTGTCCGGGGAGGGCCTATACAGAAGTTCTTATGGCAAGGAACTGTGGGTGGCCTCTAAGTGCTGAGAGCAGCCCCCTGCCAATAGCCACCAAAATTCCAGTTTTTTAACCATAAGGAGATGAATTTTGCCAACAACCTGTGTGAGCCTGGAAGTGAACCCATCCTCACTGGAGTCTCCAGATATGAATGCAGCCCTGCTTGTCATCTTTTTTTTTCTTTAATTTTTTATTGCAAGATATTTGCTTTACAGTATTGCCCTGGGTTCTGCCATAGATCAACATGAATCAGCCACAGGTATACATATGCCCCCCTGTCCGGCATCTTGACTGCAGCTTCATAAAGGACCCAGCTCCCGACCCATGGACGCTGTAGATAACAAAGATGTGCTGTCTTGAATTGTGAAGTTTATAATAATTTGTTATGAAGTCCCAGAAAACATTAACGTAAGTATTATCTCATCTTACTAAAGAACCTAAAGCCCAGAGACTGATTGGAGTCTCTAAGGCACAGCAGGACCAGAGCCCCACCTCCAGCCTCTTCAGGCTGATGTTTTCTTCAGCCTGCCATGGCTTGTCATTGTTCTGTCAGTTTCTACCAAGAGACAAGAGGGGTAATCTGCACGGTGTGGATTGTAGTGTTGCTTTTCCATTTCAGTTCGCCAGTTTGCTGAACCCCTACAGTGTGCCCTGCACCGTGCCAGGGGTAGAGAGGTCAGCAGCACAGACACGGGGCCTGCTCTTAGGGAGAGGATGGAGCAGTAGAGGATGTAGACGATGGACAAGTGATGTTGGCGCGATGAAAGTTACAAAACAAGGAGGGATGGGGTGTGCTGGGAACACATCATGGGACAGCCAGCTTCAGCCAAGGGCTAGGGAGAGTCTCCTTGAGGAAGTGACGCTCAGGTCCCTCGGGGGTGGGCTTGGTAAGGAGTGTGCCTCTGCATTGCAAGTGAGTGAGTGGGTGGGTGAGCTTTCCTGAACGAGAGTCCCCAGGGAAGAGGCTTCTTCCAGCAATGTGAAATCACCCTGTCTCTGTGCACTGGCTTCCAAGACACCTTGTCCCAAGGACCCAGGGTCTCTTTGACTGGTCTGTGATGTCCAAGACCTCAGAGCATCACTTCCCGGATGTATCATGGTTGGACAGGGTAGGGGTAAAAGTTGCTTAATTCTCACTCTCATCCCTTAAACATCCTCAGATATCAGGCAGGGGAAGAATGACAGGTGAGGGCTGGAGGCAAAGCAGGCAGTTAGGGGAGGAGTGAAGTGTGAGCAGAGGCAGAGAAAAGAGTAGGAATTAGAAAGCCCACCTCCAGCCCCCATGGGCCCCCATCTCAGGGCGGGGCCCATGCTCAGTGATGACTCAGCAGACCCAGGGGTCCTTGCTGATGAACTGGCAGGATGGTATGGATCAGGAAGATCCTAGCAGGAAACAGGCAGCATACTTCAGTTGGACCATTAGAGGAGCATTCAGTAAAGAGATTCTTTTCAAAGGTAAGACCAGGGTGTAGGAAAGGATTGCAGGAACCTGGACCAAGGGCAGCCATCTATTCCACTGCTAGGCCTGCTGGCCTGGGGAGGTGACCAGAATGGTTTTGAATGGAAAGGCTGCTTGAGCATCTCTGTGGCCTCGGTTGTGGGCCACAGCCAGACTGTGGCAACCCCACAGGGAACATTAGTGGGAATAAGTGCCTTAATTCCCTCTCCTCTCTGCCTCCCATCAGCTGGCAATGCTCCCCACTGGTCAAAGCAGAAGGGAAGGGTACCCATCAAAGTGATTCCACAAGTGAGCATCCTGGGGCACCACAGAGCAGGGTGGAGAAGTTGGGGAGCAGACCTGGAAGTGAGAGGACACCCAATTCCAACTCCCCCCCTTCCCAGACAGCAACTCTGGACAAGCCCCTCAACTTCCCTGGGCCTCAGTTTCCTTCTCTGTAAAAAGGACAGTGAGTGTGCTTATGTTGTTCCAAATTTGAAGTTCAGCGATGAATTTAAGGATCCAGCTTGGAGCCCCGAGTACATTGACTGGCTGCCAGCACTTGGTTTCCAAGAGTCAGCAATGAGAACACAAAATCGAGGCCACTAAGGAGCCAGACTCCCCGGACATCCAGCCCAGAAACCCTGGACATCTGAACACCACACCAATGAGAGGCTTGCTCAGCAGCTCGTGGAGGCCCTCCAGGACTGGAACCCAGAAGCAGTCTCTCCGCGCGCGCGCACACACACACACGCACACAGTGGAGCTGTAGGAAGGGCAGTGTCTCACCTCGGCCCCTCTGGAGAGAAGCAGCAACAGGCTTGTCACAGCCCAGGTCTGCTCTCTGCATGGCTGAGGTCAGTGGAGGGACAGACAGCAGGGCCAGGCCTCCTAGCCCTGCCCAGAATCATGGGCCCAGCTAGAAGGAAAACTTAGCAGCACTAGTCCACCTCCTTGTGAAGAAATCCTCCCAGGCACCCTAGACACGTGTCATCTAGGTGGGACAATGGCAACCCACTCCAATATTCTTGCCTGGAAAATTCCATGGACTGAGGAGCCTAGGACTCGGAGCCTAGGACTCTTAGCCTACAGTCCATGGAGTTGTAAAGAGTTGGCCACGGCTGAGTGACTGAGCACACAGCCCGCTGGCAGCAATGGAGAGGGAGCTCACCACCTCACAGGGCACCCAGCCACCTGCCCCTGGATGTCCAGGCCCCTCCAAGGCAGCCCTTGGAACCTCAAGGTCAGACTCCAGACCCTCACCCCACCTCTGTCTACCTGAGATATCGCTTCCGTGCCCAGAACAAAGGTCCCTGGTGAAACCCGCAGCCCTCTGCCCTTTACTTCTTTATCACCCGCGTTTCAAGTTCACAGGAAGAGGGTTTTCAAAACATCACAGAACGGCACTGTGGTCAATTTGTTCAAAAGAAAGGAAACCAAAAAAGATCAAAGAACTGCAGGTGCAGCAGATTAAGGCCCTGCAGGGTGGGCAGGGGCCAAGGGCAAGGAAGAGCGTGCCAGCCTGCAGGGGAGGCCGCTGCTTGCCCAGACCCCCAGGGTAGGAGTGGGCGAAGGGGCAAGGAGGGGGGCAACTGGGAAATGACAGCAGGGCTGCCACGCGGCTTTGCAGGTTGAGAGGAGACAGCTCTCACGGCCCGGGTCCTCGCCAGCTCTTGTCTGCGCCTGTGACGGTCTTTTAAGTCTCTGCAACGCAGTGGCAAATTTCCTTTTTCTGAGCAATGCCAGCCATGTCTCTTGTGTTCCTGACATCTCAGCATCCTGAGCTCAGAACAGGAAATGCTAGTGTGCACGTCTCTGCTGAGACTGTCATTGAATTCACCAAGCTGCTATATTAAAGGTGTGCACCATGAGATTGTTTCTTTTACTGCTTAGACGTCCCTTTTGCTTCATTTTTCTGGTTTTCTTTCCCTTTATTTTATCTTGTTTATTGAGTGAATCTTTTTAGAAAAAAAAGTTGTGAAATGTTTTTAAAATGTGAAAAAGCAGAGGGATTATATAATGAGCATCCTAGTATCCAGCTTTATCAGTTCATAACAGATTGTCACATTTTTTTCCTCTTTTTGCTGTGGTACAATATACTAACAAAATTTACCATTTTAACCATTTCAATCTCTTTTAGAAACATAACATTTTACATACAGCTAAAGAACCTTTATGGCCTCTCCACCATCCCCTTCCCTTCTTCCCTAGAAAAGTGAAGTGAAGTGAAGTGGCTCAGTCATGTTCAACTCTGCAACCCCATGGACTGTAGCCCACCAGGCTCCTCTGCCCATGGGATTTTCCAGGCAAGAATACTGGAGTGGGTAGCCACTTCCTTCTCCAGGGTATCTTCCCGACCCAGGGATTGAACCCAGGTCTCCTGTATCACAGGCAGACTCTTTACCATCTGATCCACCAGAAATCCCACCATTCTGAATTTGATTCTCCTATAGAAATGATGCATGGATGTTGTAAGATAATCTATATAGTAGAGAAGATACAGAGCCAAAAGTAAACTTTCTCCTGCTTCCCCCAGCCTTAAAACTCACTTCCCTCTTGAAGTAACCATTGTTAAAACTTTCTATGAATCTTTCCAGGTGTCTTTTAATACAAATGAATATATTAGTTTGTTTTCTTTCTTTATACACATGAGCTTACACTATGCATAATGTTCTCCAACATGCCTTTCATTTCCAGTTATCACTGTTCCTTGGAATTTTTCTGTGTTAGTGCTACTCATTCTCCTGTGTTCTTTATAACAGCTGCATGAGATTCTACTTTATTTGATAGTTTCCCATGCAAGGGTATTTAGGTGGTTTCCAGAGGCTTAGCTATTCTAAACAAGCCTACACGGAACATTCTTGACATATAGTTTTGCTCACTTGTGGGAATACTGTATATCTGTATAATATATACCTAAAAGTGGAGTTTCTAAGTAAAAAATATTGAACATTTGACACCTCGAAAGATATTGCCAACCCCCTGTCTAAAAATGATCAGCTCAAACACCGACAAACTGCATGTGAGAGTTTCTCTCTCCCCACATCCTCAAGAACATGCTTTTTCATCCACATTTGGCCTTCTGTTTATTTTCTTCTGTAAGCTGTCTGCTCTTACCCTCTTTGAACCCTAGCATTTTATGGGCTGGCTTTTTACACTTGAATCTTTGATCCATCTGGAATTAATTTTAGTTGATATTCTTTTCAATGAACATCTATTGATGTTCCCACTCTGTAAATAGATTGAAGTACTGAGATAAAGGTGAATGCAGATTCCTCTCCATTCAACAGGCCACAACTAGCTGATTTTGCCTTCCCACTTAGAACTAGCAGATGTCGAGGCTCTAGGCTAAGAAGTGGACCATCCATAATGGAGGAGTGAACACAGAGGCACTGCAGACATCCAATCAGTGATTTGTTCTATAAACAGGCAGCAGTGGATTCAATCACTGGAATTTTGGTGTTTTTGCTGAAGAGATGTGTATTGCATGTGGGAAGAGGTATGTACACATGCTTGGTTGGTCAGAGGAACAGACTGTGGCAGAGAGGAAACAGTCCACCAAATCCATTGTCCCTTTTCCACTATGATGAACTTGAAGCTGAACATGGCTGCCCATCTGGGGATAGTATTTCCCACCTCCATGCATTTAGAAAGGGCCATATGACTGCATGGGCTTCCCCGGTGGCTCAGTTGGTAAAGAATCCACCTGCCAATGCAGGAGATGCAAGAGATGTGGGTTTGATCCCTGGGTCAAGAAGGTCCTCTGGAGAAGGAAATGGCAACCCACTCCAGTATTCTTGCCTGGAAAATCCCATGGGCAGAGCAGCCTAGTGGGCTACAGCCTGTGGGGTTGCAAAGAGTCAGGCATAACTGAGCACACACATGCACGCATGCACTCGTATGACTACATTCTCAGCAGGGGAATGTGAGTGGAGCTGGTATTAGCCCCTCTGGCTATAATGGTTTTAAAATTCTTTGACTCTCAACTACCAAGTGACAGGTGTCTATGACCGCTCCGCCTGAACCTGGGTGGTCTTCATCCCAGAAGAAAGTGGAAAGTCATGTGATTGTTGAGGCTATGGCATAGAAGACTGGGCAGCTTCTACCTTGTGGGAAGACTCGCTCTTAATGCCCCAAGTCTCAGTAAAAGAAGTCCAACTCCTGTGAGGACCCCAAGTTAGAGAAGCCACATGTAAGTACCCTGGAACAGGCCCCACTGAGCCCAGTCTTCTAGCCAAGCACCAGGTGAGTGAAGACACCCCCAGACAATTCAACCCCTACCACTTGAGTCACCCCTAGCCATCTGAGTCTTCCCAGATGAGATTGTAGAGTACAGACACAAGCCACGGTCCAGGAATTCTGCCCCAACTCCCAGCATTCCTCACAGACCCACAGAATCAATGAGAATAATGAAATAGTTGATATTTTATAGCACTATTTCAGAGTGGTTCGTTATCCAGTAATAGATATCTGGAACCAAGCCAAGACCAAGAAAACTCTTTCCCTTCCTGCTGACTCCAACCCAGATGTGGCAATGATCCATCCTCCACGACGCAGGTGACAACTCCTAGGACGACAGAGCCACTGGAGGAAAGGACCTGGGTCCCAAAGGATCACGTGGAGCACTGTTGCCAGCTGATAAGAAAAACTCACCTCAAGGGGTATATGTGAGAGAGGAACACTTGCCTTTAACCTTTAAGCCAGCAGTCCCCAAACTTTTTGGCACCAGACACCAGTTTCATGGAAGACAATTTTCCCACAGACCAGAGGGGATGAGGGGGATGGTTTCAGGATGATTCGAGCATATTATATTAATTGTGTACTTTATTTCTGATCTAATGCCACACTGACCTGACAGGAGGTACCTCTCCGCAGCCCAGAGGTTGGGGACCCCTGCCTTAAGCCAAACAAACAATGCATGCTGTACACAGGAAACGAACACAACATTGTTCATCAACTACACTCCAATATGAAACAAACAATGCAAAGATAGAGCAGAGAGCAAGGCACACCGTGTCTGGGGAAGAGGATGGAGGCAGGGGTCACAAGGACAGATCAAACCCCGCAAGAGAATACAATTGTTTATTTAATGATAGTTGTAATCAGTTCTTTGCAGAGATATACAGGGAGCTGTGAAAACTGTTCAAAGGGCTTTCGCCCAGTGTGGGTGGACAAGGAAGGTAGCCCTGAGGAAATGATGCTGCTTTGAGACCAAAAGGGTGAGTAGAAATTAAGTAGAAAGATGGAGAGGGAAGAGAGGAAGACTGCTAAGGCACCAAAAGTGGGTGGAACATGTACAAGGGCTCTGAGTCAGGAAGGAGATGGTGAGTTTGAGGAACTGGAAAAAATAAAAACCACCTTAGGCCTCATGGGTCAGGCTGAGGATTTCAAATCTGACCTCTAAGAAATACGAATTCATGGGATAGTTCCAGCAGGAGAGTGACTTGATTGGATCAGCCTCTGGAAGCTGAGGGGAAGACATGGGGGCAGGGAGACCGGTGGGAGGTAGATGAAGACCGTGTCTATGGTGGGGGCTGTGGGGAGAAGTGATTGGGTCTGATGGATATTTGGGAGGTGGCTGGTAGGGCTTGGAGGGTAGGGGGAGACAGTTGCAAGAGAGATGAATCAAGGATGAAACACCAATAAAATGATGTCTGGTCTATAAGTAAGTTATGATGTCATGGCCTAGACAGGGCCAAGTCCAAAGGCAGCTCAGATCAGAAGAGTGGGGATTGGACTTGTTGGTGGGTGCCTTTGAGCAAGCCATTTCCTCCATCTTTATAAATTGTCTATAACATGAAAACAACTTACTACACAGACCAGCTTTTGTGTAAGGACAATGGCTGCCTTCATTCACCCCAAAACACTTCGTGAGTGGTGCCTGCCATGTGCAGTAAACAAGATAAACACATAAAGTGCATGGTGTGCTAGTGACAAGGAGAGCAAGTGAAGTCGGGAAAGGACACAGAGGCAGAAGCAAAGTTTTACATAAGATGTTTAAGGCATACACTCATGAACAGGGTGTCCAGGACCTGTGGAACCTGAGTGAGGCTTTCCTCTGGAAAATAAACATTAAAACATCTTATTTTTTCAAATTTCACAAAACACATGGCTCTATGAATAGACTTCTAGGGCTTGGAAGGGGTAGGTATGAGTAAGGGGGCCCAGAGCATAGGCATCAAGAGTTTTCTCAGTAATTCCACCTCTGCTCATGAGTAACAGAGCCGTAGGAAGGGTGGAGGGTGACTGTGGGTGTCGCCAAAGAACCTGCTTTATGTGACTTACAGTAAGTCACTCAACTACTCTGACACCCAATTTCCTGAACTGTAAATGTCCTTATAAGGTTTTAAAGAGTAAATAAAAGCATGTAAATCAAATTTCCAGCTCAGTGTAATACGTGGTAGCTAATTATTTTAATTTTTATTTCTATCTGACACAGAGGGAGAACCATTGTCTGGGCTGTGGGAAGTAAGCAAAATAAAAAGAGGATTATGAGCCCACACTGCCCGTGAAGGCTGGGCTCAGTGGCTGCAGGAGGTGCGCACTGTGTGCGTGGTTTTGACCTGTGGAACTGGTGTGTGGTGATGGCCCTCCTGTGCTGCCTTCTGGAGAACAGCCTTAGGGAGACCACACGTCGAATGAAGTCCTAGCTGCCCCTAGGAACTTGAATGCATGAACAAGATGAACAGAAAGAAGGGAGGCTGAGCACATGGCTAACATTGCACAATAGTCGTCCTCTGCACAACGATTACAACTGTCTCCCGAGCCTTTTCTCTCCTGTGAACAAGGGCAACTCTTAAGGGAAAACTGATTGCATGGCTGCAGGAGAGGAGGCAACAGTCGCAAACAATAAAATCATTGCAGTGGGTGTTGGACAAGTAGGTAAGGCATGTGAAAGCAGCATTCTGGGAAAGTCCCTGGCTGATGAACTTGCCCTTGTGAATGCTTGGAAATGCATCTGCAGCATGGGAACATCTTTCTTCAGACACTTAAAATTGTGGCAGAGAACAGATCACCCTGTGACTATGGGGATAACCGCAGGAGTCCACCAGCGAGAGAGAGAGAGTCATCTCAGTCCGGTGCGGAGGAATGTTTTCTTCAAATTCATTATTCCTGCAATCATCAAGTACAGTCCCAATTGCATCATAAGTGAGGCTTCCAACCCAGTGGATATCCTCATATACATTACCTGGAAACTAAGTGGATGACTCAAGCACCATGTGATTGAAAGTGGGTGTCAAAGGTTTCACTATTTTATGGCTGAAAACTTGGCATTCATTCCAGCAGCTGTCATGGATGGATTTGGGGAGAACACGGTGACTCAAGTGTAGCTGTTTGGAGTAGAATATATGTGGCCAGCATTTCTGTTTGGGAACTGAGCCCAGAAATGGGAAAGAACAATAATAGTGAAAATTGGAAGGAAGAATGTAAGGTGGTCAGAGAAGGCAATGTCACCTCACTCCAGTACTCTTGCCTGGAGAGTTCCATGGACGGAGGAGCCTGGTAGGCTGTAGTCCATGGGGTCACTAAGAGTCAGACACGACTGAGCAACTTCACTTTCACTTTTCCTTTCATACATTGGAGAAGGAAATGGCAACCCACCCCAGTGTTCTTTCCTGGAGAATCCCAGGGATGGGGAAGCCTGGTGGGCTGCTGTCTATGGGGTTGCACAGAGTCAGACACGACTGAAGCAACTTAGCAGCAGCAGCAGCAGCAGCATGTAAGGCGGTAGTGGAAAGTGCCTGTGAAATCACCAAGCTAAAAGGGTAACCAACTGGTCTGTTGGTTGACATGTGACTGATCTCATTGAATCCATGGTGAAAAATCTATCCAGGATTCATCTGGTGTCACAATGGTGAAGGGGATTCGTGGCATTTAGAATGAAGTCTTCCTCAATCGTCCGTGTGTCCTTAATGCTCAGGGGTTAAGCAGTGTTATCAACCAAAAGCTGAAGGCTGATAAGGCTGCTCAACTCAAGAAAAGTGCAGATACACTGAGGGACATCCAGAAGGACCTGTAAGGCCTGTGGCTTCTGGGTTCTAAGCTGTAGAAATTTTAAAACTCCTATGTGAGGGAATTCCCTGGTGGCCCCATGCTTCAGACTCTGCGCTTCCACTGCAGAGATCACAAATTCGATTCTGGGTCAGGGAACTAAGATCCTGCATACTGCGTGGAGTGGCCAAAACATAAAAATGAAAATAGAAACAAAAACACTCCAATGTGATTATCCATGAGCCTTTGGTTTTCATCCATGTATATGGATCACAGTTTTCTTTTTCTCTTCCTAGATGTGTGAATTTGGGGTCAAAGAATCAAAGGCCATGCTTGTGGTTTAATGTTTGTAATAGGAGCCCTTGCTCTAGGAGTATTAACTATCAAAATAAAAAATAAAAAGCAAGATGGAAGGAGAGAAAGAAAGGATGAAGGCTGGGAGCTTGGGCAGGTCTGGATTCCAATCCTACCTCTGCCTCTGACAACCTGTGACCATGGCTGGTGGCTTCATATGCTCGAGCTGCCACTTCCTCAGCTGTCACACGGCAGGACAGTCCTGACAATGCTGGGCAGAAGGGTTGTGATGACATGAAGTGCAGACAGGCACAGAGCGAGGGGTCACTGTTCCTGCCCCCTCCTCTTCCCAGTCAGATACACTCTGGGACCTGCACCAGGAGGAGATGCGTCTATGACTACAGCCTGGGCACCTGGCGACTGAAAGTTCTCCAAGGCCTGGGTGCATGGCTGTCACAGCATGTGCTCTCAGCCATGTCACAAAGCAAGCCTGGCTCGTGGCGGGTGCCGGTGACGTGCGATGACCTAAAACAATGAAACCCATAATCAGAGGGTGCACCGACTTGGCTGCTGTGGGTTTGTTTGCCCACGCACGAGGCACAATCATCTCGCTTGGAGTTGCATCGGCCGTTAGCCCTCAAGTTCTGTTGCTAAGAGATTATGAACCAAATGATGTTTCCAAAAAATAACCACTACAGGATGTTTCAGGATAGAACCATAATAACAGCCTAAACAGAATGGGTATGTTGTTATTGATAAATCCTTATGAAGAGCCAAGGAATGAGGTGACTGGGGGGTAGTCTAGCCATACACATCCTATGGAAATTACTGGTTTGCCAAGGTCTTGAGTATAACAAAATAGACTCAGGGATAAAACTGTAAGGGACATAATATAATGCCCTCATGATTCTGAAATCAAGCAAGCAAGATGTATTTGTTGGGGACTTATTATTTGCCTGTTTTGTGTGTGTTTACAACGATGTCAGCCACATTAAGTTACAGGCGGTGGTGACTAAGCCTGGCAAAGCTGTAACCACCCTGGTTGGCACAGTGCCCATGGGCCACAACTGATTAAGTGATTTAACAGCCGTTTGCTGCCACCTCCACTATTGCTGTGTTGCTGGGGCAACAGGAACCAGTCTACTAACAGAAGCCCACGTTAGAGCAGGACAAGAGATTCCATCCACAGGGTAGTCAGCAAACAGGGCACTTGTAAGGGACTGATGGTTGTCATTGGTGCCTAGACCAGTGCTACCCGTGGGATTTTCCTGGGAAGATGCAGCCATTCCACTGCAGGTCCTCACCTCCAGGAGATCTCTGTGAGGCAGGTGGATGAGGGCAAAACAGGTGTTATCTGTTAAGAAAGTAACTCCTGATCTCTGCCCGCCTCTCTCCTGACCAGGGAGCTGAGCAGTGTGATGCCAGCCCCGCCCACTTCCCCCCTCTTTTATCCCCGCCCCCACCGCCACCGGAGGGACCCCAAAGCAGCCCCTGTGCTTGCTGTCTGGCTGGTTACTCTGGCTGCAATGGCCTAATGGTCTACATTTCATCTCACTGGGCAGATAAATGGAGGGCAAATTGTTGTGTTCTTCTTTCTCACTTTACAGGTGTGACAACCAGGGTCACAGAGGGACAGAGTAAAGTGTCAAAGCACAGAGCTAGTAAGTCAAGGGCAGACCCATGTCGTCTAGCCCCAAATCCCAGGATCCTCACTGCTTGCCAGACCCCAAGACCCGTGATGCTTTGCGCGGGAAACCGCCGAGTGTTGCAACGCACCCAGAAAGGGGTCAGTGTTTCCACGGGTCAACCCTGGTGACCCCCTGTCACTATGTGGCACCCAGGGGAGGGGGCAGAGCCGCCAGCACTCTGACTTCCTCTTTCCCCCAAGGGGCAGAAGAAGGGGGTCACAAACCAAGCAAATCATTAACATCCCAGCCTCAGAAGCTTATCCTGCCACTCGGTACCTGGGTGACCCCAGGCAAGTTAATCTTTTGCAAAGCTGTTTGCTTTCTTAAAATTAGGAGCTCAGGACATATCTATTTCGTATGGAATTTATGAGGAATGCATGAGATTAAACAGGTAAAGATGGTTAGCAGTATGTATGGGAAACACTTGATAAATGCTAACAGCAGCAGCATCTGCGGCTATAATACCCTCACTTTCACTGCCACCATCATCCACTTCTGCTCAGGACTTGGGGTGCAAGTGGGTAGGAGGATGGCTCTAATTAGAGTCCCATTACAGTCCCCAGTAGTGACCAGCTTGCGCTATGAAGGCCTCCGCTGACAAAGGGAGACATTTCTCAGGGTTCCTGGCAATAGATGCTTCGTTTTTCACAGGCTAGACTCAAGGAACAGAGAAGTAGCTTTGCGGGTTTCCATGGCTGTCTAAACACATGTGCTTCCAATTGGCTCTCTGGGGCTGGAATTCCCCGGTGCCCGGCCCAGGCCAGCTCTCTCCACTGCCCAGTGCCCCCCACCCTGAATCGTGCTGGGCATCTTCCCACGACCAGACCTAGGGGCCTCAATCACAGATTTCATCCTATCCATCATTTCTCAATTCCATCCCTTGGAGTGGGAAGAGCTGGGGTACCCCTTCCCACCTCCCCGCCCCCGCAAGTCTTTCTGAAGGTTTTTACTCTGAGAGTCTTAAAACTCCAGCCCAGAGAAGGGCATCTGAAGGCGGGCTGGGTGGAGGGTGGAGATGCAGGCTGAAGTGGCGGGATCATGAATTTACCAGCCCTGCCACTTGGCACCCACCCCCAACACAGCGGCTCCAGTTATCCTGTGGGGTCAGGATGCTGTTTCTGCTGAGTCATCCTTTCTTGCCCAGAGGGATCCTGGCCCAAAGCCACATTCCTGTTGGGGTCTGAGTGCCACAGAGTACAGAAACTTCCTTTCTCACCAGCCCCTTGGCTCTCCAGCCCTGCACACAGGCTGGTCTCTCAGCAGCCTCTGCCGGCAACAAACACCCTCCACCAAGTCTGTGTGTGTCCCCCCAGGGCTCCGGCCCACCCTGGACCCTGAGCTCCAGGAGCAAAGAACATCCCACAGGGAGGGAGGCAGCAAGTGTGCCAGTGCAGGAGGGAAGGGAGGAGAGGCAGGGCCCAAGGGGAGGAGCCCAGAGGGGGACTGAGGAGCTACTTAAGCTAAAATTCCTGCCTGTCCACTTGGTGGGCCCTCATGTCAATGCGGGTCCAGCAGCCACTTTGAGAAGGAGCCTATGCCCCAGGACAGGCCTGGGCAGGAACCCCATTTCAAGCCAAAGAAGCAATGAGACAGTCTAGGCTTCAGCCCTGGGCCCATACTGCCCTCCCACCCAGCAAGTCCAGCATCCCCTGATCGTGCAAAACTTCAGGGTCCGCAGATAAGCACCTTCTGCAGAGCCCAGGTTTCAGAAACATCTTTGAGTACCCACTGTGTGCCAGACTCCATACCAAGCACTGGCCCTACCAGAAAGGACAAGGTAGATGCGGCCAAATCCGTGATGTCTCTCCCATCTTTTCCAGGCCCACTACCCTCACCTCCACTCATGCTCTCATTGCAGACTGCTTAGGTTACAATCTGGGTTCCCCACTTTCAGCTGTGCGATCTTGAGCAAGTTACTTTACTTCTCTGAGCCTCCATTGCCTCATCTGTAAAATGGAGGCAAGCTAGTACCTACTTTATAGGGATATTACAAGAGATAAGGGAGAAGGCAATGGCAACCCACTCCAGTACTCTTGCCTGGAAAATCCCATGGACAGAGGAGGCTGGTAGGCTGCAGTCCATGGGGTCGCTTAGGAGTCGGACATGACTGAGCGACTTCACTTTCACTTTTCACTTGCATGCATTGGAGAAGGAAATGGCAACCCACTCCAGTGTTCTTGCCTGGAGAATCCCTGGGACAGGGGAGCCTGGTGGGCTGCCGTCTCTGGAGTCGCACAGAGTCGGACACGACTGAAGCAACTTAGTAGCAGCAGCAGCAGCAGCAGCAAGAGATAAATGAGTTTACATATGTAAAATATTTAAGACAGGGTCTGGCACAAAGAGCTCAGTGTGTGTATGTGTGTGTGTGTGTGCGTGCGCGTGTGAGTGTCTGCGTTCCTGACCTTGAGCGTTTGCTCAGGCTGTCCACTATCTGGAATGCGTCCTCCCTTTTCTGTGGAAACTTGGGGATTCAGACTTGGCAGAGTTTCCACAAGGGAGAACCATTAGATCCTGAGATCAGGCCACAGCCAGGTGAGAGAGCCCTTGAAACTTGCAGAGTATTTTCCTGTTCAACAAGGGTTTTACACCCTGTGAGGCAGACGAGGGAACAGGGCTCAGGGATGTTGACACCTGCCCGAGGTCACAGCACTGGAGCTGAGGGTGGAGGCCGGGACTCCTGACTGCATGTAGTACAGTCCTTGCCCCAGCCTCACAGTGTTGGTCCCCAGGAAGCTTCAGACACCCTGAGGCCAGGGCCAGGATAGCAAAGCTCCCCCAAGGCTCAGCATGCAAAGGACAGGACCTTCTTGGCCCTTCAGGGACTCTGGGGTCAGTGGGCTTTGTCTCTCAGAGCCAGACAGGGCCACAGAGAGCCGCGGGACAGGGGGCACTTGCTGGCAGAGCCCTGAAGAGGGCCCCGCAGGAAGGGCTCAGCCCAGGAAACTCTGAGCCATGCTGGCAGACCACAGGGCCCCCAGGCTTCCTGCTCCCTCCTCACAGGCTGCCCTGTCAACGTCAACGGGTTTGTGAAACCCTGCCGGGCAGGCAGTGGGAACTCAAGGGGCCCCAGGGTTCACGGGCTGTGGTCACCCTGTTCCTTCGCGGCCCAGGAGAAGGTGGCTTTCTAAAGATGGCCCTCTGTGCTGTAATGGGATCCAGCTGCTGCGGGAGACAGGCACCTGAGAGCGGCCCCTTCTGTTAGGCCCCGAGGCCTCCGGATGCCAGCGTTCTTCCCTGCAGGCCCAGATCTCCCGGGCCTCCACAGATGCACGGAACCCTTAGACGCAGATGCAGGGGGATCTGTGATTGAAAGACTGGAGTGAGAGATAATGTGGATTATGAACCAGCTCATAGCTTTGCTAGCTGTGTCATTTTGAGCAAGTTGATTAACCTCTCTGTGCCTCTGTTTCCTCTTGTGTAAAATGGCGATAAAAAAAAAAAAAGCACCTATCTTGTTTTGAGAATTAACTAGAATAATGTATATGGAAGGTTTGGCACAGTATCTGGCACACTGTAAGCTTTTGGACCACAGAAGCTGCTATGTTAGTAACCGCTACGTGTGGCAACAGAATGCAAATACCATTGCATTTCTTTGATTTTGGAATTTTACTTAAAACCATCTAGACCCAACCTGCTATACTTGAAGGAAGTCTGTGCCTTCCTCTGGAAGCTTCCTCTCCCTTTGAGTTGTCCAAGAACCCCAAGTCTTATGTGCTCCAAAGGGAGAGGTGGAAGGTCCAACTCCCCAAAGGGGGCCAGGAGCACTGGGATCCTGACCAGTCCCGTGCCTGGTGACACTATCCCCCCATGGCAGAAGAAGCTCGTCCTATACTCTCAGGCCACATGGATCTCCCAGGGGGGCGACTCCACGTATGGCCCCAGGTGCCACCAACCCTGCCTGCTGAGGTGCTCCCCACACTCATGCTGCTCATGCTTACACGTGGTCATTCCGTGCTGCATCTGCAGGGCTTCTGGGCCCACTTCCTGCAGACAGGAGTTCAGTCCCTTTTCCTTCCCCAGGATCCCTGCTGGGGTTGGGGCTACTTCTCCTTTTCAGACCCTAAAACACAAACAATCTCGCTACTCCTCTGTGTCTGAGCATCCCTGAAAGCCGCACACCTCGGTTAGCCTCAGTGCCGATTCACCTGCCCACAGACCACCAACTTGGTAACTTTCACATGGAACAGAAAAAAATTGGTCTCCGTGGGGCATCCTGCCAGATCAATGTTTTTTTCAGTAACTGGCAGCAGGGACAAGCCAATCTTGAGGCCAGGGCAGCAGGGGAGCCTTTTCTCTTCACACCCTGGAAGCCCCAGATGTGAGCTCCTGGAACCAGGGATGCAAGAGAGTTGCATTACAGTATCCCTAGCAGCTGGCTCCAGCTCCTGAGCTCTTGCCAATATGTCCATATGGTTCAGTGAATGCTTGTTGACTGACAGACTGACCAACGGAGAGCAAAAAGACCTATCTGAAGGAGGGGGTCAGGCAGAGGTGCTGGCTTGGACAAAAGAGGGCTAAATGGACCAGGGACACCAGGGTAACGGGAGAGCATGTGGGTCTGTGAGGTGGGGTGGGCTCCTTGTGGGGGTCAAGGAAAGAGGATGCACTTCTAGGGCTGCCTAAGAGCGCGGGGCAGTCAGGGTAGCACCGGGTTTGCTGAGAGACCTAGGAGGCATCTCTGGAGATCCCAGACTCCTCCAGGTACACAACAGGAGCTGGGGAACATGATAGCAGGACCTGGGGAGGCAGCAGCCTCAGAAGCTAGGTGAGCAGGACCTGCTCCTGGGCAGGAGGATTCAGGGGCAACCATCAAATTGTAATTCCTCTCTCAGAAGGGACATCTGGGCTCCTGGGGGGGGGGGGTGGGCATTCAGGGGAAACCATCAAATCATAATTCCTCTCTCAGAAGGGGCGGCTGGGCATGGTTCAAACTGTGAATTGGACACACTGCCCTTGACAATGTCCAGAGCTCAGGTTGCTCAAGAGAGGGGCTCCCACGGCCCAGAGGTGGCTCTAGCATTCTCTGGGTCCATCTCAGTGCCCTGTGCTAAGATCCTCAGGGACCTCTGGGCCTTGAGCAGCTTGGACCTGAGCTGGGCTCCCTCAGGAGCAGCAGACACAAGGAATGTCTGAGGGGGACAGGAAGAGCCAGGGCCCACTGGCCTACTGGGGTCATCGCCTTTAGAACCCAGTACCTGGGCTTCCCTTGTGGCTCAGCTGGTAAAGAATATGCCTGCAATTCGGGGGACATGGGTTCAATCCCTGGGTTGGGAAGATCCCCTGGAGAAGGGAAAGGCTACCCACTACAGAATTCTGG
The DNA here is from genome assembly GCF_029407905.1 of Bubalus kerabau. NCBI lineage: Eukaryota > Metazoa > Chordata > Mammalia > Artiodactyla > Bovidae > Bubalus > Bubalus kerabau. Next base: position 34,523,378 of record NC_073629.1, read on the forward strand.
CCTAGAGAACTCCATGGACTATATAGTCCTTGGGGTCACAGAGTCAGACACGACTGACTGACTTTCACTTCACTTCACCTGGGTCCAAACCCCAGTTCTGCCGCTTACCAGCTATGTGACAAGTACCCTCTGTGAGCCTGTCACGCGCCTCATGGAGCTGCTTGTGAGCATTTAGTGAGGATGCAAAGCATTTAGCACAGAGCGTAGCCCGAGGCACAGAGAATAATGGAGCCCCCACTTGGCATGACCCTGAGACAGGTGTGCCGAGGAAGCGGGTAAGGGTGATGGGGACCTCTCCCAGGCTCGTGCCTTTCTAAGAACCTTTTTGGCATCTCTTCCTCCTCCAGCCAGGGCTCCAGGCCCAATTAGAGGAGGCTGGGCCTTGGCCCAGGAGCACAGGAGGTTTCTCACCGTGGCAGAGAAATTGCTGGGTTGGGGGTGTGGGCAGCCACAGTGACCGTCTCCAGGCAGGACGGATGCGGCTTTGCTGACAGAGAGTCTGCGGCCAGGACATGCCAGCGGTGCAGGTCTGAGGTCAGCAGTGGGGAGCCAGCTTTGCCGCTCCCGCCAGGGCCCCACCAGGGCAAGGCGTCTGCTTTCAATCAGCTGCCCCTTGGCTCAGGGAGGGGGGTAGGGGCCTGAGACCTCTTCCTCAAGCCCAATTTCTCATCACTTGGAGTGGAGATACTCCGGGCAAAGAAGGCAGGGAGAAGCTCCAGGGACCCAGGACAAGGAGACAGGGGTTGGAAATAAGGTTAATTGTTGTTAGGTCACTTAAACGCCTTCACCTGATACCTCGCAAGGCCATGCCTAATCAGCTGTCAGTCCACGTCCCCCTCCCCCCATGTCCCATCACAAGCCTCTGGCTTACTCCCCACTCCAGGACTTTGCTCTCATGCCCTGTACCCAGAGGCCCTTACCTGCCCTGTACAAGGCTGACCACTCCCTTCCCTCAGTTTAAATCTTATTTCCTCGGGAAAACCTCCCTGATCCCACGTTTGATCCTGTTAAATAATCTCGTAGGGCACAATTCATTTGGTACTTAAGTATTTGTCTGTGCTCCTATTTCATGCCTGTCTCCCCTCTAGATGCTAAGCCCCATGCAGATAAGAATTGTCTTCTTTGGGACTGTATCCCTAAAATCTAATGCATGGCCTGGCACAGGTTATGTGCTCAATAAATACCTGGAGAATGAATGAATGAATCATGCCATGAAATTTTTCTAGCAGTTTCCTTCTGTAACCTTCAATTTTTTGATCTCTACTAAGTCCCTGCAGGATAGTCAGTGCTTATGCCTATTTTGCAGACCCAAAGTCAAGGTCACAGGTGAATTCCTGGCCCCTGCCTCCTAATCCAGTGCTTATCCTTTGTTTAGAAGGAGACGGTGGAGGCATGAGCCATGGACTCAGAGATCAGAGAGAGGGCTGGGCGAGGGCTTGAGGAGGGTGGGGGTACTGCCAGACCCCTCCAGCAGTCAGGCCTGCCCACAAATAATACGTAAGTCAGCTTGAAGTGCTCCCCATTTCCAGAGAAAGTACAACAGAAGCCCATGGGGATATGCCTTGGCAGCCCCCCAGCTCTCACACCCCATCCCTGAAATAGCCTCCACCACCACCTCAGGCTGGCCCTTAGCCGACCCCCAAGACTGAGGGGCATGCCTCAACCCCATGAAGGAAGTGGGCTTGGCAGTCAACCCCCCTGGTCAAAAAAAAAAAAAAGCAGCTATGACATGTCAGGCTGGTTATTCACTTCTCAGAGCCTCAGTCTCCTCACCTGTAAAATGGTACAATAACAAGGCTTAACGGGTTGTGGTGAGATTCCATGAGCTCATGAAGGTCAAGTGCCTTGCCCTAAGAATTGGGTCTCTGCTGTCGCATAGCCCTCATTGGTTTCTGGGGACCATCTTAAAGGCATTAAGTGGTTTTTCTGTGGGTGGTGGCCAGGCCTTACTCTCCTCTCCTGGGAGTGACTGGAGGACAGACGCCAGGTCCCATGTGGACATTGCTAGACTAGCACAGGCCCAGACTGGCTGCTCAGCCAGTAGCATGGATATGAGAGTGTCTGCTCGGGTCCAGAGGAGAAGTTCTGCTACTGTCCTGCTGATGAGAGGGCCGGGGACGGGGAGGAGGCTCCTCTCCCTCTGGCATCTAGCGGCTGGAGGATGCGTGTGGAGGGCAGAGCTATAGCACAACAGGAGCTTTCAGAGAACCTGCAGTTTCCAAAAGAGGCCGCAGTAAACTCCAGAAGGGAAGGGGGGATTACCCACTGGAGAGGGGGCACAATCCAGAAAAGAGGTTGCGATGGAGGTGGTTTTGGCCTGGGACCCAAAGTATAAACCCCCGGGCCCCCAAAGACAGGAGAGGATGCCTGGGAGGGAACAGGAGACACCCTAGACCTCAGCCAGCTGGTGGGGAAATCCGGCTGAAGGAGGCAGAGGAACCCGAAAAGCAAAGACATCAGCGTGCAAGCTTGAATGCTGGCGTCCCCGCCCAGGGGAATGCCCGTAATATACATATATATATGTATATATATTAAAGGGAAAGTCACTCAGTCATGTCTGGAGTGCCCATAATATACATATACATATATATATATTAAAGTGAAAGTCGCTCAGTTGTGTCTGACTCTCTGCAATCCCATGAACTGTACAGCCCATGGAATTCTCCAGGCCAGAATACTGGAGTAGGTAGTCTTTCTCTTCTCCAGGGGAACTTCCCAACCCAGGGATCGAACCCAGGTCCCCTGTATTGCAGGCAGATTCTTTACCAGCTGAGCCACAAGGGAAGCCTATATATATATATATATACACACATACATACATACACACACACACACTCACACACACACACACACACACACACACACACACACACATACATACTGGGCACATGTTCCAGGCAGGCACTGTTCTGGGCAGTGCTGCTAAGGGGACACCCATAAATATATATATTTAACAAAGATGGAGTTCCACCTCTGGGTATCCCCTTAGCAGCACTGCCCAGAACAGTTTCTGCCTGGAACACGTGCCCAATCAACATTCAGTAAATGAATGAATAAAGAGGAAGATTTTTTTCTCTCAGCTTCTCAGTTGATCTCTTGGCCTCCCTGCAGCCTGCCCTCCTTATAGCAGTTCCAAGATGCCCCCACGGGGAGCAGACCCTGGCCCCTCACTCCCACCCTGAACCTCCGGTACCTCCCCTCCCACCCCAGCCTGAGGTCATACTTGTGGCCTCTGAGCCAAATCCAGCTGGCAGACCTTTCCTGTTAGGCTTGCATGTGTGTTATTGTTTTGCTTAGTGTTAAATCTGGATTAATTACTAACATCTAAAAATAAAAGGAACCACATAAAAATCTCAGTTTCCAGCTTCTCTGAAGACTGAGTTCGGCGACATGTTGACTGTGCCTGTTGGCTCACCTTGGGGAAAAGACCAGCCCACTTCAGAGCAACGTCTTGCACTAGCATCTTCACACCTCCACCCCCTATCCAGGCCCTGCAGGCAGCTGAATGGGGGTCCCCTGCCACAGACTAAAGTCCCAACCCCTCAGCCAGGCCCTGGAAACACTGAGCAGTGACCCTCAAGACAAGCATCTCTGTCTCCACGGTCTTTGACCCCAAGGTCTGGCCACCACGCTTCCTCTAGTTCTCTGACAGCCCAGGCTCTTTCACAACTCTGGTGGCAAGTGGGTTCTCCGGCCACGGTGCCTCTCCCCTTCATGGGGACCTTGCTGATGTTCATCCACTATACGGTGTAGGAGGTGGCGCCTCCTGCTGCCCATCCCAGGCAGAGCAAGCACCCCCTGCTCTCTCTGCAGCCTGAGGGAGGCTCCCTCAAAGTGCCTCCCTGCTCACTGCATCTTACCGCCTGCGGTGGACTTGGGGCTGTGGGAGTCATGTCTTATTCTCCCTCTATCTCTGGGACCCACAGGCCATCTCTGACCTAGACAAGTCTTCGGGGCATGCATTCTTTGAGGAAATGCATTAAATAGAAGTCCTTAATTTCAAGGGTGGCAGAGGCATACAAATTCCCCAAACAACACCAAAGAAATTGAGAAGGCTTTGCTGTGACTTTACCAAGAGCCACAGTGATGACATCTACCCCAACACACACACACACACACACACATACACACACACTGCCTTGGCAGTTCCAGGACAGACTGCCCCAAGCAGGCCTGCTCTAGAAAAACAGGAAAATGGGACAAATGTTATTTTTAAAGATGTACACACACAAAGCCACATAAAAACACACATGCAGATGCATGCACGCACACCACTACACATATACACACACATATGCCGTGTCAGTGACCCTCAACTACCTCCTCTCTCACCTCCAGCTGGGGGCCCTGTGTCTCCTTCAGGTTCTAGGCCTTTGCTGAAACCCTGAAGGACCCACCTTCTCCCCCCACAGCAGCTATGTCCTAGGCCTACTCTTTGAACCCAGCCCGCTAAGTTAACTGTAGAGTTGGACAGCCCAGACCAAGATCTAGTGGCAGATTCAGGTGTCAGACTGGAGAACTGAAAGGGATTTCAAGACCCACCCATGTTCTGTGTGAGAACAACCAGCCTACAGTGAGACTCCTTCTCCCAGCCCTTCTCAGGTGGGCAGAGCCTGGCTGGGAGAAGAAGGGCCCCTCAGCCCTCTGCTGAGCCAACACACCAGGGTCACCCAGTCCCCATAGGAGCAGGGCATCCTGCCAGGCCCCGTTCGCAGAGGCAGAACCAACGCACAGTCGGCTCCGGTGAGGCACGCCCTCTCCTCATCTCCCTGGTTCTGGCTCTGGTGCCCTGTTCTTCACCACCATGTTCTGAGTGTCACTGTTACCTGAAAACTGGGTTCACTTCTTGGTAGGTGTTAAACCAAAGGATACAACCAAGCCAAAGACTTGGAGAAGGAAGGATTTATTACTTGCAGCAACCAAGGAGAAGGGGGTGACAGAGGATGAGATGGTTGGATGTCATCTCTGACTCAATAGACATGAATTTGAACAAACTCAAGAGATAGTGAAGGACAGGGAAGCCTGGCATGCTGCAGTCCACGGGTGAAGGGTCAGACACAACTTAGCGACTGAACAACAAGAACACTGGAGATCTTTCCCAAAGCAGTGTCTCCCTGAACAGCAAATTGCGGAAGTTTTTTAAGCTAAGGGTACATGTATGTTCAGAGAAGGCAATGGCACCCCACTCCAGTACTCTTGCCTGGAAAATCCATGGACAGAGGAGCCTGGTAGGCTGCAGTCCATGGGGCGCTAAGAGTCGGGAACGACTGAGCGACTTCACTTTCACTTTTCACTTTCATGCATTGGAGAAGGAAATGGCAACCCACTCCAGTGTTCTTGCCTGGAGAATCCCAGGGATGGGGAGCCTGGTGGGCTGCCGTCTCTGGGGTCGCACATAGTCGGACACGACTGAAGCGACTTAGCAGCAGCAGCAGCACATGTATGTTGATGAAGGGTCTTGAGAAGAGAACAATCCAGTGTAGAATTAGGGCAAAGATGGACAGAATCCAAGCTTTAGTTGATTGAAGTCAGGAGAGTCAGCATGCTCACTCTGCCCTCCACGTGCGTGAGGGCCTTAATTCCTGCAGAACTCAAAGACGGGCATCAGATGGTGATGTATATCCTTGAGGAAGATCCAGGACTCTCTTTTATGGCTGAACTATTATTTCTTGACTGCTTTCCCTTTGTTCCTGCATTTCCTCACTTCCCTTAAGATCATTCATTACCGAGACCTGTTTAAGGGCAAGCATTGTGGTCAGACTTAGTTCAACCAAAATGGCTTAGGACAAAAATGGCTTCTCTTACGTCAAGAAAGCCATGCCTGGTTCTCTTTCTCCAGGGCCCCCTACCCTATCTGCTAACATTTTCACTGGCTGTTGACAGGCATGAAAGGGAAACAAGCTGATACGCCTACTGACTTGCATTGTACACCGGAGCAGCATTCAAATTTGTCATCATGGTAGATCTGTATATTTACTCAGTGAATAATCTTCTGCAGGCCAACATAAACCATGTCGAACAAAGGGTGGAGCTTTCTCACTGTCTCCCCAGAGACTCCGTTTGGGTCCAGGTCTTATTGGTTGAGGGCGCTCACAAGATAAGGAGGGTTAAGGAAAGCGCAGCCAGGCACTATCTATAAGCTAGCTACCTCTTGGCCTTGTTTTCAGAGGAAGCTCAGGCTCCACGGGATGAGTCACATGCCTCAGGCGCTTTTCCAGGACAGAACACGGGTAGACCTGCCCCTGGCCCTGCCCTGGCTCTGTCCCCTCCCAACCTCAGGACAGCTTGCCAGGCAGAGAACAGGGCCCAGCCTTGTGCCCTGGAAGAGAAGGGACATCTCTCCTTCTCCAGTCCTGGAGGAAGGCGATGGGTTGCTGGGTTCCACAGAACCACCACTACCCTCCGGGGTGTCCACCACAGCACTGGGAATCTGGGGCTTCAGGGTGTCAACTCAGGTTCTTCTTGGCTGCCTCTTCCGCCTCCTGCTGCTCCCGCTACCATAGCCAACCCCATTAATCACCTTCGCTCTCGCCAATCCCCAGGAATGTGGCGGTCTCATAAAAGTCAGCCCTGGGTTAAACAAACAAACCAACCTGGAGGCTTCAAAGTCAGCTGTGAGGCTCTACCAGGCTTCTCCTTCCCTGCTCTGCCTGCCACCCTTGTCCACCCCCAGCCCCTGCTCCCACTGGGATCTCAGAGCCTCCTCCCACACACCCCAGGACCAGGAGGGAACAGCACAACCCCAGTGAAACCATCTTTAGGCTGAGCAGGGAGGGGCTGCCCAGAAGCCTGAAACCCACCTCCCCCTGCCCAGGGCCTCCCCTCACCACCTGCTCTATCCTCCACAATCTCTGCCCCTTACTCCTTCATATTTGGTGTCTAGCAGCCCCACTTCCCAATCTCAGGCCCTGCAAACCAGCTCTTATCCTGCCTGGGTCCCTCAAAGGAATGGAATGTGTCCCTGGGAAGATTCCCCCAAGAATGCGGAGAAGCCAGAGAGGTTGGGGCCAGCTGGGAGCCTCCTCCTGCTCGCCTTCCTGCTTTCCACATGCTCTCCTCCATCCCCAGGACTCAGCACCAGTAATGTCCCACTGAGTCTGGCCTGGGAGCAGGCTCAGGGACTTTGTGCTAAGGGAAGAGGGACCCACACCCCTAAGTGCCTGTAAACAAAGAGGAAAATATGCAAACACTCAGCCCACTCACAAGAACACAAGAATTCACAGCTGGACCGAGCGATGCGCACAGGTGCAGACCACACTGCTGATCAAATGAGCTGCGCTGACGGGGCCAGGGCTGCGGCTGCGGCTCCCACGCTGGGGCCCCCGGCCCGACGGTGCCTCAAGCCACTTAAAATATTTCAGAAAGCCAACAGACAGCCTACATTTAGCCACAGCGAGGCTTCTGGGATTAACAGTGAGGCTTTTGGGACTCTGGCTTTGCTTTAGCCAGAGTCACATCAACTCAGTGCAGACCATTTGATAAGCTTTCTGAGGGTCCATGTACCAGAATTAGATTGAGAAAATAGAGAAAGAAGTCATAAATTAGCAATCATTATTTAACAAATTTCTTCTAAATATGGAGTATATAGCAGATAATAAAATGGATCTTATATGCTTATTTCCTTAATATACAAAGAGCTCCTGTGAATCAATGAGAAAATGATGCATAGACCTCCCTTGAAATGGTCAAACATCAATAACATGGGATTCACAAAAAGAGAAGAAGAAATTAAAATAGTCAACAAATATAGGAAAATATACTCAAACTCACTCTAAAAGGTACTTAATTTTTAATGAGATATTATTTTTCACCTATCAAATCAATAAAGATTTAATGGCAACCCACTCCAGTACTATTGCCTGGAGAGTCCCATGGATGGAGGAGCCTGGTGGGTTGCAGTCCATGAGGTCGCTAAGAGTTAGGCACGACTGAGCGGCTTCTCTTTCACTTTTCACTTTCATTCATTAGAAAAGGAAATGGCAACCCACTCCAGTGTTCTTGCCTGGAGAATCCCAGGGACAGGGGAGCCTGGTGGGCTGCCATCTATGGGGTCGCACAGAGCCAGACATGACTGAAGCGACTTAGCAGCAGCAGCAATACTCATATTGGTAAAGATGCAAGAAAATGGGTATTCTCATGCACTACTGATGGTACTGTAGGTTGTTACAGTGTTTTGGGAAGTCAATTTGGTAACAAATATTCAAATTTTAATCAGCAGGCAATTAATCTACAAATATAGCTGTTCATCTCAGCACTATCTGTAATAGTAAAAACTGGAAGCATGTTAAATGTCCAGCAAAAAAAGGAACTGGTTACTTGAGTCTTTACAAGGACTTTGCAGTCAGTACAAAGAATGGGTGGATATACAGACATTGACATAAAAAGGAGGCCCAAAATATGACATTAAATGAGAACAAAAGCTAGCCATAAAATAATATAGTTATGATTCAACTGTGTTAAAAAAAATACAGTGATGTGTATCTATATATGCTTGTTTATAAGGAACATGCCTTAGGGATAAACAAGAAATTCTTAAGAGTGGTTCCCTGGGGAATAGGATGGGAGCAGGAGCAGGGGTGGACAGAACGCTCTTAATTTTTATATGCCTTCCCTTGATCTTATAGTATTTATCAAAATTTTTATAACTTTTAATGATTTGTATTGAGTATAATTGACATATGACACAGTTTCAGGTGTACAACATAATGATTTAATATATGTATGTAAATTGATTTTTGAGGAATGCCTACCCACTCAAGTATTCTTGCCTAGAGAATTCCCCGGACAGAGGAGCCTGGCAGGCTACAGTCCGTGGAGTCACAAAGAATCAGACACAACCGAGTGACTTTCTCTTTCACTTGGCAAGGAAAAGATGCGAGCTCCCAGTTTAGAAGCTCTGGGTGATTTCTAAGAAGGGGCCTTCAGAAGATGTGAGGATGGCTGTCCCAAGGTCCAGAGCAGAGGCTTGGAGGGGCCCCTACAGATGAGGGGAGGCCCGTAGGAGCAGGCCTGTCTCTCATCTGGAAGAAGATGTCAGTGGAGGGAGCTCTGCTCTCTCAGCACCTCACCCTCTCAGGCAGGGAGACAAGCCTTGAAGGGGCAGGTTGACTTGCCCTGGGGTATGGTTCAGCCCCCTCTCCTCTCCCTCCACCCCAGGGCTCCTCCTTCTCTTTCTGACCCAGGCCTGGACAAAATCTCCAACCCACAAGAATACAATTAGAACAACAACTTTTTTAAAAGGAAAAGCAAAAGCTACAAGACGATCAGATACATAGTTGTTTGAGAGCAGAGTGTTTGACCGGAAGGTCTCACAGCCTGGCCAGGGACACTAAGACCAAGGGTGGGGTCCTCTGGAGGAGGAAGACTTTGTGATATTTCTGCAACCCACTCACCCCCATCTTAACTCCAGTCCCAGAGGCAGAGTAGGGTCACATGGTTCTTGACTGGTAGGTCAGCTCCTAAGTTTCTTATCAGGGCTGTCACTTTGCTTCCCTGGCCATCAGTCTCTTCATCCATAAAGTGGGCATCATGGCACCCTGAGGGTTGATGTGAGGATTAGAAACATAAATAAATATTATAGCAGGAGGAGTGCCACACAAAAAGCATATGGTTAACTACCTTTATGTGGTAGTAATTTTGCAATAATAATTATTAATTGCAATTGCCACTGTAATCATTTTACAATATATACCTATACCAATTCATTGTGTTGTGCATCTTAAATTTATACCATGTTACATGTCAATTACATCCCAATAGAGCTGGGGGTGGGAGCACATATACCTCTGTTCATCAGTGTTCTGTTATCACAGCCTCACCTCTGTGTCTTTGCTATGCTGGTTTCCCTGTTCCAGATGCCCTTCCTTTTTCTCCATCTGGCAAAATCTTACTATTTTAAGACCTACCTCCAGTATCACCTCCTTTGAATCCACCCGCCAATGCAGAAGGCGCAGGAGATGCGAGTGTGATCCCTGGGTTGGGAAGATCCCCTGGAGAAGGAAATGACAACCCACTCCAGTATTTCTTGCCTGGAAAATTTCATTGGCAGAGGAGCCTGGCAGACTATAGTCCAGGGCAATAGTCGGACACAACAGAGATCGAGCATACACACCAGTATCACCTCCTTTGTCAAAACTTTTGAAGCGCTAGATGAGCAGAAGCATCCTCTGCTCCTCAGGACTTCTGGGCACTTTACTCCTACACCCTCAGCCCTTACCAGCTAGGTCTCGGGAGTCACTGACCCTGTGCACCAGGAACTCTGGGCCAGGATGCTGCCCTTTCGTGTCCTGTCTAACATAGAAGCCACTGGGCAAGCCTTTGTCAGATGCCCACAGAATGACTTCTGCTTGTCTCCTAACAATCTTCCCCACTCCTTTTTGGGGAGGGGACTGAGCAGGGGAATGGGCCTTCCTTTTCCGTAGGTACTTTCCTGGATTTGGGTTGATTCCAAAGAAGTTGGGGTGCCCTCAGTGGGGGCCCAATTCAGATACTCTTGAGGTTGGGGCTCCCTCATTATGGGGAGGAGCTGGGGATACCAAAAGCAAGAGGCACAGCTGGAGAGCTGGACTCGGCTGGGACGCGTGCCCTAGAAGGGTGGATGCCCAAGGCAGGGCTGTCCTGTTAGGTCACCCAAACTCGGTGGCTTCAGAGGCCACGCACGGGCCTTTTGAGGGAAGGAGCTGGCCTGCCCTGACCCCCACCACAACACACACACACACACACACACACACACACACACACACAAGCACACTCAGCTGTGCACAGCTGGATGGTTCCCTCTGAACCCTCTGAACCTGGTGTTCCTCCGCACTCTCAGAAGGGCCACCCCACCCCAGACCTCAGGAAACATCGTGGGTCTGTCCTGCCCCCTGCTGGCCTCGGAGAAAATAGCCCTGAGGAAAGTGCAGGGCGCTGCCTGGCCACTCTGCCAGGCATTATTCCTGAAGACACCGACCACCCCAGCCCCAACTTTCCCGCTGTCCTGTGGGTCTCACCATTTGACCTTAGTTACTGTTCAAGTCCAAACTCTTTGGCTGGGCAAAGTCCTTCAGGACCTGATTCCAAAGTCCTTTTCCCATCTGACTTCCCACCACTCCCTCCCCAAACCCTGGCGCCAGCAAAGCATCTGGTTTTTTGCCCCTGGAATACACTCTCCAGTGTGTTCTGACTGCTGGCCTTGATGCAGGTTATCCCTTTCCAGCACTGCCATGGCCCTTTTCTCTCTGCTTCAAGATCCAGTCAAGTCTTACCTCCTGGCTGAGCACCCCAGCTCCAGACACGCTCCAGCACTCAGCCAGAGCTCATCCCTGTCCCCTGTGGCTTGTGCCCACCCTCGTTCCATCTGCAGCTAGACAAAGGATAGTCACATCGAATGTGCACAGACTCAGGGCTTCAGCACAGGGCCGTGCACACAGCCAGTGCATATACTCAGTGCTGGGTGGGATAGGTGATCAGTCCCAGCACCTCATGTTTCCATTTCTCCCACCAGCCCCAAGGGCTGCAGGGAGGCTGGCAGGGTCCCCCGGGAGGGGAAGGGTGCTCTCAGTTTAAAGTGTAGGTCCCTGATCATCCTCCAGGCCCCTTGCCCTCACAGAACTAGTATCTGGACGGCACCAGCTGTCAAGGAGAGGCGGGAAAGGGGAGGCCCCCTGACGTGCAGCTGGACCTGGGAGAAATGTGTGTGCAGGGGATGCTGACACCCTCCTCCAGGTCACTCCCTCCTCTCCCAGCCACTTCTGCTCTCCTGACTTCTGGTTCCTGTCTATCTTCACTCACTCACTCTGTGATCCTCTGTTAGGTGGCAGACACTGGTTTGGCTGTGAGTATTACACAGAAGAAGACACAAAACCCTGTCCTCAAGAAGTACCTTGTCTAGTAGAAGAGAAAATGAAGGTCTTCACCAGTATCTCGCGTTAAGGGTTCTGACAGAGATAGAAGAAGCTGTGTGTCCTCCCAGACCACAGCTGAACCAGCTGAGAGGCAAGGGGAATCCAGGGACCCTGCCAGGATGTGGGTGTGTTGGAGGTGAAATGGGAAGGAGGCACCCAGTCATTAACCAGGCAGCAAAGGTGGGGAGACAGAAAGTGAAGCCAGGTCTGGATTTCTGGACACTTCTTTGCACATGGATTCAGGGTGGGAAGAGGAGATTTGCAGAAAGCAAATCTCAAGTGCCATGGGCAAAGATAAGGACTTTGATTTTTTTTTTTTTTCTTAAAGCAAAGGGAGCAACTGAAGGATTTATAAGCAGGGAAGTGACGTGTGTACATCTGAATTTTAGACAGATCTGTTAGGCAGAGGTTGGCAAGCAGCGAAGGGAGCATCCATAGGGAGGTTTGGGAGGCTGTGGTGGAATAAAGGGGGTGGGGGTGGGTCTGAATTAAGGCAATAGCAGTAGGGATGGAAAATCATAGCAGATTCTGGAGTTTCAAACAAGAAAACATACGACTCAGTCCTAGATGTGGGGAATGGATGGTGGGACCACAGACTGAGATGGGGACACTGGAGAAGGAACAGGCTTAGTTTGGAGCCCAATCTCTGGGGCCCCTGTCCTCCCCAAGGACAGTGTTCCCTGCATGGATGCCGCAGCCCGCATGACCCCTGCCTTGCCCTTCAAGACCTTCCCTGGAACTGCACCTTGCTGGTGGAAGGACATAGCGGGAACCTCGGCCTCTGCCCTGTGTCCTCCCCACCACACGGGTTCCTGCCCTTCCTCTTTGCAGCCCCAAAGGAGTTGGGTGGATGAGATTTTAAAAAAAATGGAGGTGAAGGAGCCAGGGAGCCCACTAGGACTGAACCATTCAGCTCCCCTGCAAGAGAGGTGGGGGGTGGGAAGCTCCCCAGGCCAGGAGCCATGAAGGCAAATTCTATCCAATGAGGTGGCAGCCCCAGCTTCAGTTTCCTCAGCTGTAAAATGCCCAGCTCTATGGTAGGGCTACGGGCTGTGTGGTGGGACTAATGGCGACCTCCTCCAAGAGGACTTATGCCAACACGCTGTGCCTCCCAAGACTGCTGCTGCCAGTCCCCCTGTCCCTGTGGCAGGCCACTGCTAGCTCACACCTCCACAGAAGACCCTCAAACACTCAGAGGCAGGACACAGTGGAAAAGACCCCGATGCTGGGAAAGGCTGAAGGCAGGAGAGGTGGACAACAGAGGCTGAGATGGTTGAATGGCATCACCAACTCAGTGGATGAGTTTGAGCAAACTCCGGAAGATTGTGAAGGACAGGGAAGTCCATGGGATCACAAAGAGTCAGACACGACTTAGTGACTGAACAACAACAACAAAACTGCTCAGGGGGGTCAGGCCACCTTCGAGGTCCCACCCACCATAACTGCCTATGATTCCACCCTGTCCTGGCCTTTCGTGTCTGCAACTCACCTACTAGCCAGCAGAGGGGGCCCACACCCCTTCCCAGCCAACCTGGAGCCCGGCCAGGGAGGCTGGCAAAGAGACAGGAAACCTGACTAAATCACCGCTGTGTGGAGCATGTGACTTGCTTAGTGCAGCACTAGGCCCGGGAGCCTGGTGGGCTGCAGTCCACCGGGTCGCTGGGAGTCGGACACGACTGAGCGACTTCACTTTCACTTTTCACTCTCATGCATTGGAGAAGGCAATGGCAACCCACTCCAGTATTCTTGCCTGGAGAATCCCAGGGAGGGGGAGCCTGGTGGGCTGCCGTCTATGGGGTCGCACAGAGTCGGACACGACTGAAGCAACTTAGCAGCAGCAGCAAGCCTGGGACACTCATTCAATAAGTAGGAGCCATAGTCTACATTTTGCAGATGAGGAAACTGGGATTCCAAGAGTTACATTTGAACCCAAGGGTTCAGGCACCCATGACTATTTAGGCAGCTCCAGGAAAGCATGATAACACACTCTTAACGAGTGAAGAACTTGCCTTAAAAGAGGGAGCACCCTGGGTGAATGTTCCAGGAATACAGGCCTGACACCGGCTTAGGAAAAAATGTTCCAATGGTCAGGGTTGGCTGGCCGGGACAGGGACTGCCTTGACGGTGAGCACGGTCTCTGAGGGAATGTTTTAGGCAGCCAGGAATTAAGGGGTGGTGGGTCTCTCTAAAGCCTAGAGGACCTCCCTCCAGCCTAGAGGACCACGTTCTGAGAGGACTGAAGGGCCTAGTGCAGTGGGTGCCTGCCCTGCGTCAAGGAAGCCACTGCCCCTCTGGGGGCTCAGCTCTCTCCAGTGCCTTGCAGATGTCCACACTCTCCCCAGGACACGCTCAGCCTCAGGGCCAGAGAGGCCCAGGACCTTCTCTGCAGGCTCTGGATCCCAGTCAGGAGCCCAGGGGCAGCCCCACTCCTACCCCCCGCCCCACCCCCACTCCTGGCTGCCCCACAGCTGGCCCCTCCTCTGAGGCTTGTTCTGGAATCCAGGGCAGGCCTCTCAAGGGCAGGGTCTCTGCTGGCCTGAGTTCTGTGCTCTTTTCACAGGGCTGTGGCCCTGCCAGTCTGCTGGGGAGGGCAGCCTGCCACAGTCAGCAGGCTTATTCTGGGAGCCCTGCGAGGCTATGGATCAGGCCTCTCTTTGGACAAGTATTCTGGGTCTGAGTTGGGGAGGCCAGGGTTCCTGACCTGAGCCACTATCCAGTTTCAGAGCAGAGCATGGTGGGTTATTTCTCTGAAAGGATGCTCCCTGTCTGTGGCACAAGCACACCCCAGGGGGCACACCCAGGGGACTGAGGGGGAAGAGGGGAAGCAGACAGGACAGCCTCTCAGGTCCAAGTCAGACAGCAGCAGCCCAGCACGGGCCTCTTCCGGGTGACACGCTTAAGGAAGGGCCTCACCAATTGGTTCCCATGAGAACCACTGGGGAGATTGTGAAACTGTGGATTCTGGGACTCGTTCCTGGACTCTCCATGGCTGGAGTGTTCAACCAGGCTGCCCAGGGATCCCCACAGACCAGGTATGTGAGACACTGCTCTAGAGAGACCGAGGTGGCAGCCTGCCCGGCGCCGCGCCGTGCTTTTCTGGGGTGGCTGCGGGAGCTTGGGGAGGCCTGCCGGGGGAGACACCCCTTGGACGCGTGGAGTCTACTCTGCATGGCTCCGCAGGGAGAGCTGGGAGCAGCAGCACTTACAGGGAGGCCCGAGTTGGGAGGCAGATTTACAGAGCCCCTTCCTGCTCCAGACTTGTGACCTATGATATCTTATGTAATCCTTAGTCATCACCAGCTCTTCTGGCAAACGATGAACCTGAAGCTCAGAGAACTCAGGTTCCAAGGCCACACAGCTAAGAGCCAGAACTAGGGTCAAACTAAGTGTTTCTGGCCCTGAGTCCCTTGCTCTGGACTGTATAGGGTCCCACACAGCCTACATTGCTGGTGAGGTAATGAGGGACTGGTCACTAAGAGGTTCCCAACAGCAGCTGGGTGCTGCAGAAGGGAGCCTTGCTCTCTGTGGAGGAACCACGTGGGGTGGGAATATGTAGTGGGTGTGGGAGGGCCAGGAAACCACAGAGAGGCTTCCAGACTCCCCCACCAGTCCCCCACCCCACCCCCACACGCTCAGCCCTCCCCAGGGCTCGGGAAGGACAGCACAATCTGTCCAGTGCCTCTCAAGGGCAACCAAGGTGTGGCCTGGACCCAGCCCACGCTCTGGGTGGCCTCCATGAAGAGACCCGAGATTCCTCGGGGGCACAGCCCAAGGCCTTTGGGACCCTCTGTGGCACAGAGGGGAGGGTTGAGCCCTCCCACTGGCCTTCCCAGGGTCGGGTGGGGGTCCCAGGACACTGATCTCACTTTCCAACAGCCAGCTCTGGGCAGGACTGAGTCCCAGGGCTGCAGGAGCAGCACTTTCCTGGGACAATTTAGTCTTGTTTTGTTACTTTTAAAACTCCCATTTATTTTGTGTGGAGTAGAGAGGGAAAGGAGAGGCACTGATTACAAAAATAACATGCTTTTTGGGAAAAAGTTGAAAAATATAGAAAAGCACAGAGAAGAAATCACGTAGAAGCCGCCCCCACCCCCAAAACCCTAAAGAGAACCGACATTGTTTCTTTCAGTACCTTTTCTTCAAGCCAAGCTGCTGCTGCTAAGTCGCTTCTGTCGTGTCTGACTCTGTGCGACCCTGTAGACAAGCTGCTCAGGTTCAAATGGCTGTCCTGTCGTCTCTGGGGTGTGACGCGGCATAAATGGCCTCTCCCCTCTTTACACCTCAGTTTCTTCATATCTAACCTGGAGATGAAAATAACAGAGGCTACTTCAAAATCTTGTTGTGAGCGTCAGCATATAGGTGCCTGTCACACACTAGATGCCAAAAAAGTGTTCAGATTCAAACACTGATGTTTATTTTTATGTTTAGATTTTCGTGATTAAAATTGTTTATAAAATTGAATATTACCATTTTATAGCAAGCTTTTTTCACCTAATACATCACGAACATTAGCTATATTTAAGATTTACATGATTGAAACGCTTTGTTTCTATTTATAAGGTTACGTGTGTTTTTAGATTTTTTTCTATGTTTTTATTTATATGATCTCAATTTATGTGTTTTTTTGTTTATTCCACTAAACTAGTATCTACACAGTATCTACCACTGTGTGGCCTGCCTTCCTATCTTGTGCTGCTCCATGAACTTTCCCCCCGCTTCACTGAATAATAGACTTTGAATGGCTGCATTGTGCTCGCCGGGCAGCGGATTGAAACGGGGACAGGAACGGAAGTGCATGATGGAGGCGCTGGATGAGTGCCCTCCCCTGCACACCCATAGCAGGCAGCCAGGCCAGGCCCAGGGAGGGTGACCCAGGGCGCTGCCCCTCGTGGGACAGTGAGCCAGGCATATATCCATCCCCTCCCTTAAGATCACCCAGGATAGGCCCTTCTTTGAGGCTCCGCTTGCTAAGCAGCCCTCCCCAGCCTGGCCTGAGGTTCCTCCACCCCAGCCTCTCTGGATGCCTGCTCTGAATCACCATCCAAGGGTCAGGCCTCTGGTGAAGAGGTTTCCAGGCGTCCCTGTCGGCCTTTCTGCCAGGGCTGCCTGTGTGAGAGGAGGCTGGAGGAATCTCGTCCCTTGGGACCACGGATCTCCCTGGATGAGGGGTGGGATGCAAAACAGAGGGGTGGGATGAGGAGGTATGTGTGGGAGTCACCCACCCCATCTAAGGCTGGACGAAGGCCAAACCCATTGCCCAGAAGTGGGGGAGAGACACTGAGAATGTCATCTAGGGGGCCATCCTGCTGCCAGGGACAGTTAGGAGAAGGATGGAGAAACAAGGCCTGAGAACTGGCTTGGGGTGGGGGCTTAGGAGACTGAGGAACTCAGGGCGAACAGGGCAGATGAGGGTGGGCCCTGGGATTCCGACCCCAGCCTCCCAGCCCCTGAATGGAGCTGTTTCCAGGAGTACCTGAAGCCCAGCCTTGTCTCCTGAAAATCTAATCCTCCAACACCACCCTGGCTGCACAGTGCTTGCCCTCAAGCCACCCGCTCCCAGCCTCCCCCAGCTGCAGACCCCTTTCCTCTGCGTCTGTGGAGCAGGAAGGTGAAGGTGGAGGCAGGGAACACAGCAGAGCTACTCTTGGGAACCAGGCCAGAGGCTGTGTATGTGCAGAAATCCCGGGCTGGCTCAGACCCCTCCTCTCCCAGTGTAGAGGGAGGCCAGCCCCTCCCTCTACACTCTGGACCCCACGCTGAGCATGCTTGTTTCTTCTGACCCCCAGAAGGTAAGCTCCAAGTACAGGGACATCATGGCTCTTGCTGACTCCTCTGTCTGGCTCACAGAAGCAACTCGCCCTGCATGCCAGTGCTGGGGGCAGCTGAGATGCACTGTTTCTGTGACTGCCTGGCAGCCCCGGGACCATCCATCAGCCCCAGCCAGGACCACCATGACTCGGGCCCCACCCCTGATCTGACGTGGAGGCCGTGCCTTGTCTGTGCAGGGCGCCAGTCAGACCTCTGGCTGGACTCTGCTTGTGGCATCCATTCCGTGAGCCTGAGACGCTCCTAGTTGACATTCCACCCCCGGAGCCTTTCAGCCACGGAAAGGCTCCGCCCTTCATGAAACCAGAGCCCTCGTTCCCCAGAGTCCTCCAGAGTTGCCCCCTATTGACCAGGGTCTGCTCTGGAGTTTCCAAGAAGCCCAGGATTGCTTCCATGGCCAGGCCAGGGTAGCCTGGAGGGGCTCCTTGGCCCCTTCAGCCTAAACCCTGTGCAGCTGGGTCCATTTCTACCTTGATGCCTCAGTAGCCTCTCTCTAGGCCCTGAGAACCAGCAAGTGGCAAGTTCTCCCAGGGGTCGGGGGCAGGGGAGGGGGCGGGGTTGGGGCAGGGAACAGCGACATCCTTGTCACATCTTTGTGACGCTCAGTGACTCAAAGCACTTAGTGACTCCACTTACCACCAGGTGATAAAGACACAGATATTCCCTGTCACCTGCCATCACCATCTTCACTCACACACACACACACACACACATACACACACACACACACACACATTGGCCACTCCCAATGTCTACCACTCCATTTCACTCATGCATCCAACAGGATTTTTACTCCCTCCACCTGGCATTCCCTTCCCAGTTTGTCTCTGGGCCTGACTCGTGTGTGATTTTTAAGCTCTGGCCCCAGCATCCCCTCCTCTGGGAAGTTTTCCCTGATGCCCCCAAAACAGTATGTGGTCTTTTGTGCCTGGGGGGCCACAGTTCATGAATTTGTCCACAGGTCCTCCTCCCCCCTGAGGGCTCTGATGTGGACTTTCCCTCAGAGTGATACATGCAGTCGTGGAGGGACGTGTGAACCAGGGCCTGGTCCCCACCAGTCTCAGGCAGTGGGAAGGCTGCTAGAGAAGGTGGGGCTTACAGGTAGACACGAAGGACAGTGGGCCTTTCCCATGGGCAGAGAGAACAGCCTGCCTTCCGAGTTATGACGCATCTAGGAACCAATCATGAGTCAGTCTCTAAGTTGAGTGTAAAGTACAAGCAGCACGAAGTGAGGGGAGATAAGGGCTGAACCCAGAGGCTGGAGTCTCAAGTTCACAAAGCTCCTACTCCGTTAAGTCGGAACTATGGCGCTGTTTGCTATATCTGGGTGAGAGAGAATGCCAGTCTCTCATCTAGCCACCATTTCATGTGCTGCTGTGGACTAGTTTATCAAAGCGATGGTTCAGAGACAAAAGGATGCCTAAAGTGGGTCCAAGTCCCAGTTTAATGAAGAATATAATATTGAAAGCTTTTAGAAGGAATTCTTTCTAAATCTTCTGAAATCCAATCCCTCAGATTCTAGATTTCCTAGAGATAATAAGAATTTGTCCAATAACTTGTTAGATATCTCCAAAGTTTTAATAAATTTCTGCATCTTTTTTAAGCGCTGTGATAAGGAATTTGGATCTTGTCCTGGGATCAGTGGGGAGTTAGTGATGGGTTTTATACAGAGGAGTGGATGATCAAATTTCCAGCTAAGGAAGATCCCCTGCCTGCAAGGATGGGGGGGACTAATAAGAACAAGATTGGAGGCAGGGGGTGTAGGACACTACGGTGCCCTCACAGGCAGACAGTCTGACAGTGGGCAGGACTCAGGCTACGGAGGCGGGATGGGAGGAAGGTGGACCTGTTGTTGGTGTTGTTGTTTTGGTTGCTTAAGAAGTTGCTAAGGAGATGGGACTCGCAGGAGGGGTGGTGGGCCAGGTGCAGAGGTTGTGCCCCGCTTGGACACTTGACCAGTGGTAGTGCCTTTGCTGAGCTGGCAACATGGGAGGAGAGGCTGGGTGGTTTGGAGGGAGATACTGAACTCAAGCTGAGTTCCAAGGTGTCCCCTAGCATGTAACACAGTGTCTGGCAGACAGGAAGTCCTCAGTATATAGCTGTGGAGTGAATATATAAGTGAATAAATGAATGAATGAACACGGTCCTCCAGGCTTAAGAGCCTTGTAATTCAATGAGATGCCTCTGAGCCTCTAATCCCTTCCCCTCATACCTGCGTCCCAGCTCCTGGTGTCCCAGTCAGGATTACTTTGCCAAAGAATTTCTTTGACACCTGGAGCTTTCTTTGTGGAAGCATCAGTTATGTCCCCCTGGTCCCCAGGGATGAGGGGCTTGGCCTCGCCATCAGTCCAAAAGCCCCCTTCCCTGGAGTGGTTCCACCATGCTTGGCACTGAAGCAGCCCCAGGCCCAGCCCCACCCAAGCTGCCAAGGGCTCCTGTCTGAGGAGACCCGCCCTGCTCCCAAGGGCACTCCTACAGGGCCCTGAAGGAGCAAGATGCTGAGGATGCAAGCGGAGCTCCTTGTTTCTCCACCTGAAGACTTCACAGGGACCTCTGCAGTGGGCCAGGCCCCTCTCCCAGCCTCCGCTCCCAGGCTCCATGAGAGTACCTGCAGTGCTTGCCCCTCAAATACATGGAGAGGCCTGTGGGAAGGACAGGGTCCAGCCTGAGCTGGACAGGAACGCAGTCTTGGTGGGGCATTCTGATCGGGGCTGGCGCTGGGATTGGGGGAGGCAAGGAAGGGACAGGCTATCCTGTCCTGAGAGAAGCTGAAGGACCAAGAGCCTCAGACCCATGGAACGGAGCAGCAGGGGAGGTCAGGAGAGCTGGATCCATGAGGCCATGGCTAGGGCTAGCTCAGCAGCCCTGTGACCCCTGGGCCTCTAACGCTGACTGCCCAATGGACTGTCTCCGCTGGAAGGCCTATGGACAAGATCCCATCCCTGGACTCCAGGCCATCTAGGGCTCTGTTGGCCGGGGTAGGGGTAGAGGAGTAGGCTGAGATCTCCTGGGATGGCCCCAAGGAAACCAAGGGTGGGGGCTAGACACAGGCTCTGTTCCCAGACCACAGGACTCTCCAAACACAGATCTTAACCCTACAAAGCCGAGTCTCTGACCACGAGACCACCACCACACAAACACAGGTATTTCCCTCCCTTCTTTCCCCTCCTACTTTTGCACTCCAGTCCCCTATAATGAAGAGGACATCTTTTTTGGGTGTTAGTTCTAGAAGGTCTTGTAGATCTTCATAGAAACGTTCAACTTCAGCTTCTTCAGCATTACTGGTCAAGGCATAGACTTGGATTACTGTGATATTGAATGGTTTGCCTTGGAAATGAACAGAGATCATTCTATTGTTTTTGAGACTGAATCCAAGTACTGTATTTTGGACTCTTTTGTTGACTATGATGGCTACTCCATTTCTTCTAAGGGATTCCTGCCCACAGTAGTAGATATAATGGTCATCTGAGTTAAATTCACCCATTCCAGTCCATCTTAGTTCACCGATTTCTAAAATGTCAATGTTCACTCTTGCCATCTCCTGTTTGACCACTTCCAATTTGCCTTGATTCATGGACCTAACATTCCAGGTTCCTATACAATATTGCTCTTTACAGCACCAGACTTTACTTCCATCACCAGTCACATCCACAACTGGGTGTTGTTTTTGCTTTGGCTCCATCCCTTCATTCTTTCTGGAGTTATTTCTCCATTCTTCTCTAGTAGCATCTGGGCACCTACTGACCTGGGGAGTTCATCTTTTAGTAACCTAACATTTTGCCTATTCATACTGTTCATGGGGTTCTCAAGGCAAGAATACTGAAGTGGTTTGCCATTCCCTTCTCCAGTGGACCACGTTTTGTCAGAACTCTCCGCCATGACCCGTCCATCTTGGGTGGCCCTTCATGGCATGTCTTATAGTTTCATTGAGCTAGACAAGGCAGTGGTCCATGTAATCAGTTTGGTTAGTTTTCTGTGATTGTGGTTTTCATTCTGTCTGCCCTCTGGTGGATAAGGATAAGAGGCTTATAGAAGCTTCCTGATGGGAGAGACTGACTGAGGGGGAAACAGGGTCTTATTCTGATGGGCAGGGCCATGCTTAGTAAATCTTCAATCCAATTTTCTGTTGATGGGCGGGGCTGTGTTCCCTCCCTGTTGCTTGACCTGAGCCAAACTATGATGGAGGTAGTGAAGATAATGGCGACTTCCTCAAAAGGTCCCTTGCAGAACTACTACACTCAGTGCCCCCGACCCAGCAGCAGGCCACCGCCGACCCATGTCTCCGCCAGAGACTCCTGGACACTCAGGGGCGTGTCTGGGTCAATTTGTGGGGTTACTACTGCTCCTTTCTCCTGGGTCCTGGTGTACACAAGGCTTTGTTTGTGTCCTCCAAGAATCTGTTTCCCCAGTCCTGTGTAAGTTCTGGTGGTTTTATGGTGGGATTAATAGAGACCTCCTCCAAGAGGGCTTATGCCATACCTAGGTCTGCTGCACCCAGAGCCCCTACCCCTGCAGCAGGCCTCTGCTGACCTGTACCTCCACAGGAGACACTCAGACACAGTTCTGGCTCAGTCTCTGTGGTTTGGGCATGCGTTTTGTGCCCTTTCCAGGTTGAGCAGCTCAGGCGATCAGGTGCTTGCTGAGCACACTGTCCCAGGTGGACTGTGTGTCTTAATCACCTCCCTGGTCCCAGTCACTCAGTTTCCTGGGTGTGCTGCAAGAGCACCATCTCAGATGTGCTGTATGTCTCCTCTGGAGAGCTAATCTCAGGCTGTGACCCTCCTGGCAGATGTCAACCATCCAGGATCTCAGGAAGATGTGGCTAGCAGCTGGGAGCCTGCTCACAGCCTTCTCTGGGGACGAGATTGCAGCAGTCCCTTGCCTTCTGGCTCTGGCTGTCGAAAGCCTGCCTCTCTGCCTCCAGGTGGAGAGGGACCGGTATGCAGCTAGCTCTCCTTTGGTATTTGCTCAATCCTTTGTTCTCTGAGCCGGAGAGGCTGCGCGTTAGGCAGTTAGGTTAGAGCCTTTCATGGGAAAGTTCTCTCTTCTGCAGTTGCAGTTAGGCGTGTATTCTGTGGGTTTTGGGTTTTTTCCCTCCCAGTTATGTTGCCTTCTGAGATTCTAAAACTCCCCACAGACCCCCCGTGAGACAGTTTCCTACTGTGTGGAAACTTCTCCTCCTTCATGACTCCCTCCCCAGAGCCAGACATCCTGGAATGCAAAGTCAAGCGGGTGTTAGGAAGCATCACTACCAACAAAGCTAGTGGGGGTAATGGAATTCCAGTTGAGCTATTTCAAATCCTAAAAGATGATGCTGTGAAAGTGCTGCACTCAATATGCCAGCAAATCTGGAAAACTCAGCAGTGGCCCACGGGACTGGAAAAGGTCAGTTTTCATTCCAATCCCATAGAAAGCCAATGCCAAAGAATGTTCAAACTACCGCACAATTGCACTCATCTCACATGCTAGCAAAGTCATGCTCAAAATTCTCCATGCCAGGCTTCAACAATACGTGAACCATGAACTTCCAGATGTTCAAGCTGGATTTAGAAAAGGCAGAGGAGCCAGAGATCAAACTGCCAATATCCTCTTGATCATCAAAAAAGCAAGAGCATTCCAGAAAAACATCTACTTTTGCTTTATTGACTACACCAAAGCCTTTGACTGTGTGGATCACAACAAACTGTGGAAAATTCTTAAAGAGATGGGAATACCAGACCACCTGATCTGCCTCTTGAGAAATCTGTATGCAGGTCAAGAAGCAACAGTTAGAACCAGACATGGAACAACAGACTGGTTCCAAATTGAAGAAAGGAGTACATCAAGGTTGCATATTGTGTCCTGCTTATTTAACTTATATGCAGAGTACATCATGTGAAATGCCAGTCTGGATGAAGCACAAGCTGGAATCAAGACTGCCAGAAGAAATATCAATAACCTCAGATATGCAGATGACACCACCCTTATGACAGAAAGTGAAGAAGAATTAAAGAGCCTCTTGATGAAAGTGAAAGAGGAGAGTGAAAAAAAGTTGGCTTAAAACTCAACGTTCAGAAAACAAAGATCATGGCATCCTGTCCCATCACTTCATGGCAAATAGATGGGGAAACAATGAAAACAGTGGGAGACTTTATTTTCCTGGGCTCCAAAACCACTGCAGATGGTGACTGCAGCCATGAAATTAAAAGATGCTTGCTTCTTGGAAGAAAAGCTGTGACCAACCTAGACAGCATATTAAAAAGCAGAGATATTACTTTGCCAACAAAGGTCTGTCTAGTCAAAGCTATGGTTTTTCCAGTGGTCATGTATGGACGTGAGAGTTGGACTATAAAGAAAGCTGAGCACCAAAGAATTGATGCTTTTGAACTGTGGTGTTGAGAAGACTCTTTAGAGTCCCTTGGACTCCAAGGAGATCCAACCAGTCCATCCTAAGGAAATCAGTCCTGAATATTCACTGGAAGGAATGATGCTGAAGCTCCAATACTTCGACCATCTGATGTGAAGAACTGACTCATTGGAAAAGACCCTGATACTGGGAAAGATCGAAGGCAGGAGGAGAAGGGGACGACAGAGGATGAGATGGTTAGATGACATCACTGACTCAAAGGACATGAGTTTGAGTAAGCTCCGGGAGTTGGTGATGGACAGGGAAGCCTGGCATGCTGCGGTCCATGCAGTCACAAAGAGTCGGACACAACTGAGCGACTGAACTGACTTACTGACTCTCCCCTCCTGCCTCACTCCCTGTTTCTGTCCTACCTCCCTTGTTAGACTGTAAGCCCCCAGAGGGCAGGCAGCCTGGATGCCAAGGAAGGCTCTTAAATATCATGAAGCATGAAGACTGGATCACATACAGGGACAGAGGGGGGTCTCAGTTTCACATCTCTGTTGAAGCTGCCCAGGCTCAACCAGAAGTCTGAGGGCATGGGGTCAGGTGGGGAGGAAAGAGTGGAAGAGCGAGAATGGTGAGGGAAGGACTACCTGCTGGGTCAGAGGGGAAAGAAGAAAAGGCAGGATGAGGTGGGCTCTTCTGGGAAGAAATCTCAGTCCTCCACCTAATGCCCATAGTGGTCCCAGCTCCCAGCCCCCATCAACTCTTATGAGCCCCACATCCTGCTCACAGGCACCACTTGGGCACCCATAACCACACACCCCCATGGGCAGCACACACAGGCACACATGCCAGTCCACACTTCCCCCAAGCCTGGGTCCACCTCCACCCACCTGTGCCCGGGGTGCCCTCTCCTGCTCCCTGCCCCAGTGCCTGATGCTGACCTGGGGCCTCAGGGGAGGCACCCACAGGCAGAGGGAAGAGGGTTACGCTAATGGCAGAGGCAAGTCAAGCAGGAAGCCTGGAAGCAAGGGGCTCTGTCTAAGCTAGGGACACCTGTCGGCGCAGGCACGGCACAGGCCTGGGTTCTGGCACTGGGCAGGTAGGCCGCCCCACCCACTAAGAGTCCAAAGAGCACAGGTGTGGCTGCCTCCCGGCCTCCGCACCATAAGACCAGTCTGCTTCAGGGCTCAACTGACCACAGGGCGCCTGCCCGGGACTGCGCCACTAGCAGAGAAGCCACTGTCTTCCCACCACCAGCACCAGGCCACCAGCTCAGACACCTGCCCCTTCGGAGGCACCAGCCTCCAGGCCTCACTGGAGCCCAGGTAAGGGCCTGGCTCTCGGGAAGATCAGGGCCCAGCCAAGCCGCAGGAGGTCCCGACATAGTGGGGACAGCTCAGTGGCTTCCCAGGCCAGGGTCTCCAGCCCATTCTCGATGTGGCGGCCCTAAGGAGGGCTTGGGACTCAGCCGAAGGCTAGCGGCCCAGCGGCCCAGGGAGCAGAGCGTGGGGCAGGCTGGGCTCCAGCAGCACCTCCAGGGCCCATGATGCAGACATGAACTTCTTCCATGCTTCAACTCCCTAAACTTGGGGGATAAATGGGGAAACTGGGCTGCCACAGATTCTCTCACCCCCCACCAGAGGCAAGACAGACCAAAGTCAACCCCCGTTCCTCCACCCCTACCTTTCATCCCGCATCCCCGTCCCACCTCGTGTTGCGATGTGGGGCAGGAGATGTTGCTTGGACCTGTCAAGAGAGACTGTTGCCAAAATCCTGGCTCCCTGTCTACTGATGCCAGATAGAAATAAGGAGACAGAGTTTGGAGGAAGTCGAAAAGAAGAGCTTCATTATTTTTGCCAGGCAAAAGGGAAATACAGCAGGCTAGTGCCTCAAGAACTAGGCCCCCCCTTTCTTGGGAATAGGGAGAGGTTTTATATCCTCTTGAAGGCCTTGCATTTTCTTTTTCTTTTGCAACATTTCAAAATGGCCACAGTTGCCATCAGGTAACTCAGCAACCGGGTCTTGTGTTCCTGAAGTTATCAGCCCTTGACCTTCTTTCTGAAATGCAGAATGCTACATGAGAGTGGAGGGGGAGAGGAATGCCAGGTGCTGAGTATAATCTATATGGAGTCAGAGAGTAATCAGCTTTGTGAAGGACAAGTCCAGCTACAAGTGTTTGTTACTAGTAACAGCTAAAGAATAACCAAGATTGTTTAAGTCTCGTAGGCCTGTTCGGCTGGAATGTGCCACAGGCTGCTCACTCATTTCTGTTTTGCTGCAATAAGACCCACAGGGACCATCCTGTGTGGAGGGGCTGGCAGGTAGGGAGGGGTGCTAAAGAAACAAAGTTCATTTTCTCTTCTTTATCTTCTGGATCTAGAAGCAGGAAGTGTTGCAGCCTGTGGGGTGCAGCTGGGGAGAGAGGGAGCAGGCTTTTAGAACCCCTTACCCTTGGAGAGGAAAGGGATCCTTCCAAACGTGGAAAACACAGACCCATAGACAGTCCCTTGTTTATTAGCAACTCATTTCCCCAACACTGAGTCATCTTAATCAGATCTTCTGCTATTTTCATAGCAGGCCTAGTTACAGGGGCGTGGGCTGCTCTCTGATACTTTGCCCAGGATATTCCAGGGTTTCTGTACAACTCAGATGCATCATGGAAATGCAAGGACATCACAGAACTGACACCTGTCCATGATGTATACACACATCATTAACACGTACCTGGACCCACACACTCAGCTAACTCCTGCCACACCCCCACACATCTCATTTACCTCCATTCCACCTCAATATATGTATATATTCTAGACTCCCTGTATGCTAGGAAGGTACTGGGGGAACAGCAGGAGCAACATAAGTCCACTCTCAGGAGGGCACAGCCCAGTGACAGAGGCGCATACATAAACAGTTAAAGCATGGAGCTTGTAGTCAGACCCAGGCTGAGTTCATTCTCTATAAAATATTTACTTGTGATCTCAGACCTGTTATCCTCTTTGAACTGCCACATCATCCTCTTCTGGTCAGAGGGGTAATAACAGTACCCACCCAGCAAGGTTGTTCTGAGGATTAAATGAGTTGTTGGGTGTAACATCTGTAGAACAGCACTCAGCACATAGCATCAAGGAAGTATAAGTGATGGTGCTGTGCTGTGCTATGCTTAGTTGCTCAGTCATGTCTGACTCTCTGCGACCCTTATGGACTTTGGCCAGTCAGGTTCCTCTCTCCATGGGGATTCTCCAGGCAAGAATACTAGAGTGGGTTGCCATGCCCTCCTCCAGGAGATCTTCCCAACCCAGGGATCGAACCCAGGTCTCCCACATTGCAGGCAGATTCTTTACCTAAACCACCAGGGAAGCATAAGTGATGGTAGTGAAAATTAAATGACACAAAATTCATAAGGCACTTGACACTAGGCTCATAGCACTAACCAGGGTGGTGCTGTTGTTTGAGAGGAACTTATAAGACTCGGTGTGGCATTAGGAAGATGGGCAGGGCTGAGTGGGGTGGTCAAGGAGGGCTTCAATGAGGAGGTGATCCTTAAACTGTAATATTTTAACTTATTTTTTTATTGCATTAACCTTGGTTTATAACACTATATAAGTTTCATGTGTACAACATTATATTTCTAATTCTGTACACACTATAACATGCTTACCATCGAAATTTACTTTGTTCGTCATCACACAGTTGATCCCCTTAACCCATTTCACCTTCCTTCCTGCCCCTTCCCCTGTGGTAACCTCTACTCTGTTCTCTGTACCTATTATCTCTATTTTCATTTGGTTTAGTCTATTCATTTATTTTATTTCTTATATTCTACATAAGTGTGGAGTCATACAATATTTGTGTTTCTTTTTCTGTCTTATTTCATTTCACATAACACCCTCAAGGTCTATGCATTTTATTGCAAATGACAAGATTTCATCTTTTTATGGCTAATATTCCTTTGTATACACTACATCTTCTTTATCCATTCACATGTGGATGGGCATTTAAGTTGTTACCATATTTTGGCTATTGTAAAGGCCAGGATGAACATGCCTGTGAGTGTGCTCAGTCACAACCAGCTCTTTGGGACCCCATAGATTGTAGCCCCCCAGGCTCCTCTGTCCATGGGATTCTCCAGGCAAGAATACTGGAGTGGGTTGCTGTTTCCTTTTCCAGGGGATCTTCCCCACCCAGAGATCGACCCTCATCTCTTGGGCTCCTGCACTGGCAGGTAGATTCTTTACCAAGGCACCCCTTGGGAAGCCCCCATGATGAATGTAGGGGTGTGGATATCTTTTTCAATGAATATTTTCATGTTCTTTAGATAAATAACCAGAAGTGGGATTGCTGGGTCATATGATTGTTCTGTTCTTGGCTTTCTGAGGAGTCTCCGTACCATCTTACACAGTGGCTGCACCATTTTACATTACATTTGACTTATCAACAGTGCACGAGGATTCCCTTTTCTTCTTTACCAACATTTTTTATTTCTTGCTTTTTTGATAATAGCCATTCCGACAGGTGTGAGATGATAGCTTATTGTGATTTTTGACTTGCATTTCTCTAAGAATTAGTGATGTTAAACATCTTTTTATGTGCCTGTTGGGCATCTGTATGTCTTCTTTTGAAAAAAACATCTATTCCCTTGAGCTGGAATTTACAGGGTTGGGTGGGGAGGGGCTCTGGGCAGAGGGTTCAGAGTATGGAAAGGCAAAGAGAGGAGATTTAGTAAGACATTTAGGGAAGTTCAAGTCACTAACACATCCTACAGAGCTCCATCATAAACGTGCAAACATATGTGTGTGCATACACACACACGTACACCCCTCCTGAGTGGCTCCCCCGCATAAGAGCCAACACTGGCCTCCTCCCAATTTGCAGAGTTGAAACAGGCTTGGACAAAAGGCTTGCTGTGACAGGGAAGGCTGCTGACCCTCATGCCTCCCCTCCAGAAGCCAGGCACACCCATCCAGCACCTTTTACACTCGGGCCCAGGATGGGATCTGGTCCCAGCGACCTGTCCACACAGCTTCCCTGGGGCCATCAGGATGAGCATTATTGGCCAAATAATGGGAAGTTGGGGGCCTGCCTGGGGGCCTCCGAGGCCCAGCCAAGATGGAGGGCTCCTTGCAGAGGTCTCGGCTGGAGACGGATCCAGAAGGAACCGTGGTTTGAGCCCCAGACCCAGGTCAGGGATGGGCTGCGCCAGCGGCTCTTCCACCCAGCCCTGCCTGCTCATCCCTCTCCCCAGCCCTGATCGCTGTCTCCTCTGCTCATTTTGGGTTTTAGGGAGTCATCTCAGCAGCGTCAGAATGTCCCGGCCAAGCAGCAGAGCCATTTATTGTAAGTGGTCCCCTTCTCTCCCTCTGGGTTCCCTGAACCCCCTGCGTCCAGTCTCTCCCTCCCCACACTGACCACCTGCTATAGTTGTGCCTGTCTCAACTCCTTCTTCTGCCCTCACCCCCTTGCTTCATGCCATGGCAGTGCACCGGAAGGAGTACTTGCAGAATATCGCCTTAGAGCCCACTCACCTGCAGCACAGGGTGGAGGTGAGTAACCCTAGGGCCCCATACAATTTCCTGATTCAAGCCAAGTTCTCCTACATGCCCCCCACCCTGACAAAAAGCAGATATCTGAAATAAGTCTGCCATAGAAGCCAATGGCCTGACCCGGCCAGAATAGGTGGGCTCAGGTCCAGCAAGCCTACCTAAGCATTTGCTAAGTGCAGGGGAGGAGGATGGGGCAGCTGGGCATGGGCAGAGGAAGCTAAGCCAGTGGGCATCCCATCCCCAAGTAGCAGAGGGATGGGCTGGGATCCACCACTCGATCCCGCCCCTTCCTGTCTCTCGGATCATCCCCTGCCCCAAGAAATTGCTCTTTGCCCGGGATCTGGTACAGCTGGAGGACAGAATGTGTGAGGTCAGCCAGTGGTTCTTGTGCAGGGACTTGAAAGGACCACTATCTGAGAGGGGAGCCATCTGGGCTTCAGCTTCCTGTGCACAGCTTGGAGCCTGGAATGGAGGCTCTGGCGCTGCCTGGGAGAACGACACTGGCACTGCCAGATCTAGTTGCCAGGACAGCTGTTGACATCACGTGAAAGCTCAGACTGGAAGGGTGTGGCAGGGAAGAGCAGATACTGCATCAGGCTGAAGGTCTGGGTAGAAGCCACCCCCAGGCAGCAGTAGATTTAGCACTCACCCCGGGAAAAGGCAGGAGGGATGCTGGAGCAACCGTCTAGAAGAAGTCAGGCTTCCCCAGTCAGCTGAGCTGGGACTAAGATCCCTGGGCTTCATGGAGGGAATGAGGACTGGGAACTGGCTTTGTTTAGGTCTAGGAGGCAAGAGCAGGGGAGGCGTGTCCAGGGTGCCAGGGCATTTGCCCATGATATCAGGGCTCCTGAATATGCTGGCCGAGTGAACTTGAAGAAGAGCTGGGAGCTATGCAGAGGACAGGGCAGTGGGGTCAAGGGGCAGGAGGCAGATGGCATCCTCCCAGCAAGGGCCTGGAGAGGAGCACAAGGGGCAGGACTGTGACTTTTGAACATGGATGGTAGAAGCGAAGGGTATCCTTGAGAAGAGAGAATAACAGCAAAACCCTGCTGTAGTGATCAGACTAGCAGGGGACAAGGGCCTAAGTGGAGACTGAGGTCAGTATGGACCTCTCTGAGATAGAATCAGGGAGAACGGCGGTGGGCTTGACTTATTCCTGAGAGACTGGGAGGTAATGGATTATCAGAAGGGGGACATGCATGCTGGGCATGGGGCGCAGCATGCATGGAGACAGAAAGGCTAGGTCAGGGAAGAGATGGACCAGGCTGGGTGGGTGATTCTCAAAGAGAGCAAAGAAAAGTAGGGGACAGAATTTGAGCATCCTGTAACCTACCTGGAGAAGCTGAGACTTATATGTTGGATAGCTGAAGCCCACGCCCCCTCCCCACATTTACCACCATCTAGACTGTTACAGGCCATGATTGTCCTTCCTCCAGAGTTCTAAATCCCCTCCTACAGCCCGTCAGTCCCCACCTTGCCCGACTGCCTCCAGACCTCACATTGTCTCTTGAAGGCTACTTTATGGGGATTGCCTGGGGCCTCCCCAGTGAGGAGGCCAGAGACATGTCATCCCCTTCTGCTGCCCTTCCCCCACCCCCACCCCTGTCCATCCCCACCTGTGAGCCCCCTCTCCAAATCTTCTCCCAGCCCATCTCCTCCTGTCCCCTCAGCACCTGATGACATGTAAGCTGGGGACACAGAGAATCCAGGAGCCCAAGGATGCTCTGCAGAAGCTGCAGGAGATGGACGCTCAGGGCCGGGTGTGGAGCCAGGACTTGCTCCTGCAGGTCAGGGATGGCTGGCTCCAACTGCTGGACATCGAGACTAAGGTCAGCCTCCCACCATTCCCTGCAAGGGGTCATAGCTAACCTGGGCTGTGGGAAAGCAAGCCCCAGGGCATGAACACCATCCCACTATGCCCCACACGGCAAGCACCCTTCCCCCCACACAATACATACCCAGGACTAGGAAGAAACAGGAGATAGAGGCACAGGGGTCAGGGGAAAGGACACCCCATCCCAAGCCATTGGAAGTGTGGAGCAACCCAGGTCAGGAGCTCCTAGGGGCCTGTCGGGCTCTCAGTGACTTCACAGCCAGTCTCTCTGCTTGGCCCAGGAGGAGCTAGAGTCCTACCGCCTGGACCGCATCAAGGTCATGGACGTGGCGCTCAACACTGGCTCCTACAACTCTGTCCTGTCCATCACTGTGCAGGATTCAGACCTGCGAAGCACTAGCACTCTGCTTTTCCAGTGCCAGGAAGTGGGGGTGAGATCTAACAACCATCACCACCCCCGACCTAACCCCTCCCCTCCCCCATCCCCCAAGCCTGTCTGATTGCTGGTTCCTCCAGGCAGAGCGACTGAAGACCAGCCTGGAGAAGGCTCTGGAGGAGGAGCTAGAGCAAAGGTAGGCAGCCTTTGCCCCTGCCCACCTGCAGAACCCTCGAGCTCAGGTCTGGGTGGGCTACACTCTGCCGCATACCTGGGGGAGCTCAGGGGCCTGTGACCCAATAACACAGACATTGACCTGGGGAGTGGCGAGGCTGGAAGCAGGGTGCAAATGAGTGCTGGGCCCAGGGACCACTGGAGACTATCCTCAGAGACTGACGTGGGACCAACTGGTCCCGGAGGGCAGGCCGATGACGCCGGGGAGAGTCAGGGAAGGGTTTGGATGGAGACTAGGGGGCAAGGCTGGTGGGGCTCCTGGAGAGGGGCAGTGGTACCCCCTGGGTTCTGGGGCAGAAGTGTGGGCAGAGCCTCTGCCCCAAGAACCCAGTCAAAGCTGTGTCCTTGTCATGTGCTCGACAGGCCCCGGTTGGGAGCCCTTCGCCCAGACCAGGACCGATGGAGGGGGCCTCCTCTGGAAAGGCTGCTCCCTAAGGAGCAGGCACGTCCTCTGGTGTGGGGGCCCCCTCCAGAACAGCACTACTTGATGAGCCCAGAGCACGGTAAGTTTGGGCGTGGGGGCCAGTGGGAGGAAAGGTTCCCATCAAAGAAGTTCTGGGCCATGGTCCCCTTCCTCTGCAGACACCCCACCACCATCTCCGAGGCCCCTGCCACACCGCACCAGCATCCGAGAGCCAAGCATCTTCTCGCTATCTCCTTCAAGGAGGTCCCCATCCCCCGAGGACCCAAAATGGGATAAGGTAACTGCAGACTGTCTTGGGCTTGTTGAGGCTTTTGTGGTCTAGCCAAAGGGAAGACACCAGTTGTCTCCCTCGCCTCAAGGAGCCAGGCCCCAGGTCCACCAAGGCAGGGCCTGGCCTAAGAGGGGACACAGAAGCTTGGTCAGCCCTGGGCTGGGCCTGAGGCTCAGGCTTGTGGTGGAGGGAGGCAGGGTTGGGAGTTCCAGGGTGGGTCTAACTGCCCACTCAGCCAGGGGTTGTTTGGGGCCCAGGAGGTGCTGGACCATGTCCTAAGGGACATCGAGCTGTTTGTGGGGAAGCTGGATGAGGCCCAGTCTAAGGCCAGTCGTAAGAAGAAGAGTCACAGGAAGAAAAAGAAAAAGAATAAGGAAGGTGAGTGAGGAGGGCCCGGGGAGAGGAGTCGGGGTTTGGGGGACAGGGGGAAGTCTTGGGATGATACATGACCCGCCATCTATCCCCTTCTTGCTATAGAGATAACAGAGGCACATTACATCGACTGCTTCCAGAAGATCAAGTACAGCTTCAACCTCCTGGTACGTGACTCCCCACAAGTTTCCCAGCTCTTTTTGCCTGCTCCCTCCCCCCCCTACCTCAGCAACCTCCTCCTCTCCCTCCCTTCTTCCCCTGCCCCCGCCCCCCCACCCCTGAGCAATCCTGTTCTCTCTTCTCTCCATGGACATCCCATGCTGCTCCAGCTTCTCCCCCTGGAACTGCCCCACCCCACTCTTGGCTTACTTTGGGAGAATGCCAGGCTGCCCAGCCCTGAACAGTTATGGGGCCCTGGGGTCCTAGTGAAAGTGGGGTGGGAGGAAGGCTGGTGACAGGCTTCACCCTGTGTCTTCAGGGAAGGCTGGCCACCAGGCTGCAGGATACAAGTGCCCCTGAGTTTGTACACATCATCTTCAAAATTCTGGACTCCGTGAGTCAGGGCAGGGATGGTGGGGGTAGGGGGGAACAGGGTGGTACAGAGGGACGTGCTGAAGTTAAGATGAGACAGGCCAGGGTGGGAGGGAGGGGGCAGAGAGAGGTACGGGTCTGCTCCTTGCTCACCGCCAGCATACCCTCTTCCTTGACCCCAAGACACTACCCCACTGTGCACAGCAAGCACCTCTCAGCAGACTAGGTGCGCTGGGGTTGGAGCCAAGGACACCAGTGAGGGCAGGAAGGAGCAGGCCTGGGGCAAAGTAGGAAGCCAGGGACCCCGAGCCCTTTCCCACTCCTGCCTGGCCCCGAAGAAGCTCAGGCTTCCTGACACCTTTCATCCTTCCCCAGATCCAGACCCAGTGCCCTGAGTCTGGCTTAGCAGCCCGAGTGATCTCACCCCTCCTCACCACCAAGGCCATCGAGCTGCTGCAGTCCTGTCTAAGCCCATCAGAGAATAACCTCTGGGAAGGGCTGGGCACAGCCTGGACCACCAGCCAGTAAGTGACAATAAGGCCTGAATGAATTGGAGGCAAGCAACATGGGGGTGTAGGGCAGGAGGTGACAAGCTCTACATTGTATCTTAAAATGAATTCTATACCCATTAAAACTATACCCATTCCTCCACTCCCCAGCTCCTGGTAACCCCTACTCTATGAAATATCTAAAAACAAATCAGGGAAATCTACCTTGAGTTCCCAACATTTAATTAGGCTAAGCACAATGAAAAAAAAAAAAAAAAAACCAACACACTTACCATCGCCCACCATTGCAGGAAAGCATTATCTCAGAAAATAGAACAATTCTTCCCAAGAAAGGCGCACTGGCAACCTTCTACTAAAATTTTTCTCATTTTTGTCAAGGACAAAGTAAAAACTTTGTCTCAATGCAGCCCAGATTTTAACAATTACTGACATAAGAGATGTTGCAAATGTAACATCAATAAGATTTGCAACCAACTGGCAGAGGAGCTAAGAGAAGAGATGTTTCATGTGGGTGGAACAGTGATACAGGCAGTTGGGCAGCAAGGCCAAGCTGATGAGTGCAGGGGGTGGGATGTGAAATCAGTTAGCATACCCTGAGCTGAGGTGTCTGCAGAGACTGGGTGGCCTGGCCCTGCAAGGAGAGGTCTAACCTGGCTACAAGGGTTTGAGAACAGTCAGTACAGATGTAATAGTTGGGACCCCCTGGAGGTAAGCACTGCAGTAAAGTAAGCAGAGCCCACTTTAATAAGCATGGCCTGCTCTCCCCACGAGAGACAGGCCTCGGAAAACTTTGAGGTGGCAAAAAGAAACAGGGATAAGGAGGTAAAGGAGGCAAAGAGAAATTCCGGAGAGTTAAAAAGGAGAAACAAAAAAGCAGAAGCATGAAAACCAAGAGAGAAGAGGGTTTTAGAAAGAGAAATCAACTGGGGGAAAAGCCAATGGTTCCAGGAGTCTTTTTGCCTAATGAGTTTTGTTTTGCTTTTCAGTTCAGCCCCATTAAAGGACGTCTGTGTCCAGTTCATCTAAAGACATAAAATTTAACTTAACATAATCTATTTATTTTATTGTGGTAGAATATACATAGGATAAAATTTATTTTAACTATTTTTAAGTGTATAGGTCAATGCCTTTAAGTACATTAACAATATTGAGCAACCATCACCCCTATTCATTTCCAGAACTTCTTCAGTATCCCAAATGGGAACTCTATACCCATTAAACAACCAAACAAAACTCTTTACCCATTCCTTTCTTTCCCCAGCCCCTGGTAACCTCTATTCTATTTTCTGTTTCTGCTTATCATTTTAAATATAAGATTGAAGTCAGTTGTGTCCTGACATGTTTTCTCATTTCTTAAAACAACCAAAAATTAATGTATGAATGAAATGAAAGACAGAAACACAGAGAACAGAATTAACTAAAGAGATGTAAAAACCTTCAAAAGAGTTCAATTTCAGGCAAATTTTATTCAAACTATTTGGCTTGAAGCAAATTGACCCAAAACTATGCTGCTGCTGCTGCTGCTAAGTCGCTTCAGTTGTGTCTGACTCTGTGCGACCCCATAGACGGCAGCCCATCAGGCTCTGCCATCCCTGGGATTCTCCAGGCAAGAACACTGGAGTGGGTTGCCATTTCTTTCTCCAATGCAGGAAAGTGAAAAGTGAAAGTGAAGTTGCTTAGTCGTGTCCGACTCCTAGCGACCCCATGGACTGCAGCCTACCAGGCTCCTCCATCCGTGGGATTTTCCAGGCAAGAGTACTGGAGTGGGGTGCTATTGCCTTCTCCGACCCAAAACTATAAATGACACTAAATTCTGTGGTAATAGACTAGAAGGATACAGATCACACAAGGCCATTTGGATTTGGCAATCAGAAATCATCAGGGCTTTAGAAGAACTAGTTTCAACAGAGGAATGGCAGAGGTAAAAGTCATGTGGTAAGGAATAAAGAAAGATCCAAAGGTAAGAAAATATAGGCAGGGCCTATGGACACATCCTCAAAAAATTTGATAAAGATAAGATAATAGGATGGCATCTTTAAAAGCATAGTAACAGAGTCAAGGGAAGACTTGAGCATGTTTTTAAGGCAAAGAAAAGGAGCCAGTGAGGACTTCCCTTGCAGTCTAGTGATAAGACTTCACCTTCTGATGCACGGAGGAGAGGGTTCTATCCCTGGTCCAGAAGCTAAGATCCCACTTGCCTCCCGGTCAAAAAATCAAAATATAAAACAGAAGCAATATTATAAAAAATTCAATAAAGGTTTTTTAAAAGGCCCACATCAAAAAAGGAAAGAAAGAAAGAAAGAAAAGGAGCCAATAAAAAAGATTCAGAAGAGGGAATAATTTGTTCCCATTGAATACATATTTATTAGGGGTTCCCTTTTGGCTTAGCTGGTAAAGAATCCACCTGCAATTTGGGAGACCTGGGTTTGATCCCTGGTTTGGGAAGATGCCCTGGAGAAGGGAAAGGCTACCCACTCCAGTATTGTGGTCGGGAGAATTCCATGGACTGTATAGGCAGTCCATAGGGTCTCAAAGAGTTGGAAATGACTGAGTGACTTTCACTTTCACTGCCTCCTCTGTCCCTTCTGCACTATACTCTGGAGACAGCTATCAAGGAGATCAACACAGAAAGAAACATGGATAAGTGAGAATCATGTGCAATTCAGAATGTGTGTGCACAGTGCAAAGAAGCAGCATTCACATCTGTCTCTGGGAGGCAGGGAGAGACTTCCTCCAGGAGGGGCCTCCGCGTTCCCCAGGCAGGCAAGCAGAGCCAGCCTGGAGGCCACAGGCAGTGCTGCTCCTCTGGCGTCCCGGGCAACGGGTGAGGGAGCAGGCTGAGAGGCAAGTACCAGCCCCCACCCTAGAGCCAGCCAGAGTGCCCTGTGATGATCACAAAGGGGAGGTCCACACACGAACCAGCTAGATGGTTCCCCCTGCTTTTGGGAACCGAAATAGGTTAGACCCCAGGAGTGTCTTCCAGCCCTAACACTGCAGTTCTGCCACTTTCATTCAAACTCCCCATCAGTGAGTTAAAGTACTCATCTCTTAGGGTGTTGATATGTCTGCACATTCACGGGCAGAGGTGAGGCTGGCCCACAGATACCTGTGCCGTGGGACCTGTACGTGCTTAGCTGTTGGCTCCTGTGTCCTGGGGCCTTTCATCTGTGCACATGGGCCACTTTCTCCATTACCTAGAAGATCCCCCAGGCCAGCTGCTGTCATCTCCGCCTTCTCCACATCCCACAGTCTGGCACAGAGTGGACTCAGCCCTGTTCTTTCCCTAGGGCCAACTGGACAGGCATCGAGCCCCTGCCCTACAAACCCACATTCTATGATGGTTGGCAGCTTCCAGAAACCTCCTACCAGGTAAGGGGAGCTTAGCACAGAGCCCGAATCAAAGCCCTAGACTCTGGCTAGTTTCCACCGTCTCAGTCCAGCCACGGTCACGTGACTCCTAAGTGGTAGGTGGGTTCTGTGTGGAGAGCGGGCAGGCGAGGGGACGTGAAGCAGCTGTGCGCGGGCAGGCCTGTGGCCTCACACCCCTGCTCTCCACCACCATGCAGCTGACATCCTGCTCTCACTTTGTTCTGCCCCCACAGGCGTTCTCAAGTTACCAAGACCCTACTTCCATCCGGTATGCCCTGGGCTTTGTTAGGACCGTGTGGTTCTGGGGAGGGAAGGACCAGGCTGATCCTGAGGATCTGCAGATTCTACGCCTCACTGACCTCTAGGCTCTCTTTTAGTCAGACACGCACAAGCACATCTCTCCCCTACTTTGGGTGAAAAAGCAGTTTTTTACCTTCCTAGGATACAATCCCTCTTCTTTCAATATTCCCCACACGTAGCTCTGATTTCTCAGAGATTGAGTATGAAGTACTCAAAGGAGTGCTCAGATACAGAAGACTCCACTGCCAGAAGAGTCTTGAGAAATCACCAACATCTAGACCCCTTCTGCCCATAGAAACCCACACCCCAAGCCCGTCTAAAAGTGACCTGCCCTCAAGCTCTGTGGAAACCCCAAAAGTCATTGCTAGACTCCAAGGGGGAGACGTCTGGGGCTGAGACAGGGGCCGGATCTCTGAGGACCCACTCTCCAGCCATCCTGACTCTGTCTCTGTGGGGCTAGTGGGGAAAGCCCTAGGTTAAGGAGCACCTCGCACTTTGCTCAAGAGGAGACACACAACCATGGCCCCAGCCCTGTGCCCTCCAGACCTGGACCTGTCAAGCCAGCCCTGAAAATGCAAGTCCTCTATGAGTTTGAAGCTAGGAACCCACAGGAACTGACGGTTGTCCAGGGAGAGGTGCTGGAGGTGAGGCATGGACTTGAGCTGAGAAAAGGAGGCGGCGGTTGGTGGTTGATGGGAGCTACTGGGAGCATGGGGGGTGGAGGGATTGGCCTGGAGAAAGTGAAGGAAGGTTGGGAAGGGCCCAGAGAGAGAAAGTCCGGTGGGGGAGGGGAAGGCTGGCTGGAGAGAGGCTCGGGTCACTGACGTAGTGACTCCCTGGCAGGTTCTGGACCAGAGCAAGCGGTGGTGGCTGGTGAAGAATGCAATGGGACGGAGTGGCTACATCCCCAGCAACATCCTGGAGCCCCTAGAGTCGGGAGCCCCCAGGAGCCAGAGCGAGTCACCCACTCGGGTACTACCATGCCTAGACTTCAGAAGCTATAAAGCCTGAATCAGAGGTGGGGGCAGGGAGGATTCTTTGACAAGTGGAGGAGATGGCCCTGGTTCAACTGAATCAGTATTATCATGTTTATTGTGGGGCCAGAGCAGAGAACAAGCCTTGTGCTTGTCGGACAAGCAAACCATGGAGCGAGACACGTGGTTTGATGAAAGCCCAGAGAAGGGACCCTGATGAGAGGGGCTGTGGGTGGCTCTGAGAAGGGACCCTGATGAGAGGGGCTGTGGGTGGCTCTGAGATGAGATGGCTTCTGACTCCCACTTCCCCTGGTTCTAGCCTCCGATGCTTCGACTTAGCTCAAGGCCTGAGGAGGTCACAGCCTGGCTACAGGCAGAGAACTTCTCCACTGTGTGAGTGCCAAGTGCCACAGCTTTGCCTCTGTAAAGGGCGCCGATGACCACTGCCCCCCACCTCCACAAGTGTCTCTTCCAGGGCACTTGTCCCTTCAACCCCAGGAGTTTATGGAGTTGGTTTAAGCCAGTATGTTTACCTTACTCCCTGACCTCCAAACACTCTTTCTGTGAATTCTCCTGTCACCCCAGCCCTCCAAGCCCAAACATCCCCTTCTCCACCCAGATATCCAGGGCTGGGTCCTTCCACCCCACCACTGACAGTTTCTGCTCTATTTGTTTCCAGGACCGTGAAGACCCTTGGGTCCATGACAGGGAGCCAGCTGCTTCACATGAGACCTGGAGAGCTACAGATGCTGTGTCCACAGGAGGCCCCCCGGGTCCTGGCACGGCTGGAGGCTGTCAGAAGGATGCTGGGGGTGAGGACACATGGGGGTCCCAAGCCCTGCTGGAAATGTGGGGTGCTCCCTGAGTGAGCATGAGAGTGCCCGGTGGGCAAGCCAGCAGGCCCGACCCTGGAGCAGCACTCACTGAGGGAGGTCTGGTACAGGACCGTCCCCCAGGGGCTTGACTTCACTTGCGCAGGCACACCTTGAAGCTCCTAACTGACTGTTGGCATGAGCTCTGGGGTCCCTCATCTGGCACTGGCCTCACCTCAACCTTTTCTTTCCTCAGATGAGCCCTTAGGCAGCAATTCAGACACCTCCAAGACCAAGACTTTCTCACAAGCAAGATGGCAGATCTGATACTCTTTAGAGCCCTGAGAATTCCTCTTCCAGCCCCTAGGTTGCAGCAAACCCCACACCCCAGCTCACACAGCAAAGAGGATGAACAAGACCAGAGGTTGAGATAAACCGTGCCCCTTCTCGCTGTGTGGAGAGGTCTCCCCAGTTGCCACCTATTTATTGCGTCTCTCTCCTGAGCTTAGAGCATTTATGCCTAGATTTGTCAGGACTGTTTAGACCCTCTCCTCCCCAATAAAGGTATCCTCAAGCTTGTCATGTGCCTCTCTTGCAGCTTCCTCTGGCCCTGGTGGAGGCCAAAGGCAGGGAATTAGGAAGAGCTAGGACACTGGGCATGAAACAGCAGCAGCCCTACATCCATCACTGGGCCAGACTATAAGTGGGAATTCACTGGAGCAGAGTCAGAATTCAATGATTATGGCCCAACTCTCCTTAATTTCTAAATAAATTTGAAAATAAGGCTATACTCGACATCTTTATCCTTCTGTGTACATTTCTCCTGGTATATTCCAAGACACCCAGTACAGGTGAGGGCAGAACATCAGAGCAAGGAGTACTGAGGCCGACAATTGCAGGTTTTGATCAGCCACACTGGCTGATGATGCAAAGACACACTAAAAAGCATGTCCAGGCTCTACCTGGCAACTTCCTCTTTTAGTACTTTTGTCACTTCCTGTTGCAGTGAGCTAATTTTGAGGCCCCCTCCCCAGCTTGTCTCTTTAGTGGTGGAACATAGGGAACATTGGACTGGCTACGTGAACTCAGGGCAAGTCATTTCACTCTCTGGCTCTCTTTTTCCTCTCAAATGTTAAGTGAAGAGTCTGAACTATCTGTGGCTTCTAATATTTAGGATATATAGCCTTCTTTAATCTCAGAACAATCACAAGACTCCCCTCCTTATATAACAGAGGTTCTACTTTCATTCAGTTAGTCTGCAGATAAGGTTTGATGTACATGTGAGTTAAGGGCCCCTTAAGAGTCCTTAAGATGTTCCCTTAGTACAATAGCCAGAACATGGAAGCAACCTAGATGTCCATCAACAGGTGAATGGATAAAGAAGTTGCGGTACATAGATAGAAAGGACTATAACTCAGTCATAAAAAGGGACAAAACTGAGTCAGTTGTAGTGAGGTGGATGAACCTAAAGTCTGTCATACAAAGGCAGAAAGAGAAAAATATCAGACATTAATGCATATATGTGGAATCTAGAAAAATGGTACTGATGAACCTATTTACAGGGCACAGATAGAGACACAGATGTAGAGAACAGACTTGTGACACAGTGGGGAAGGAGAGGGCAGGACGAACTGAGAGAGTAGCACTGACATATTTACACTATCACGTGTAAAACAGAGAGCTAGTGGGAAGCTACTCACAACACAGGGAGCTCAGCCTGGTGCTCAGTGATGACCTAGGGGTGAGGTGGGGGTGGGATGGGAGGGAGGCTCAGGACAGAGGGGATCTATATACATGTAGTTGATTCACCCTGTTTTACAGCAGAAACTAACACAACATTATAAAGCAATTATGCTGCAATAAAAAAAAGAAGACAAGATCTTCCCATAGTCACTCAGTTGAATCTGTCCATGACCCTAACATTGCCAAAATATCCTCTTTTTTGCCTGCCTATCTCATTCCCTCAAGTTCCTGGCCTCAGAAAATCATCTCTCCTAACTGGTAACACTGAATAAGAAAGCAAATAGTTTCCCTTACAAAATAGAACAAAGGTGAGACCCTTAAGGTTTGACTGTCAAGAGCAAAAGTTAAATAGCAAAGTTAATTTGGGGGAATGAGGAGAGGCGATATTGACATATTGTCTTCTGGGGCTTCAAGGGGCTGAAGGAGTCCTAAAACAGGGAAAACTTTCAGAACCAGGTAAAAAAGTATTTTAACCCAGGTCTCCCCAGATTTCCCAGCAAAGACTGAGATGAGGTGAGACTGTTTGGATATCCAAGTGCAGAGGATCTAGCACACGTCGGGCTATTACACAGACCTAGTTTTGAATTCTCGGAGAAGGCAATGGCACCCCACTCCAGTACTCTTGCCTGGAAAATCCCATGGATGGAGGAGCCTGGTAGGCTGCAGTCCATGGGGTCGCTAAGAGTCGGACACGACTGAGGGACTTCACTTTCACTTTTTCACTTTCATGCATTGGAGAAGGAAATGGCAACCCACTCCAGTGTTCTTCTTCCCTGGAGAATCCCAGGGGCAGGAGAGCCTGGCAGGCTGATGTCTATGGGGTCGCACAGAGTCGGACACGACTGAAGTGACTTAGCAGCAGCAGTTTTGAATTCTAGGCCACCCATGGACACTTGAAATTAGAACAGCAACTCACCCTACCTCTCTACGCCTTGCTAATCTATAAAATTGGTGTAACAGCTACTTCACAAAGTTGTTGTGAAGCTTAAATTGGAATAAATTAGCTAGCATACATGAAGTACCTAGACTATTGACTAGCATATCATAGGTTTTCAATAAGCATTAGTCTTATATCCCAAGTTAATTTGTGACTGGCCTGTTATCTTAGGAGCAGAAATCCAAAAATTATAAATTCATCTGTCCCAACGCATTTGTACTTTTTTCCTTTCTTCTTTTAGTGAACTGTCCTTTTAAAAATTTTCATCTTTGCTACACCCAAACTAGGGGGAAATGTGTTTTCCCATGCCTGGCCTAAGGGGTTTAGGGGCTCTGTGTTCTAAGTGTCTGTGCTGCAGAGGCCAGGCCAGGCACCTACCCAGTAGCTCAGAACTCCTCGCCATCCACACTCTATACACACGCCAAAGAGAGCGATTCCCTGATTGATGGTCAGCCTCTGTCGACTCCTGGTGCTTGCCCACTTACCCCCAAACCTCCCATCCCTACTAGATAAATATTTATGGCAACTAGGTAACAGGGTCCTCACGGCCTGGACTGCTAGGGCTCAGCCCCATCCCACTCTAACTGAACTATTAAACAGAGTGCGGCTTCACGCGCGGAAAGTACAGAGACTCAATCACAGGGCCCGGGCATTCTCCTCACGGGTCTAGCCTCGGGAGAATCCTCCCCCAACGCCAGAAACTGCAGAAGTCGCGCGGGCACGCGGCCAAGCGGACACTCGGAGGGTGGGGAGGGGGCGGGGTGGGGGGGGGGGGGCGAGACGACGGTGGGGGCGGAGTCAGGGCGCGCACGTTGGCACCACCTACCTACGACGGGTATAAAGCCTCTCCCGGTAGCCATCTACCACCAGTGCGCGAAGGCACACGGGCGATATCGACATGGCTTCGTCAAAGTCTATGGTTTTAGGTTACTGGGATATTCGCGGGGTGAGTGCGGTCTCAGCGGCTAAGCCACTCGGTCTGGGCGACTGACGCGGAGGTAGCGGGGGTCCTCTTGGTCAGCGGTCTCCGAGGCCAAACCTCCTACTCCGCGCTGCCAAAGGTGCGCGGCCGGCCCCCTGCGAGCTCCGGGGCCGCGGAGACCGACCCCCTGCCTCGCCGTTGGAGACGCTGGCCTTGGGGGAGAGGGGCTGAGGGCAGCAAGCCAGCCCGGGGTAGGTCTCGGGAGCTGCTTAACCACCCCATCCCGGCGGGATTCGGCGTCTCGGCAGCTCTAGCAGGGACGTTGGCGGGTGGGGGGTGGAGGATGTTGAGGGGGGTGTGGACTGCGCAGGTGCTGACGGAGCGCTTTCCCCACCCCCACCCCTCTTCCCCGACCCATCAGCTGGCGCACGCCATCCGCATGCTCCTGGAGTTCACGGATACATCCTATGAAGAGAAAAGATACACGTGCGGGGAAGGTAATGCCACACTAGGTGCCGGTGCGACGCCGCGTTGAGCTGAGCAGGTCTTCCAACTGTTCCTGTCTTATTGTGCCCAGAGGGTGGCATCACGCCAAGGTCGGGTGGGACTTCTGCCACCAGTCACCTGGGAGCTGTCTGCTGTGTTTGGTGTGGGGAGAGAGCTGGGAATTTTCCTCCTGCTGTAGCCCAACTCTGCCTGATGGCTAAGCTTTTGGGATCTGGGTATGTGAGGTATTGGGCTTCCCAGGTGGCGCTAGTGATAAAGAACCCGCCTGACAATGCAGGAGACATGAAATGTGGGTTTGATCCCTGAGTCAGGAAGATCCCCTGGCGGAGGGCATGGCAACCCACTCCAGTTCTTGCCTGGAGATTCTTGCCTGGAGAATCCCATGAACAGAGGAGCCTGGCAGGCTACAGTCCACAGGGTCGTAAAGAGTCGGCCACCCTGAGGCGACTTAGCATGCTTGTGAGGAATTGGAATTAGGGTGTGTCTGTACATCTTTCCACGCTCCTCAGGTGGGATATTAAGCTGGTTGGATCCCACTTCATTCTTTCTCTTACAGCTCCTGACTATGATAAGAGCCAGTGGCTGGATGTGAAATTCAAACTAGACCTGGACTTTCCTAACGTAGGTGGTTTTAGAAGAGGGGGCAGAAGGGAAGGCCTTCAACTATATCCTTGCTCCTTTCCTCTCGCCTCTAGTGGTTTGTAGAATAAGGGCTCTTCATCTCGATAGAATAGATAGAATGCAGGGTGTCCTTAGACTTGGATGAAGAAAAAATTACATTTGCATTTCTACTAACCACTAGCTAAAAGTTAACAGTTCTTTCTGTTGTGAATGTAGGCAATGTAACCTTGATTATT
Organism: Bubalus kerabau; assembly: GCF_029407905.1. Lineage (NCBI taxonomy): Eukaryota > Metazoa > Chordata > Mammalia > Artiodactyla > Bovidae > Bubalus > Bubalus kerabau. The sequence goes on from NC_073629.1 coordinate 34,567,938, forward strand.
AGCCAAGCCTGTGACTGGGTATTTTTGCATTACATGTGTTGCAAATATAAATAAATATTATTTACACTTATCATACTTTGAAAGTATGATAGTCATTACATCTTCTTGTTATTTAATGCATTCATAGGCACATATTACTCTTAAAATTTTGTTCTTTTAATGTTATATAAATTATGTAATATGTGTAATTTGCTTTATGCATTTAAAAGCCTTATTCAGAGAAAAAGTGCATAGCGTGCACATACCCATACACAAACACACACGCAGTAAAGCACCCCTGTCTAGAATCAAGTGTAGACTCAGTTGCTACCTTTTACTTTCTTTCTTCTTTCTTCTAACACAGCATTTTTTCTCTACTGTTCTCTTCCCTGCAAGTCTTCTTTCCCAGGAGAGAGAGGCAGGGAGGCAAGAGAGAGGTTGTTCATTTGGCCTGTCCTTTTCTTTCCAGCTGCCCTATCTCATGGACGGTAAGAACAGGCTGACCCAGAGCAATGCCATCTTGCGCTACATCGCCCGCAAGCACAATATGTGTGAGTGGGGTAGGGCTGGTGTTGTGAGGGCAGCTCACCTGGGAATGGATAAGGCCAAGGGTGATTTCCTGTCATTTGGCCTACAGGCGGTGACACTGAAGAGGAAAGGATTCGAGTGGACATCATGGAGAACCAAATAATGGATTTTCGCATGCAACTGGTACAACTCTGCTACAACCCTGACCACGTGAGTTTCCTGAACAGGAAGGCATCAAGAACAAGGTGCCTTTAGGAACTCAACGGTTAAATCTGCCCCACTCTACTGCTGCTACCTTCCCACCAAGTCTGTCAGAATAAGAAACAGAACTCTTATTTCTGGAGGATTGGTTTGTCATGTAACTCTGGTGTTGGCCCTTCTTCTTTCCACATCCCTCTCCATCTGCCACCTCTCCCTGAAGGCATGGAGAGGAAGGCACCTGGAGAAAGGGCTGCTAAGTGTCCATCACTGGCCCATGCCCTGATTCATGGAGATGATCGCAGCTGTTCTCACTTTGCTTTTACTTCTCCCCCAGGACAAGCTGAAGCCTCAGTACTTGGAACAGCTACCTGGACAACTGAAACAGTTCTCCTTGTTCTTGGGGAAATACTCATGGTTTGCAGGGGAAAAGGTAGAAGAAAGGGAAGGGAGGGGATCCTTTGCTGCCTCTGCAGGTATTAATGAACTCCCCAGACCTGATGATCTTATTGTCCCTGTAGCTCACCTTTGTGGATTTCCTCACCTATGATGTCTTAGATCAGAACCGTATGTTTGAGCCCAAGTGCCTGGATGAATTTCCGAATCTGAAGGCTTTCATGTGCCGTTTTGAGGTGATGCCCCTTGCACCTTTCTCTTAAAAAACACAGGCTGCCCTGGGCCCTCAAGGGACCCCATTGTTGTATATTCTTGCCTAACACCAACTTTTGCCTAAAGGGATCAGTGGTTGACACCTCTAAACTTTAAGTCTTGGGAGGGCACTGTCTATAAGAAGTGGTGGGGATGAGGGACATGGGGGTGGAGTCAGGCAGCATGCGAGTGCTACTGTTCTGAAATGGGTCTTTTGGCCTGGGTTAGAGTCTTTATAAGATTTGGTGTGCTTTCCTTTCAGGCTTTGGAGAAAATAGCTACCTACATGCAGTCTGACCGCTTCCTTAAGATGCCTGTCAACAACAAGATGGCCCAGTGGGGCAACAGGAGAATCTGCTGAGCAGGAGGCAGACTTGTACTCCTTTTTTTGTTCCATTCCGTCTCTAGGGTACTTGTACTCCCTCTTTCCTGCTCTTTTCAATAAATAGCATTCAGGCTACTGGTGTCTAGCTTGATTTCTGTTGGGAATAAAGGCCGAAGGGGAGTAAGGACATGTGAATTAAATCACTGCAAATTGGCGTTCGCCTACCCCACACCTGAGTTCAAGAGCTAGAGGCTCTTGCCCAGACCTTGAGAGTAAGGTGAGATTTCACAGCTGTAGATAACAGGTTGTTAAATGAAACTGTACCCCCTGTAAAGACTTGGTGAAGTCTTCAAGTAAAGGTGTGTGGTAGATTTGGGAAGATTTCAAGTAAAATTGTGGGGGTAGTTGTGGAAGATTTCAAGTAAAATTGTGTGGTACTATGGACTCAACTGGAGATCAGAAACAGACCCTTGTGTATGTGATAAAGATACTTCAAACTGGTGGACTAACCCATTTATAGGAATAGGACAGTTACTTAGCAATTAAAAATAATGGACTCCTACATTATGCTATTCACTAAAATTAATTCATCTGGAGTTTAAGGCCCAATGTTAAAGCTCTAGAAGTATTAATGAAAATGTATGAAATTTTGTGATCATAGGGAAGAAAAAGTTTCTCTAAATACACCATTTTAAAAGCTATAAAGGGAAAGATTTTACAGATTTACCGTTATTCCAGATTGTAAAGATTTTTTATGACAAGGGATAACTAAGAAAAATTAAATGGCAAATGAGATAAAAGACCAGTATGCTTCTGCTGCTGCTAAGTTGCTTCAGTTGTGTCCGACTCTGTGCGACTCCAGAGACGGCAGCCCACCAGGCTCCCCCATCCCTGGGATTCTCCAGGCAAGAACACTGGAGTGGGTTGCCATTTTCTTCTCCAATGCGTGAAAGTGAAGTCGCTCAGTCGTGTCCGACTCCTAGCGACCCCATGGACTGCAACCTACCAGGCTCCTGCGTCCATGGGATTTTCCAGGCAAGGGTACTGGAGTGGGTTGCCATCGCCTTCTCTGAAAAGACCAGTATAGAGACTATTATATAAAGAACTCTAGTCAAGGTGATGGTTTTTCCAGTAGTCATGTATGGATGTGAGAGTTGGACTATAAAGAAAGCTGAGTGCCAAAGAATTGATTCTTTTGAACTGTGGTGTTAAAGAAGACTCTTGAGAGTCCCTTGGACTGCAAGGAGATCCAACTCAGTCCATCCTAAAGGAAATCAGTCCTGAATATTCATTGGAAGGACTGATGTTGAAGCTGAAACTCCAATATTTTGGCCACCTGATGCGAAGAGCTGACTCATTTGAAAAGCCCCGATGTTAGGAAAGATTGAAGGCAGGAGAAGGACGACAGAGGATGAGATGGTTAGATGGCATCACCCACTCAATGGACATGAGTTTGGGTAAACTCTGGGAGTTGGTGATTGACAGGGAGGCCTGGCATGCTGTGGTTCATGGGGTCGCCAAGAGTTGGACACGACTGAGTGACTGAACTGAACTGAAATCATTAAGGTATTCCAGATATTTTTTTAAACTAACATAATTCCTTGTGCCATACAGTAGGTCCTTATTATTTATTTTATATATAGTGTCTGTCAGTTAATCCCAAACTCTTAATCTATTCCCCGCCATTGCCCCCACCTTTTCCCTTTGGTAACCATAAATTTATTTTCTATGTTCATTTGTATCAATTTTTTAGATGTACATACAGCAGCAGCAGCAGCACATGTAAGTGAAATTATATGATATTGGTCTTTCTTTGACTTAGTATGATAATCTCTAGGTCCATCCACATTGCTGCAAACAGTGTTTCATTCTTTGAGTAATATTCCACCATGTATATGTACTACATCTTTTTCATCCATTCATCTGTCAGTGGAATTTAGTTTGTGTCCATGTCTTGGCTGTTGTAAATAGTGCTGCTAGGAGCATTGAGGTGCATGTATCTTTTCAAAGTAGAAATTTCATCTTTTCTGGGTGTGTACCCAGGAGTAATATTGCTGGATCATATTGCAGCTCTATTTTTAGGTTTTTAAGGAACCTCTATACTGTTCTCTGGGCTTCCCTGGTGGCTCAGACAGTGAAGAATCTGCGATGCAGGAGATGGGGTTTGATCCCTGTGTTGGGAAGATCCCCTGGAGAAGGGAATGGCTACCCACTCCAGTATTCTTGACTGGAGAATTGCATGGACAGAGGAGCCTGGTGGACTACAGTCCATGTGGTTACAGAGACTTGGAGACAACTGAACTACTAACACTTTCACTTTCATGCTGTTCTCCATATTGGCTGCACCAATTTATATTCCCACCAATAGTGCAGGTCGGTTCCCATTTCTCTACACCCTCTTCAGCATTTATTATATGTAGACTTTTAATGATGACGTTCTGACTGGTGTGAGATGATATCACTATGGAGGTAACTCAGTTTTTTAAAAGTGAACAAAAGCTATGGACAGATGATTTATGGAAGTAGAAATATTGATGGCCCAAAAGTTTAAAAGATGTTTATAATTCAAGAAATTGAAATTTATACCAGTAAGAGGACCATTTTTCAGATGAACAAATTTACAGTTTATAAAGTATTGGAAAAGCTTGGGAAACTGACAAGGATTTCTTGCTGGTGGACACTTTTTCCCAGGACTCATTTCTCCAGGGACTGAAGGGCCAGTTTCCCATTTCTTTGCCTCTTCCCTGTGGTGAACAGACTTTAAAATGGCCCTCATAATCCCACCTTCTTGTACTCAGGCTCTTATGAAATCCTCTCCCTTTGAGTGTGGGCAGGACCTATGACTTCTAATAAACCACAGCAAAAGTAATACGATGGAGAGATGTGGCTCCCCCAGGTCCCAACTGCCCCTGACTCTAGTTCTAAGATGGGCAAGGAGAGAATGCTCTCACAATGTCTGCCTTCAAGCAAAGAAGGAAAGTGGACACCCTGTCACCCCAGAGGCACAGAGATCGCACAAGTGTGAAACTAGTCGACTAGTGATGGGTTTGTGCAAGTAGCATCAGTAAGAAGTTCTTAAAACAAAAAACTTGTGATAGCTGAATGTGGTGGAGAAGTTCCCCCAAAAGTAGAGAACTTCATTTGTATTCATTATTGAGCAGCTAGATAAAGGCATTTCCAGTTCAGAAGAAAATGGCTTATGTGAGTCAAGAAAAATTTGTAGAGTTATTTCATGGATGGGATAGGTGATGTGTACAGAAATGGATCTGCCTTTAAAAGTAGTTTAACAGCTTATTAAAACACCTGGACTTGGTACAGAAATTGCATTTTCCTTATCCCTCAGCTGCAGGACTAGGTGGTACAGTAAGCCATGTGGATCAAAGGGATTTAAGGAGTCCAGGTGGATGGTAGAGGAGGGAGGAAGTAACATTTAGCCAGTGATTTTCCTAACGTGTAAGTTTGCTTACATCACTGCTGCTTGAATATGGTAGGCCTTCAGAAAAAGACAGTCTTCTTCATTTTGCAAAACCATAGCCTGACCTCTGCTTCCTCTCCAGCTACATCTCTTGGCAGATGTACGTCCCTTTCCCTGCAGCATTGGGTTCTAGCTTTTCTGAATACCCTAGACTCCAGAGTCAGGCTGCCTGGGTTGGGATCCCAGCCTTGCTACAGTAAACTTCTGGCCTCCTGTGCCTTCTCTGACAAACGAACTGCCCCCTCCCCCGCCACCCCACCCAACGCCCACTGGACCTTGTCAGGAATAGGCCAGTATTTCTAAAGCATTTAGAATGGATGAATGTTACATAAACTTACAAATTATCTAAAAGCACCATGTTCCGTTTTCTTCACGCTTTTGCACTTGCTGTTCTCTCTGCCTGGAATGCTTTTGTTCTGGCCGGCTAAGCCTGCCAAATGCCTATTCACCATCTAAGGTAAGCTGAGAAGCCCCTATCTGGGGGGAGCCACAACTGATAATCCCTCTGGGAAGTATTAGTGATTGTCACCAATGATTTATGATTGTTTCCCTTTTAGAGAAGTGTCACTTCCCTCTTGAACTTACATGTAACATTCTGACTTGTTTTGGCCAATTAAATGCAGTGGAAATTACACGTTTTCTGGGCAAAAATTTAAAAGCCACCGTGCGAGTGAATATATCTACTTCAGACTGCTGTGGAAGCCTCCATCAGTCTGGGTCTCTGACAGACCAGGAAAACCAGGGGCTGTTGACTGCAGTGGACAGAAAAGGTGAGCAAGAAATAAACATGCATTAAGCCACTGAGATTTGGTTTCACTTGAGTGACATTCCTCCACCTTCCACCCAGCTAATTTCAGTGCACTGACTTTAAATCCCTGTTCCTATAGGAGTCAATGTTTTCCTCTGTCAGCACGTACTGAACTCTAGTTGCTGGCTTAAATGTCTATCTCTGCCATTGAACAATATGTTGCCTGAGAGCAGGGACTGTGACTTAAGCAAATTTTATTTGAAGCTTGTGTAGAGCCTGACTCAAAGTAGGCACAACAATGCATTGATTCCCTTCTAATGAAAATGGAAAGAATAAAGAAGAGTTTGCTTCAGAAAAGTACTTAATGGTCTCAAGGAGCCTTAAGAATTTCACTCTGTTCTGGTTGGGAGATAAAACACAGCACAGAATGCCCTGTTCTTGAAGTAGATGGCAGAAGTGCTTGGACGGAGCACGGAAGATCAGGTTCAGGGAGGTGCCAGAGATCAGCCAAGAACTCTGAGGCTGGAGAGTGGGTAATGAGATTTTATGGTCTGGTCTGCTGCTTGCTTAGGCCAGATTGTAATGAAACATCTCTGAGGACCAGCAGGTATGAGCTCTTTGTGTTTGGGGAGGATTTTCAATAGAAATAATTATAGGTGTGTCACACGTGAGATTTAAACCCAGAAGAAAAGATTAAATAGACGTATGTATGTTTGAATTTCAAATGAACAGGTGCTGCTGTGCAGAAGACACATAGAGACAGAGGGCCAACCTGAGGTATTGTCACTAGAAGGGGTGTTTACAGTGGTGGGGAGACGTGGGACTAGAACCAACAGGATAATTTGCATGCTGGGTGAGACGTTTGAGGGAAAATGAGGCTAGATCTGTATTTTATCTTCTGTGGTGTAATGTTTCCAATAGTACTAACAGATTTTTGTAAACCATGACTGAAACCCTATCTGCTTCTTTCCAGAATTATGTTTAAAATGGGAAGAAAAGTAGAATGTAGGAAATGCAGAGTGGCTGCTGGGTCTTTTAGACAGGACTGTGCTTTGTCAGGGGATTGTGTTGGGAAGAGTTGGGAAAAGCCAGGTCTGATTAACAGGAATAGTATCATGGGCATATTCTGGAAGACTAGTTATGGGATCCACCAGGACTGGACCTTCTTCTTTGCTTCCAGGTCTTGAGTTGCTATACAGAGCAGGCTGGTCTCTGTGTGTCTGTCATCAGTCAGGTGGTAGACTAAGAAAGTGGGTTAACAGTGAACCTGAAAGTGAGGTCACCAGAGGGATGGACGCAAGAGCCAACCCAGGGAATAACTTTAGTTTACAGATATCGATGGTTAGTGTAAAAGCTTTATTATGCAGTATCTCTTTGGAATCTCTCACCATAGAAGGGCATATGTGTGATAAAAAACAAAAAAACAAGTGCTCAATCATGTCCCTGTGGACTGTGGCCTGCCAGTCTCCTCTGTCCATGGGATTTTTCCAGGGAAGAATACTGGAGTGGGTTGCCATTTCCTCCTCCAGGGCATCTTCCCAACCCATGGATTGAACCCACATCTCCTGTATTGGCAGACGGATTCTTTACCACTGAGCCGCCTGGGAAGCCCCTATATGCGTGGTAAATAAAGGCAAAACAGCTTATTTGCAAATATGAGTGTAGGCTGTTTTCTATTAAATTACAGAGCTCTTCTAATTTTGCCTTTTTTCTACCTCCCATTCCCTTAATATTTCATATGGACTGAATTGGGAGTCATTGACATTGTGCTTTAGTCTGGCATTTTCAGAATATCAACATAAGTGTTATCCCAAAATGCCAGACTTGGAGCTGGATGCAGTAGTTAATGACACTGGGTTGTCCCTGTTTTGGTGAAAGAGGGTGGATGTATTTTTGTTCATACAGGGATGGTTGTATTACGGTAGGCGTGAGTATCCTGTTGTGGTGATGGTAGTGATGACTGGAAACACACATGTGCAAAAGGATGTTTCTGTTTGGCATCTGTCCTCTGCATCTTTTAAACATCCTTCCCACAGGTGGGGAATTTCTCACACTACAGGTCCCACCTCCCCCAGGTGGAAGACTGCTAGTTGACTCTCGATATCCATGTCCCCATCTTCTGTTGTCACAGAACCTCCACTCCTGCTGGGCATGTTACTTCCCAGGCAGAAGATGTCATTTCCAAAATGATGAAGTTCTAGCTGCTGTTGCTGCTGCTGCTAAGTCGCTTCAGTCGTGTCCGACTCTGTGCGACCCCATAGACGGCAGCCCACCAGGCTCCCCCGTCCCTGGGATTCTCCTGGCAAGAACACTGAAGTGGGTTGCCATTTCCTTCTCCAATGCATGAAAGTGAAAAGTGAAAGTGAAGTCGCTCGGTCATGTCTGACTGCTAGTGACCCCATGGACTTCAGCCTGCCAGGCTCCTCTGTCCATGGGATTTTCCAGGCAAAAGTACTGGAGTGGGGTGCCATTGCCTTCTCCGGAAGTTCTAGCTAATGAGATATAAATAGAAGTGTTATATGTTACTTCCAGAAAGTTTTTCTGTAAGAGGGAAAGAGCAAGAGCCACTCGTCTTTCTCCCTCCGGCTGTTTGCAAAGCAAATGTGACAGGGCTTTAGCAGCTGTTTTGTCTATGAAGTGACATAGAGAATGGAAAACACCCATTCAGGATGATGAAGTATAAAGTTAAAAAGCTAAGTCATTAAGACTACTATGAAGCCAGCATTCCTAGTGCTTAACTGTCTACCTCCAGAGATCTTTTCACATGAGAAATAAACTCCTGTCCTATTTAAGCCACTGTTTATATATATATATATATATATATATATATATATACACACATATATATATATATATATAATTTCTGGCTGTGCAGTCTTTGTGGCTGTGCGTGGGCTTTCTCTAGTTGTGGTGATAGTTGCAGTGTGCAGGCTTCTCCTTGCGGTGGCTTCTCTTGTTGCAGCTTCTGGACCCTAGAGCTCAGGCTCAGTAGTTGTGGCATACAGACTCAGTTGCCCTGCAGCATGTGACATCTTCCCAGACCAGGGATCACACCCATGTCCCCTGTACTGGTAGGTGGACTCCTGATCACTGGACTGCCAGGGAAGTCTATGCTGCTGCTGCTGCTAAGTCACTTCAGTTGTGTCCGACTCTGTGCGACCCCATAGACGGCAGCCCACCAGGCTCCCCTGTCCCTGGGATTCTCCAGGCAAGAACACTGGAGTGGGTTGCCATTTCCTTCTCCAATGCATGAAAGTGAAAAGTGAAAGTCAAGTCGCTCAGTCGTATCCGACTCCTAGCAACCCCATGGACTGCAGCCTACCAGGCTTCTCCGTCCATAGGGTTTTCCAGGCAAGAGTACTGGAGTGGGGAGCCATCGCCTTCTCCGAGGGAAGTCTATAAGCCACTATTATTATTTAGTTATACACAGAAGAACTTAATTCCAATGACTTCACCTGCTTTTCCAGCCTCCCTTGTGGCTGAGGTAAAGGCCTGTGACCCAGGTTCTATTAACTGCACACAGTAGTTCAGGACCTCAGTTCTAAAGAAGCAGACCCTGAGCATTTATCTGGCACAGTAGTGGTGGAGGGCTCAGGATGCTGGAGGCAGCAGTGACGAGACATTCATATCCGGTACCACAGTGGCTGTGGGGTCGTCTCTAGGACAGCCCCCCCATGTGGTTAGGCACACTTCCTAGTTACCCAGCTTCCAATGCCAACTCCCTGGCCTCCCCAGAGATTTAGTGAGCTACCAATACCTTTAAAAAATTATTTTCCTGGGCGGGGCGAACCCAGGCGGCGCGGGGCGGGGATCGGGTCGTGGCGGGCGGGGGGGTGGGGGGGGGCGGTTCCCAGTTGTGCTTACGGGGTTGCCATTGCGGCTGGGAACTGCCATTTCGTGCGCTCCTGGGTCCCCTTGGATCGGCATCCAGTGAGCAGAGCGGAGGGGTGCGGACCACAGAATATATAGGTGAACTATAAAGAAAGCTGAGTGCGGAAGAATGGATGTTTTTGAACTGTGGTGTTGAAGAAGACTCTTGAGAGTCCCTTGGGCTGCAAGGAAATCCAACCAGTCTATCCTAAAGGAAATCAGTTCTGGGTGTTCATCGGAAGGACTGATGTTGAAGCTGAAACTCCAGTGTTTGCGGAGCTGACTCATTTGAAAAGACCCTGATGTTGGGAAAGATTGAAGACAGAAAGAGAAGGGGACGACAGCAGATGAGATGGTTAGATGGTATCAGCGACTCAATGGACAGGAGTTTGGGTAAACTCTGGGAGTTGGTGATGGACAGGGAGGCCTGGCGTGCTGCGGTTCAATGGGGGTTGCAAAGAGTCGGACAGGACCGAGCGACTGAACTGAACTGAACTGAACAGAAAAACAAATGCTGTTCAAGGACACTGAAAGAACCCTGATGTTGAAAATCAGACCTGTATCGTGAGCAATGCTTAGAAATCCATGAGTTGACACATAGTATTAGGCCTATCATCCTTGTAGTTCCCTCAGTGAAATATGTTGCGAAAAGCTCTTCCTTCGTGGTATAGATTCATGAAGAAGCTAAATAGCATGAATCCTTTACGTTGACAACTGTGAATTTAAATCTCCTGTGAATCCTATGTGACAACCACACATACCAACATGATTTATTAGTATTATATCAATATTTTTAGTCCTACTGTATTTCAACTAAAAATGTCACTATATGATGGTACATGAAGTCAAGACATAAAATCAGGGCAAATACAAAATATTCCATCCTTTGAGAAAGGGAGCAAAAAAATAATGTGCTTTGCCTATTGCATTTTTATGTATTAGATCCTTAAGTATTTTATTCACCACACCCAACTGAATGGTTCACAAATGTTTCAGAGAGGAAAGGATTATTTCTCTTTAACAATGAGGAGTTCAACTGCTCTCAAAGCAAATACCCGACGGTAATCACCATGAAGGACAAAGTTGCTTATTCATATTTATATTACTCATTCGTTAGCTTGCCAAAGATTCTAGATCTGTTACCACATTTTTTTTAATAATATCCGCACGTGAAAGTGAAAGTGGCTCGGTCGTGCCTGACTCTTTGTGACCCCATGGACTATATAGTCCATGGCATTCTCTAGGCCAGAATACTGGAGTGGGTAGCCTATCCCTTCTCCAGGGAATTTTCCTGACCCAGGAATCAAAACCGGGGTCTCCTGCATTCAGAAAAATCATGTCCTTTGAATTTCCATTTTACTGTATAGGACCACGGCAATGTGATTACATAAAATTTTTTACTTTCCTTTAAAAAAAAAAAGTATTTTCCTGTTTCAGCAAGGAACACTAAAGAATACTCCACTCCCCTTTGATCTGTCTGAAGATAAAGATCTTATCTTTAATACTTTGCTTTCTATTCTCCCTGCTTGAAACCACTGCCTTAAACCCAAGGTTTCTCCTTGTCTTGGATTTAACCTTTATCCTCTCTCTCCTGGGTGTGGGAGAGACTGAAACTGGCCACAAAATCTATTTTTCTGTTGAAATATGTGTCTACCCTTGTGACTAGGTAAAGCCACACCTCTGATCACAAATGGAATGTGATCAGTCGTGACATGTGCAACTTCTGCCTCACTTGTATACTAACTTGCTTCCTTAGGTTTGCTCTGTTTTCTTCCCCATACTCATGTTACATCTGCTACCAAGGAAATGAGGAAGCAACCTTGCTAATGGCAGAGCCACAGGATGAAATGAGCTTCAGTTCCCGAATAACTGCCTCAACAGCCTGACCTGTTCGTCATGGGACATGAAAGAATAAACTTCCATTTTCTGTAGGCTGCTAGCTTGGGATCTCTATCAGCTTCATCTTTCTCTGCTGCTACAACAATGACGGAGGAACACTAGGCATGGAACTTGTATTAATAGCAGGTAATTTCAGGTCAATGCGGGAGATACCAACACACTTGATGGTCAGGATCCAGGGGTAAGCCAGGAACTTCTTGTAGTACAGCCCAGTCTCTTGACTTGACACAGTCCACCTCCTAACTGTGCCCCTTGATTCTGCTTTAAGAGTCCTTGGGCATCTGTGATACTGCAGGTCCCAGCCTCTTAATTGGCTGAGGCCAGTGCTTCAGGGGTCCCTCTGGTTCGTGTAAACCCTTTAAGAGTGAAATCCCCATCCCCCCCAGGCCTGTGGGGCCCCTGCAGTTACTCCCCATTAGCCTTCAAAGCTAGACACTGTAAGGGCTCATCTTCCCAGTGCTAGACTCCCAGGCTGGGAGCCTGTTGTGGGTCTCAACTCTCACTTATGCTTTACAAGCAGTCTCCTACCCCCAGCTGCAGCGTCATGCCACAGTTCTGGGGACCTCACAACTACGGTGGCGCTCAATATGTCTACCCCATCACCCTTTAGAATCTTTATTAACTTTTTAATAATGTCATACATTTCTATAAGGTTAGATTGGTTTTTTAAAAAAAGCTGTTTACATTCCATATTTCAATAAAATTATATTGGTAGTTGCCGGGGACCAGCCCCGGCTGATCCAGGGTATTCGAAGGAGAGACGGCTAGGCGAGGGTCAGGGAATAACTGCTTAATTACACTTTAATTAAAGATACAAAGAGTAATAAAATAAGGATAGCTCAGTGAGGAAATTCAGTGGAGAAAAGCGGCTGAAATAAGGATAGCTCAGTAGGAAAATTCAGTGGAGAAAAGAAGCTGAGTGGCTTGGTTTACGCGGAAAATCAATATAACCCATGACACCAGGTTAGCTCTGACCACGGAGGCCGCAGGCGCCCTCTCGAATAGCGGAAGGTGCCCCACCTTAGACACCTTCTCGAGTGGGTCTTAGAAGCCCAGGCAAATAAATGGTCGCAGAGGACATCCGCGCTCCAGATGGACACTCAGCTGGAATTTGGGAGAGAGAGTGACATGGGGAGACCAAGTTTCAGTGAACAAGGCCCGCACTTTATTTTCCAAAGTAGTTTTTATACCTTAAGGTATGCATAGAGGATAATGGGGGAAGGGGTGGAGTCATGTAAGGACAGCAGTTCCTGGTTCTAATCTAAGCCAGGCTTTCAAACTTATCATATGCAAAAGTTCAGGTGATTGACATCATCTTCTGGCCCGGAGGCCTGTTAACATTTTAAGAAACTTATTTTTCTCTAAAGGTGATTATTCCAAAGTCAGGCACCAGCCTTCCAAAAAGCATTGGACAAAGCTGCATTTTACATTTCTATACACCCATTATATCAATCAATACACTGCCAAAGACACAGTAGGTAAGGAGTATGGAGACTTAGCAGCAAACATTGGCCCAACAAGTGAAAAACCCTTCACCAATACATTTTCTAATCAATCTTTTAACTACTCAAAGGAATCTGTGTTTAGGCAGTTTAGAACATCTCCTGCCTCTCACAGTTGGGAGGCTCTGAACAATCACATGTGGCCGGAAAAACCTATTCAGGCAGGCTAGAGGATTTCCAAAGGAGTTTGTAGGTTGAAACACTGTCACATCCAAGAATTATTAACTGGAGCCGTAAGCTAACTCTTTTTCCAGAGAGAGGTAGTGGGAGACAGCCCCCCGTAAAGTCAGAGGTGTAGGTGAAAGCACAAAGCAGAAAGTAGGCAGACTCTGGTTTTGGGGGTAGATGCTCGAGAATTTCCAGGGGGACTCCTGAGGCTCGATCCCGCCTTTGCGTATGCCGAGCCTCCTTCCTCATGACCTTTGTCATGGGCGGAGTGCCTCACGCTGGCTCCCGGCAGTGATAGAATTCCAGTTGAGCTATTCCAGATCCTCACTCAATATGCAATATGCCGGCTCCCAGCATCTCCCCCTTTTTTATTTCTTAAAACAGCCAGATGCAGCTCAGTCGCGAGCTTCTGAATGTTCTGCCGAAGAATCCTGACAATACAAGGAAGAATGAATATGAGAAGCAAAATTAAAGCACCAGCAGTGATGTATCCAAGGATATTAGACAGAATGTTTTTTCCTGAAATGAAAGTTAGAGAAGGTGTGAAAAAAGTCATTAGCTGCGGTAAAATCCAGTCAAGAGTGTTTCAGGGTCTGTATTTGATTATGAAGTTTCACTAAGTCCAGGCCAATGTCAGAGCTGTTCCAAACACCTGAGATATGATTTTTGATTTTTTCCCATTCATAGTCTGTCCCGTTGACCTTTAAAGATGTCACGCATATCCACCGGTAATCAGCGTGGCAAGACAAAGCCATTTTCACTTTTAAAGCCTGTAAATCAGTCCCAATATGCATTATTGCCTCTTCTAAGGCGTCTACTCTCATCTCTAATTTCCTATCTATAGCTTCCTGTGTTGCTAGAGTTAGTGAAACATTTTTAGACATGGTATCAACATATTGGGCAGTATGCACTTGTTGAGTCAATGATATTGCTGCCACAGTAACAGAAGTAATTGCGGTTATTAAAGCTGATATTCCTAAAATAAGTAAGCCCACAAATCGTCGCAATCGCATTAAATCCTGAAGTTGTTGTAATACAGCAAGACTATAGTTATATCAATAAGTGGTTACATTATAAGATAAGGTGGACGTTGTAACACTACAAAGGAGCAAACATTATATTGAGGGTTTAAATAAGATGAGAGCATACATTATTCACAGGTCACTACATTGGGTCCACCAGTTTAAAGTCACATGTACATTAAGTTTTCCAGAATCATTGGTAAAGAGAAAAACATAAGAAGAGGGTAGACAAGCCAAAACAGAATAAGTAGAATTATTTTCTGGTTGGAGTTCGCGCTGCAGCAGCCCCGTCGGTCCCGCCAGGATCTCGATGTTTATCTTGCCTCCCCTTCTGGTGGGCTCCTCTTTTGCGATCGAAGCAATGGGGGAACTGGATGTCTGGGGGTCTGCAACATGGTGAATCAGCCTGTCTAAATTGGAGAATCTGTATTCTGTGGAAAAATATAAGCACATCCTCGACCGATAGTTAATAATGGGTCAGGACCCTTCCATTGTCCTGAGAGGGCCTTCCATTTGACTAATGGTTTTGTATTTAATTGCTCTGGGCACCAATGGGAAGCACTGCAGTAATTCCAGCTGAATCAGTATTTAAAATATTTATTACGAAAAGAGCATGTTGCAAGATTTGATGGGGAGAACTATACTTAAACTCCCCTTCTTTTAGTTTTTGAATTTGGATTTTTAATGTTTGGTGTGCTCTTTCCACAATGGCTTGTCCCTAGGGATAATAAGGGATGCCTGTATTATGTTTAATTTGAAACTTTATACAAAATTTCTGAAAAGACTTAGAAGTGTAAGCAGGAGCACTGTCAGTTTTCAGAGCTTTTGGCAGGCCCAAATATGAAAAACAAGTAAAGCGATGTTGTATTACATCTTTACCTGCCTCTCCGGTACAAGCAGTTGTAATAATAACGTGAGAAAAGGTATTTACAGTTACATGAACAAAAGACAGTTTTCCAAATGAAGAAACATGAGTTACATCTATTTGTCAGAGTACGTTAGGTTTGAGACCATGAGGATTAACTCCCATAGGTAGACTATTATAAACAGTAGGGCAGTGTAAGTAAGAATGCACAATCTCTCGAGCAGTCTCTCTGGGAATTTGGAATTGATATCTTAAGGCAGTAGCGTATTGATGATGAAGTGAGTGAGAGGCTCTGGCCTCCTCAATCACAGTAGCCACTGTATTTCTGGTTAACAAGTCAGCCAAATCATTAAAGGCATTTAAAGGGCCAGGCAATCCGGAATGAGCCCGAATATGTCCAATGAAAAATATTTTATTCCTTTTTCAAATTTGTTGATGTAATTTAGTTAACAAATGAAATATGGTGGTTTTATTTTCAGGCAAAACCGCAGTCTTAATGTGTGGAAACAGCCTGACCACATACTGAGAATCAGAGTAAAGATTAAATTCTTCATCTGCAAACATAGCAAAAGCCTCTATGACTGTTGTTATTTCAGCTCTTTTAGCTGAAGTTTTTTGTGTTTTTAAAACTTTTTGGTGATTTTTAGTAACTATGAAGGCTTTATCATTTGCTGACCCATCAGTAAAGGCTATCTGAGCATTTGGAATAGGAGACTGTTTATATCTGACAGGAAAATTAACTGGATGTCTGGATATAAAATTCAGCAAAGCATGTGAAGGTAAATGATGCAAAAATTTTGACCAAAATAGTTTCCTATAGCAATCTGCCAATTTTCATCAAACATTAGAAGCACATCAAGTTGTTCTTTATTATATGGAATTACAATTTCTGATGGCTCTTTACCAAATAATTCAATGTTCCACTTTTTTTTCTTTAATATCAAAGTAGCTATCAATCCTGGATAAGAAGCCGCTACTTTTTTAGTTTGAGCGGGAAGATGGACTCACTCTAGGGGGCCGTTTTGCCAGAAAACCAATTTTTTGTCTGGCTTCCCCAATTACACCTATGGGGGTTTTATGGCAAAGGAATTGTCAAGCAGTTGTCAATTTAATTTTTTAATTTTTAAAATTTACATTTTAACAACATGAATTTAAAGATATGTTAATTTAGGTCTAATGTTTAGTTTAAGTCTCTGTATAAATTTAAATAATAAATGTATAACCTCCTTATCTCATTTTAGTATACAGATATACCTAAATGCAAAATGTATTTATATATGTATTTATATATGGCAACAAGTATAAACTTATTGACATATATATAAATCAATATACTTGAATTAATCGTTATAATCAATATATTAATTAATATATATACTACAGCAATACAACACGTACACAGCTAATACCAACCAACACAAACCAATGCACTGCAATAATACATGTCACACATATATAATATAATTATACGGTATATAGAACATATATCATCACAGCACATCAATCTATACCAATTAATATCAGCCACTCACACATTATATTACTGCAATATATATTTAATTATACAGTATATATATAATATGTATATATAGTATACATATTTATATACAAATTAATCAAGTATAGATCTATAAATAGAATTAGGTATACCTTTATTATATTTTATTTATACCCATACCTAATTAGGCAAACTGTAATTATGCAAATATATTTATATTATGTATTTATAACATATAAAGTATTGTTAATTGTACCTCCTGTTGATAACTAAGAAATTGAGAAAACTCCTTCTCTGAATATCTCTTATTTGAGATAGCATGTCCCTCCCCCATAGGGTAAAGGGGAGCGTAGGAACTACATAGGGTTGGAAAGTTCCACAGGTATCCTCAAACTGCCAATCTAACATTTTTGAACTTTTAACTACTGTGGGGGCTTGAGGGCAAATGAAACAAAATTTGACCCCTGAAATCTATCAGGCAACTTGTCAATTATCAGTATTTTGTAAAAGACTTGCAGTTGATCCTTATTGAGTGAAATTATTATATTTGCTACTTCTTTTCTAAAAAGTTTCACACTTTTTTCCTCTTTTTATAATTAATTGTGCCACCGAGCTGGGATAGGATAAAACTATTTTTCTTGGAGTCACTGGTAGATGGAACCAATGGGCCTTTTTGTCACAAGCACCTTGTAGGTGTATGTTTTGTGGCAAGAATAATTTAATCTCATCTTTTGGTAATATTAATCCTAATTAACTGATCATTTAAAGTCTCATCTACTTTAACAAGAGCCGTCTGTCGTCTTAGTCAACTTTCGCTTAGAACTGGAATTAGGATCGCTTTTTAAGCAATCAAACAAAGGCTTTAAATCTGCAGTAGTCAGTTTTAAATGTGGGCGTATTCAGTTAATGTCCCCTAATAATTTTTGGAAATCATTTAAAGTTAGTAAACAATCTTCAAATGGGCATTATCAATTTTCAAAACTTTTGGCACCTAAATATGAGAAGCAAGTAAAGAGGTGTTACACAACATCTTTATAAGCTTCTCCAATTATCATTTTGTAAACTAAATCTGGTCTATAGCTTTTTATATGACAAGTAACCATCTAACTTTGCTTGAATACTTCCAGGGGAACTCACTACTCCAAGGTTTTAAACTCTCCCTCACCTTTTTCTCTACAGCATTCCCACTCCGCTTTCTCTAATCCCACCAACTCATTTTCAGTAGTATGTGTTGGCCAGGAGCTGGGTCAGTCTTTCCCAGAAATGTTAAGAGACGTCTGTTCTTGTGTCTAATAGCCCTGACATTTTATTTTCTTGAATTAAAAGATCTTTTAAAGGCCTTGGAGCTGTAATTTCCTGGCACCCAAAAGGCTAGATCACTAGATCTAAATGCTCTGTGGCTCTTAGCTTGAGAAGTCAAATTTTTTCCTGTCTGATAAGGTAAAAACAAAAACTGTGTTATTTTTTGACTTTTATTAATTTGCAGTTTTAGTAGGCTGCGAGATCAAAACTTTAATTTCTCCAATATAATCAGAATCTACTACACCATGCACCACCGAATTTTTTTTTTTTTTTTTTTTTTTTTTTAAGAAAGCGAGCTTCGCCCTAGCACAAGTCCTACAATGCCCTCAGGCAGGGGGCCAGCCACTCCCATTGGAATTGGAGTAACCAGCTAGTCAAGGGTTAATATTGTTGCTAAATCCCCTTACGGTTTTTCTCTTAGCCTGGGTGAGACCCCCCTGAGGGGGTTTTCTCCAAGGAGCACGCTCTGCATATTGTGCAGGCAGTCTGTTTTAAAAGCTCCACTGTTTAAAAAACTTTTTTTCTTCCTCAGGCTTAGGTAACACTTTGAGAGGCTTTGGGGGCAAAGTGGGGAACTCTTGAGCCCTGAAAGGCGCAAACGGAGGCGGCGGCGATGGCCTTAAATCAGAAAGTGGTGGATAAGTTTTTTGTTTTTTAAAGGTTTGTGCAGAGCGGGAGGGAGCTCGCCAGGGCACCTGGTCACAGCGTCTCTTACTGTCTTTCTCTCTCTCTTCCTGCCTTTCTCACTTTTTTCTCACCCTTCTTTTTTCGCTACCCTTCTTTCCTTCGTTTCTTTCTCTTTACCCTCTTCTCTTCCTTAATTTTTTTTTTCCTATCTTTTTCTCTGTATCTCCTTTTTTAACTTCCTTTTTCTATCTTGATGCGTTCCCTGATTCCTTCCTTTTCTGTTCCTCTCCTTTTCACTCTTTAGCTCTTTTTCTAGATCTTTTTCTATTTTCTTTCCTTTTTTTTTTTTCCACTTTTTTTTTCTTTCTTTTTTTTTTTTTTTGCTTGGGTGAGGCCCCCCGAGGGGTTTTTCTGCAATGAGCAGGCTCTGTATATTGTGTATTCTTTAAAAGCTCCTTTGTTTTAAAAAAAATCTTTTTTATCTTTTTCAGCTTTAGGCAATTGTCTGGGAGACTTTGGATGTAAACTGGGGAATTCTTAGGCCCTGGGAGGTGCAAGCGGAGGTGGGGTAGTTGCCTTAAATCAGAAATTGTTGGATAAATTTTTAAAGGTTTGTGTAGAGGGGGAGGGGGCTCGCCAGGGCGCCCGGCCGCAGCGTCCTGTAAGCCCTCTCCTTCCTCGGGAGGTAGAGCACAGTCTCCCTCCTTTCCTTTGTCAATGGCAGAAAATATGATCTGCGCAGAAGGTGGAGACCCACTACCATCCACCGCTATAGCTTCTCCCATAGGCTATCCCACAGCCTCATGAGGAGGGTCCAGAACATTTTTAATCATATTTATAGGATAAGTTTTTAGTTGTTTTTTACCTTCACCCAAGTATCTAAATTAACAGTAGCCTCTTTATCAGTTTGAAGATTACTTGTATAAAGAGTTGCCATTCTTAGTTTCAGTGTTACCCATGTCAGAAAATTAAGTATAATAGAAGATAAAGCTTTTAGCTTTTAAAAGATCAGGCTTTTCTTTGGCCTTTTAACTTCAGAAACCGTTTTCTCTAAGTCTTCAACACTTTCAACACTTCCCACTCCTCAGCCCTGTCTATCGTACAGGGGGGTCCCGCGGCACCCTTGAGTGGGGTCCTAGCCGTCCCGAACATTGGAAGGACAATAGGGCTGGTGACCCAGATTGTCCCAGGGGGGAAACAGAAGGCTGATGACCCAAACTGTTCCGAGGGGGGAGCAGTAGAGCTGATGACCCAAACTGTTCCGTGGGGGAACAAGAGAGCTGATGACCCAGTTGTTCCGAGAACGGGGGAGCAAAAGGGCTGATGACCCTAATTGCAGGGAGCTTACCTTGGAATAGCCTGTCTCGGGCGCCACCTGCCGGGGACCAGCCCCGGCTGATCCAGGGTATTCGAAGGAGAGACGGCTAGGCGAGGGTCAGGGAATAACTGCTTAATTACACTTTAATTAAAGATACAAAGAGTAATAAAATAAGGATAGCTCAGTGAGGAAATTCAGTGGAGAAAAGCGGCTGAAATAAGGATAGCTCAGTAGGAAAATTCAATGGAGAAAAGAAGCTGAGTGGCTTGGTTTACGCGGAAAATCAATATAACCCATGACACCAGGTTAGCTCTGACCACGGAGGCCGCAGGCGCCCTCTCGAATAGCGGAAGGTGCCCCACCTTAGACACCTTCTCGAGTGGGTCTTAGAAGCCCAGGCAAATAAATGGTCGCAGAGGACATCCGCGCTCCAGATGGACACTCAGCTGGAATTTGGGAGAGAGAGTGACATGGGGAGACCAAGTTTCAGTGAACAAGGCCCGCACTTTATTTTCCAAAGTAGTTTTTATACCTTAAGGTATGCATAGAGGATAATGGGGGAAGGGGTGGAGTCATGTAAGGACAGCAGTTCCTGGTTCTAATCTAAGCCAGGCTTTCAAACTTATCATATGCAAAAGTTCAGGTGATTGACATCATCTTCTGGCCCGGAGGCCTGTTAACATTTTAAGAAACTTATTTTTCTCTAAAGGTGATTATTCCAAAGTCAGGCACCAGCCTTCCAAAAAGCATTGGACAAAGCTGCATTTTACATTTCTATACACCCATTATATCAATCAATACACTGCCAAAGACACAGTAGGTAAGGAGTATGGAGACTTAGCAGCAAACATTGGCCCAACAAGTGAAAAACCCTTCACCAATACATTTTCTAATCAATCTTTTAACTACTCAAAGGAATCTGTGTTTAGGCAGTTTAGAACATCTCCTGCCTCTCACAGTTGGGAGGCTCTGAACAATCACATGTGGCCGGAAAAACCTATTCAGGCAGGCTAGAGGATTTCCAAAGGAGTTTGTAGGTTGAAACACTGTCACATCCAAGAATTATTAACTGGAGCCGTAAGCTAACTCTTTTTCCAGAGAGAGGTAGTGGGAGACAGCCCCCCGTAAAGTCAGAGGTGTAGGTGAAAGCACAAAGCAGAAAGTAGGCAGACTCTGGTTTTGGGGGTAGATGCTCGAGAATTTCCAGGGGGACTCCTGAGGCTCGATCCCGCCTTTGCGTATGCCGAGCCTCCTTCCTCATGACCTTTGTCATGGGCGGAGTGCCTCACGCTGGCTCCCGGCAGTGATAGAATTCCAGTTGAGCTATTCCAGATCCTCACTCAATATGCAATATGCTGGCTCCCAGCAGGTAGTGAACAAAAACAGTTCCCCTATAGGAGAACCTGGGCTTTCCAGGTGGCGCTAGTGGTAAAGAACCTGCCTGCCAATGCAGGAGATGCAGGTTCAATCCCTGGGTTGGGAAGATCCCTTGGAGAAGGAAATGGCAACCCACCCCAGTATTCTTGCCTAGAGAATCCCATGTACAGAGGAGCCTGGTGGGCTACCATTCATAGGGTCACAAAGAATGAGACACGACTGAAGTTACTTAGCTCATGCATGGAAGAACCTATGCAATATAATGATTCTCAAGTTAGTGGGTCACCCCCATGGGAGGTATGGGATTTCATGATAGCAGGAGTCTTCCCTGCCTACCTGTCTTATTGTGGTTCCTTCTTTATGTCTTTTAGTTATAGAAGATCTTTTCTGGTAGGTCCCAGTCTTTTTGATTGATGCATCTTCTGCAGATAGTTGTGATTTTGGGTGTGCTCATGAGAGAAGGTGAGCTCAGAGTCTTAATACTACACCATCTTGGCTGCTCTCTTTTACTGGGCTTTTTTTTTCTTTTCTGTCATACCAGTTTTATCTTTAATCATATAATTCTTAAAGATTTTACAAGTATTCTTACTGTTCTCTGTTTATTTAAACTGCTGGAGAACTGCTCAACAGGATACTTCTCTAAAGTTAGTCCTTGTTTTGAGCTAAGACTTGATTTACGCCTCAGGTATTGAGGCAGTACTTTTGCAGTTTGCAGGTGCAGGTATCCTGATATAAAATGGCACTCCACCTTCTGATCACACAGAGTGGCTACACTAGACCTGCCCACTTCAGGTCAAGTTATACAAGGGCCAGTTACAGCCTACTAAATGCTTAAGTTAATGAGACCTACTGGCTTTCCCCCAGACCTGTAGATTTTAAATCTTCTGAAATTTATTCTTTACCTCAAGTGGCTGAGATAATTATATCCAGACCTCTAAAATCCATATAATTACTGTACACTTCGCAGGGCTTTAACTAGAGATAGTTCTTTCAAATTTCCAACTTTCATTAAATATTTAGTGTGCCAGGCAGCAAAATAGATATGAGACATAAAGTCAAATAAGACATGGATTCTTTCCTCAGTGACTTTATGGTCAAGCTGGAGAGGAAAACAAGTAAAACACGATTGTAATATAGTAGGGGCAGACTTTACTGAGATATGTTTTAAGAATGCACATGAAGGGTATCTAAAGCAGGGTAAGCTTTCAGGAAAGAGTGACAGAAGCAAATCCACCAGGATCCCACACCATCAGTAGACTACTCAGACCCCTTCTCCAGCCCCTGAGAGTCCCCTGAACCATGACACAGAGTACTGCAAGCTGACAGGAGGCAGCCCATGAATGCTGAATTAAAGAGGAAACCAGGCACAGAAGGGCCCCCCTTCTGTAGATACTTGATGCTAAGGAACAGAGATGCATGAAGTGGAGATAGAAATGAACAAGCAAGCCCCACCCCCTCTACACACACACGCATGCCCATGCATGTGGCCCTGCAGTAAACAGCAGAAGAGATCATGGACACCCCTATACACCCAACACAGTCCTTCATGACTCCAGAAAGCCAGGAGGGAATAAGACAAGACACAGCAGGTGTGAATAAGGCTTCCCTGGGGATCAAACAGGCTGGGCGGGAACCACATTGGGAAGCATGGTCTGCACACCAGGCCAGGTCTGGTCTTCAGGGCAGTGCTGGGAGCTCAGAGCACAGCGCTATGGGCCAGGCATCTGGATGGGCTCCTCACAGCAGAAGCAACCATGGAAGGGAAGGACTGCCTGGGTGGCTTCAGTGCAGGAGAGATAATGTGGGGTGGGAGAGGAAATTTGCTCAAAAATTATGGGAAACTGAATCTTTAAAGTAGGGATGGAAAGGGGTGTGGGAGAGAGATAATGGGGCCAAGAGAGCATCTAGAGTGAACAGAAAGAGAAAGAAAAAGACAGAAGGTTCTGTGTGCAGGAAGGTCCATCTGGTCTCCAGGGCACTGGCTCCTCATGTCCATCTCCTAGTTGGAGGCATTACTTGTTTCCCCACACGGCAAGCTTTAGAAACATAGGGTTTGGGTGGAAGCGGCTAGACTTCATGTAGGCAGAGATCCTCTTCAGGCCCTGAGGGTGGGAAAAAGAAGATCAGGCCTCAGGTCTGCTGCCCCAGTAGGGTTCATGGAGTTCTCCCTAGGTTTGGAACCTAGATATAGCCCTTCCATGTGGGGTCAAATATTGGGGAGAAATAAAGTCCTCCTGGTGTCCCCAGCTCTGCAAAGTTAAGTTTTCCAATTTCCTGTAATTCAAGCGGTATCTTGATAAGACATCACAAATGGAGACTCCACCCACTGCTGGGTGCTAGAGATGATGATATAGGTTTAGAATCTCTATGCCACTATCCTGCAAGATGGGTTCTACCGTCACCGTTTATCAGAAGGGAAACTAGCCACACAGAAGTTAAGGACCTCTGTCATGATCACAAAATTCATAAATAATATGGCTAGAATGCAGCCTGCTCCCTCTTGCCCCCTTTCTCTCTCCCCATTCTGCTGCACCCCCTTGCTCACAGTTGAAAACAAAAAGAACCAGGAGGCTCACTCATCATCCAGTTATACAAAGAGTTAAGTCACTACTCAAGGAAGTCCCCCACCAACAGTGTGCCAGGAAGGCAATTCAGGATGGGGGAAAAAAAAAAAGATGAAATATTCTGTGTTTTGGACACATGGTTCCTAGACTGTTAAGATGCATCTACGGAAGAACTCTAATCACCCAAGATTTGCGCATACATACACACCCAAGATCTTTTCATATATAGAAAAGCACTAAAATCACTAACTAGAGATCGCTGGTTTTTGGTGATTAGCAGTAATCTTACCAAGATATATAGTTGATTACTCCTATTTCCCAGACCTCCTCCCCTGCCTCTTGAAAGCAGTTCCCCAAGAGCTATCTGAGAGGCTGTGTTCTAGGATATAGTCCTAGAATATAGACCTCAGTAAGGTCCCCAAATAAAAGGGAAACTCACTGCTTTGCATTATGTGGGTTTTACTTTCCAGTGGACAGTTTTGCTGACCACAGAGGGGCCCAGAGGAGACTCCATCCCCTCAACAAAACTTTACAAGGATCTGGAGCCTTGCTACCAGCAGGGCCCCTTGTGCTGGTCCACCTCTCTACATGTGCGTACAAATTTGGGTGAATCTCTCATGATCTCAGATTTATCATCTTGGTTGATGATCCTGAATTTTATTCAGTGGTAGATGAATAAGCCATACCTGGCCAGGTATGGCTTTCTCAGGCAATTGAGAAGCTTGCAGCAGAGGTGGAGACCAGTCCTCATACCACTCAGCAGTCCCGTAAGGAAACCGACTTTTTAAAGAAACTTGCCCATCTGGGGAACACACACAAAAAGTTTGGCAATCCTGGGTTCCCAGTGCTCACCATGGTTTTAGACTGTCAAAGAGAAAAACTGAGACATGTAAAAAATCTGAAATGACTACTGGGTGACAACTAGGAGAGTTAAGCTCATAAACAGCAGAAGGGCCCCCCACATAAAGTTACCAATAGCAGTTTATCCTGACAGACTCTGAAATGGGAAAGCTTTCTAGACAAAAGAAAGAGGAATGACAGATTGCTAACCAATGACTAACATCACGGTCAGGTTTAGATACATTACATATGGACCTTATACTTGCAAATACTTACTTAACTGGGATAAAGGGCTTCCCTGGTAGCTGAGATGGTAAAGAGTCTGCCTACAATGCAGGAGACCTGGGTTCAATCTCTGGTTTGGGAGGATCCCCTGGAGAAGGACATGGCAACCCACTCCAGTATTCCTGCCTGGAGAATTCTATGGATAGAGCAGCCTGGAGGGCTACCATCCATGGGGTCACAGAGAGTCAGACATGACTGAGCGATTAACACTTTCACTTTACTTAATTTAGGACATTATACCAAAGGAATCTCAACCTAAAAATCACCAAAATAGGGTTCTTTTGCCATTTCAAGATTGAGGGTTTTTTTTTTTTTTTTTTTTTCCATGAACACCAGCTAGAGAAAGCAGACTAAAAGATCTGCTGAATGGAAGACCTCTTTTGATTGGTATTTAGAAGCTTTTAAAAGAGGAAATGAGAAAGTAACTTCTTACGGAAAACTGACAAAAGATTGCTTGAAATTATATCAGAATTTTTAAAAGGCTCCTGAATTTGGTTGGCCCTGCTCTCTACTTCTTCTCCCTGCTCCTCTAAGCATCTCCTTCAATGCTCTCCTACATGGTGTTTGACTCTCTCTGAACTTCCTTCTTATAACACCAAAAATTGATTCCCATGAAAGCAACAATAATTCAGAAGGCTTGGTAAAGTAATTATTTTGGCCAAAGAAGTTTTAAAACTTTTTTTTTCCCCAAAATTCTGACAATAAGAAAGCCAAAGCCTTTCTAGTAGGAACTTGAATCATTTGCCTGTGCCTTTGAGATACAAATGTTCTAACTAATCTTAGGCACCTTCCACTTTGTTTCAAGAGCTTGGTCAGCCATCAGATAAGTACACATATAATGCATATTTGGCAACCAGTCAAGTAGAATGGGATTCCGAGCAGTCTCTTTGTCCAGCTAGGCCAGGTTTAGGGAAATGTGTTATATGGAGTTCCAATCTGTAAAGGGCCTTTATTGTCTCAACCTATTTTGTATCTGCCTATACAACAAGGCCTTTATTTTCATAGCCTATACCAAGGAGTAAACTTTCTGGGTCTTGTGAAGGCTGCATAATTGCACCCTCTTGTGAGAATGCTTCTTGCATCTTCGTGGTTTAAGTTACTATTGGGATATCCTAAAAGACACTTATTCCTTGGAAGAAAAGTTATGACCAACCCAGACAGCACATTAAAAAGCAGAGACATTACTTTGCCAACAAACGTCCATCTAGTCAAGGCTATTGTTTTTCCAATAATCATGTATGGATGTGAGACTTGGACTATAAAGAAAGCTGAGTGCCAAAGAATTGACGCTTTTGAACTATGGTGTTCAAAAGGAGAAGACTCTTGAGAGTCCCTTGGACTGCAAGGAGATCCAACCAGTCCATTCTAAAGGAGATCATCCCTGGGTGTTCTTTAGAAGGACTGATGCTAAAGCTGAAACTCCAATACTTTGGCCACCTGATATGAAGAGCCGACTCATTTGAAAAGACCCTGATGCTGGGAAAGATTGAAGGCAGGAGAAGGGGACGACAGAGGATAAGATGGTTGGATGGCATCACCAACTCGATGGACATGAGTTAGAGTAAGCTCCAGGAGTTGGTGATGGACAGGGAAGCCTGGTGTGTGCAGTCCATGGGGTCACAAAGAGTCGGACATGACTGAGTGACTGAATTGAACTGACTGTAAGATATTTAGGACTATTAATAAATATGTTTGGTACCACACTGACAAATTTTTATACAGAAAAAGCACATGTTTTTAGAAACCAAAAATAGTATTTATAAATTTGCCAATCTACAGAATACTAATATAAAAGACAGTTGACAATTGCTTGTTTCTTCAGTTCAGTTCAGTTCAGTACTCCTTTCCCAATTTCAAACTAATCTGTTGTTCCATGTCCAGTTCTACATACAAATTTCTTAGGAGGCAGGTAAGATGGTCTGGTATTGCCAAAAATTTTCCTCAGTTTGTTGTGATCCACACAGTCATAGGCTTTGGCATAGTCAATAAAGCAGAAGCAGATGCTTTTCTGGAATTCTCTTGCTTTTTCAATGATCCAGTGGATGCTGGCAATTTATCTCTGGTTCCTCTGCCTTTTCTAAATCCAGCTTGAACATCTGGAAGTTCACGGTTCACGTACAGTTGAAGCCTGGCTTGGAGAATTTTGAGCATTACTTTGCTAGATGAGTGCAATTGTGCGGTAGTTTGAGTATTCTTTGGCATTGCCTTTCTTTGGGATTGGAATAAAAACTGCCCTTTTCCAGTCCTGTGGCTACTGCTGAGTTTTCCAAATTTGCTGGCATATTGAGTGCAGCACTTTCACAGCATCATCTCTTACGACTTGAAATAGCTCAGCTGGAATTCCATCACCTCCACTAGCTTTGTTTGTAGTGATGCTTCCTTAGGCCCACTTGACTTTGCATTCCAGGATGTCTGGCTCTAGGTGAGCAATCACACAATCATGGTTATCTGGGTCATGAAGATCTTTTTGTATAGTTCTTCTGTGTATTCTTGCCACCTCTTCTTAATATCTTCTGCTTCTGTTAGGTCCGTACCATTTCTGTCCTTTATTGTGCCCATCTTGCTTATTTCTTAGTTTTCACTAGAAACTAAGGTATTAAAGGTTAAGAATTCTAATTAATATATGTAATTAAAACTATTAAAATAAGGAAAAAAACCTTTTTGGCAAAGGGGGAATTATAAAGAATAAAAATACGACAACTATATACCAATAAAATGGACAGCCTGAAGAAAGGAATAAATTCGTAGAAAGGTACAATCTCCCAAACTGAACCAGGAAGGAAGATAAACTATGAATAGACCAATTATGGGTACTAAAACTGAATCTATAAATACAAAACTCCCAACAAATGCATGCCCAGGACCAGATGATTTCACAGGTGAATTCTACTAAACATTTAGAGAAGACTTAACACCTATCCTTCTGAAACTATTCCTGCAAATTTCAGAGGAACTACTGAACTCTTTCCATGAGGACATCACCACCCTGATCCCAAAACCAAACAAAGACATCACACAAAAAAGTATAAGTATATAACTAATAAACAAATATGTAAAAATTTAAAGAAAGACATCACACAAAAAAGTGTAAGTATATAACTGATGAACAGATATGTAAACATTCTCAGCAAAATACTAGCAAACTAATCCAATAATACATTAGAAGGATCATACACCATGAATAAGTGAGATTATCCAGGGATACAAGGATTTTTCAGTATCTGTAAATCAACAGTTGAAACATTGTATCAATAAATTAAGAATGAAAACCATATGATCACCTCAATAGTTATAGAAAAAGCTACTGATGAAATTCAAATTCCATTTATGGCAAAAAATAATAATAATAAAAGAAAAGAGATTCCCTGGTGGTCTAGTGGTTAAGAATTCACTTGCCTATGCAGGAGACACAGGTTTAATCCCTGGTCTGGGAAGATTCCACATGCTGTGGAGCAACTAAGCCTGTGTGCCGCAACTACTGAGCCAGCAGTCTAGAACCTACAAGCTGCAGTGACTGAGCCCACAACTACTGAAGCCCATGTGCCTAGAGCCTGTGCTCCACAACAAGAGAAGCCACCACAATGAGAAGCCTGTGTACTGCAACAAAGAGTAGCCCCCACTCACTGCAACTAGAGAAAGCCCATGTGCTGCAGTTAAGGCCCAACACAGCCAAAAATAAATAATCTTTAAAAAGATACCATTCTTAAAAAAAAAAAAAAAACTCCATAAAGTGGGCATAGAGGGAACATACCTCAACATAGGCTATGTATAACAAACCCACAGCTAGCATAATACTCAGTGGTGAAAAGCTGAAAGCATGATCGCTAACATCAGGAACAAGACAAGGATGCCCACTCTCACTACTTTTATTCAATATAGTTTTGAAAGTACTAGCCACAAGCAATCAGACAAGAAATAAAAGGAATCCAAATTGGAAAGGAAGAAGTAAAACTGTAACTGTTACTATACATAGAAAATCCTAAAGATGCTATCAGAAAACTAGTAGAGCTCATCAATGAAGTCAGTAAAGTTGCAGGATACAAAATTAATAAACAGAAATCTCTTGCATTCCTATACAGTAACAATAAACTATAAGAAAGAGAATTAGGAAACAACCCTTTTTGCCATCACATCGAAAAGAATATCAAAAATATCTAGGGATAAACCTATCTAAAGAGGCAAAACACGTGGACTCGGAAAGCTATCAGATACTGATGAAAGAAATCAAAGATGACACAAACAGATGGAAAAATATACCATGTTCTTAGATTGAAAAAATCAATATTGTCAAAATGACCATATTACTCAAGGCAATCTACAGATTCAGTGCAACCTCTATCAAATTACCAATGGCATTTTTCATAGAACTAGAGCAAAAAAAAATCTTTAAATTTGTATGGAGACACAAAAGACCCCAAATAGCCAAAGAATCTTGAGAAAGAAAAATGGAGCTAGAGGAATCAGGGTCCCTGACTTCAGATTATACTACAAAGCTATAGTCATCAAAACAGTATGGTACTGACACAAAAGTAGAACTATAGATCACTGGAACAGGATAGAAAACCCAGAAATAAACCCACACACCTACAATCAATTAACATATGACAAAGGAAACAAGACTACACAATGTTGGAAAGACAGTCTCTTCAAAAAATGGTGCTGGAAAAACTGGACAGCTACATATAAAAAAAAATGAAATTAGATCATTCTTTAATACCATACACAAAAATAGACTCAAAATAGAACCAAAGACCTAAATGTGAGACTGGACACTATAAAACTCCTAGAGGAAAACATAGGCAGAACACTCTGACATTTGCAGCAACATCTTTTTTTATCTGACTCCCAGAATAATGGAAATAAAAACAAAAAATAACAAATGAGACCATTGAAAACTTTTGCACAGCAAAGGAAACAATAAACAAAATGAAAAGACAACCCACAGATTGGGAGAAAAATTTGTGAATGATGTGACCTGACAAAGGATTAGTCTCCAAATTTTGTAAACAGTGCATAATGCTTAACAGCATCAAAACAAACAACTCAGTCAACAAATGGGCAGAGGACCTAAATAGACATTTATCCAAAGGAGACGTACAGATGGCCAAGAGGCACGTGAAAAACTATTAAAGAAATGAAAATGAAAACTACAATGAGATATCACCTCACGCCAGTCAGAATGGCTATCATCAAAAAATCCAAACAGTAAATGCTAGAGAGGGTGTGGAGAAGAGGGAGTCCTCCTATACTGTTGGTGGGAATGTAAACTGGTACAGCTATTATGGAGAACAGTATGCAAGTAACTTAAAAAGTAAAAATAGAGCTACTATGTGACCCTGAAATCCCATTCCTGGGCATATATCCAGAAAAAAACTTGATCTGTAGGGATTCATGCACACCAATATTCATTGCAGCACTGTCTACAATAGCCAAGACATGGAAGCAACCTAAATGTCCACTGACAGATGAATAAGAAGACGAGGTGCATACATACAGTGGAATACTCAGCCATTAAAAAGAATGAAATAATGCCATTTGCAACAACATGGATGGACCTAGAGAGTGTCATACTGAGTGAAGTAAGTCAGACAGAGAAGGAGAAATATCGTATGACATCCGTTACATGTGGAATCTGAAAAGAAATGATACGAATGAAATTACTTATGAAACAGAAAGAGACTCAAAGACTTAGAGAATGAACTTAGGTTGCCAGGGAGAAGGATGAGGGGATGGAATACTTAGGGAATTTGGGATGGACATGTACACACTGCTATATTTGAAATGCATAACCAATAAGGATCTACTGTATAGCACATGGAACTCTACTCAATGTTATGCGGCAGCCTAGATGAGAGGGGAGTTTGGGGGAGAATGGATACATACATATATGTATGGCTGAGTCCCTTTGCTATTGACTTGAAACTATCATGACACTGTTAATCAGCTATACTCCAATATAAAATAAAAGGTTTTTAAAAAATGGGCAGAAGACCTAGACATTTCCAAAGAATACATACAGATGACCAACAGGAACATTAAAATATGTTCAATATTGCTAATTGTTGGAGAAATGCAAATCAAAACTATAATGATACTATACATCACCTCACACAAGTCAGAATGCCCATCATTAAAAGGTCTATAAATTGTAAATAGACAATGGAGAAACGAGAACCCTCCTACAGTGGGGTGGGAATATGAAATGGTGCAGATGATATGGAGAACAATATTGAAGTTCCTTAAAAAACTAAAAATAGAGTTACCATATGATCCAACAATCCCACTCCTGGCATGTATCCGAAGAAAATTCTAATTCAAAAAGATACATGTACTCCTATGTTCACAGCAGCATGATTTACAATACCCAAGACATGGAACCAACCTAAGTATTCATCAACATATAAATGGATAAAGAAGATTTGGGGTGTGTGTGTGTGTGTGTGTATGTGTATATACACACAATGGAGTACTACTCAGGAATAGAAAAGAATGAAATAATGCCATTTGCAACAACATGGGTGGACCTAGAGACAATAATACTAAGTGAAATAAGTCAGACAGAGAAAGACAAATCTCATATGTATCACTTATATATGGAATCTAAAATTATGATAAAAAATGAACTTATTCACATAATGGAAATAGATTCACAGACATAGAAGATAAATTTATGGTTACCAAAGGGGAAAGAGGGGGAATAAATTAGGAGTTGCCACTAACAGATACCGGAGAAGGCAATGGCACCCCACTCCAGTACTCTTGCCTGGAAAATCCCATGGACAGAGGAGCCTGGTGGGCTGCGGTCCATGGAGTCGCTAGGAGTTGGACACAACTGAGCGACTTCACTTTCACTTTTCGCTTTCATGCATTGGAGAAGGAAATGGCAACCCACTCCAGTGTTCTTGCCTGGAGAGTCCCGGGGACAGCAGAGCCGGGTGGGCTGCTGTCTCTGGGGTCGCACAGAGTTGGACACGACTGAAGTGACTTAGCAGTAGCAGCACTAACAGATACACACTACTATATATAAAGTAAACAACAAGGAACTACTGTATATCACCAGGGACTATATTTAATATCTTGTAACAAACTATGATGGAAAAGAATATGAAAAAGTGTATATATATATATATATACACATTCTGAATTATATGTAATTGAAACACTTTGCAATACACTTGAAACAGTACAAAACTTGAATCAAAAATACTTCAATTTTAAAATAAAATGGAAATGTACTTTGTTAAGGGAAAATAAAGTGACTTTGTGCTAAAGCTGATTATTTCTCTTTTTTTCCTTTTTTTAAAAAGTTATTTCTAAATGGGAAAGAAAACGAGAGACAAGCTAATATGGATATAAAAAGTTGTAAAAGGCTTGTGAGAAAGAAAAGATAACTTTAGAAAGGAATTCTATGTGTGGTCCAGTCTGGCTAAGATTAGAATGAGTTAAACTAAGTAAATAAAGTTCAGTATTAAATGTCAGGTGGTGCAAAACTAGAATCTGATTTTTCTTTCCATGGAGAGGACAAAGTTTTCTTGAAGTATTGATTTTTTGGTAACAATGTAAAATGTTTCTTTACCTCTTAAGTGATCTATTATAATTTCACATATTTAGACTTTAAAATCTTTTACTGTCTCTTTGGTTAAGTGAATAAGTATTTATTGGGACCTGTGACTCTCCACTGTTGGGCTTCCCTGGTGGCTCAGTGATAAAGACTCTGCCTGCCAGTGCAGGAGCCAAAGGAGATGTGGGTTCAATCCCTGGGTCCAGAATATCCCCTGGAGGATGGAATGGCAACCCACTCCAGTATTCTTGCCTGGAAAATCCCATGGACAGAGGAGCCTGGTACGCTGCGGTCCATGGGGTCACCAAGAGTCAGACACGACTGAGCGACTTCACTTTCACTTTTCACTTTCATGCATTGGAGAAGGAAATGGCAACCCACTCCAGTGTTCTTGCCTGGAGAATCCCAGGGATGGGGGAGCCTGGTGGGCTGCCGCCTATGGGGCCGCACAGAGTTGGACACGACTGAAGCAACTTAGCAGCAGCAGCAGCATGATCCTACTTTCAGTTCAGTTCAGTTGCTCAGTCATGTCCGACTCTTTGCAACCCCATGAATCGCAGCACGCCAGGCCTCCCTGTCCATCACCAACTCCCGGAGTTCTCTCAGACTCAAGTCCATCGAGTCAGTGATGCCATCCAGCCATCTCATCCTCTGTCGTCCCCTTCTCCTCCTGCCCTCAATCCCTCCCAGCATCAGGGTCTTTTCCAATGAGTCAAATCTTCACATGAGGTGGCCAAAGTACTGGAGTTTCAGCTTTAGCATCATTCCTTCCATAGAAATCCCAGGGCTGATCTCCTTCAGAATGGACTGGTTGGATCTCCTTGCAGAAGTGCTATAAAAACTTGATATCTTTGGCAAACCTTCCCCAAGTCAAATTCTAAATGAAGTTCTTTGGACACCTAACACTTTGGAATGATTCAGCTGCTGCTGCTGCTGCTGTCACTTCAGTTGTGTCCGACTCTGTGCGACCCCATAGACGGCAGCCCACCAGGCTCCCCCGTTCCTGGGATTCTCCAGGAAAGAACACTGGAGTGGGTTGCCATTTCCTTCTCCAATGCATGAAAGTGAAAAGTGAAAGTGAAGTCACTCAGTCTGTATCTGACTCAGCGACCCCATGGACTGCAGCCTGCCAGGCCCCTCCCTCCATGGGATTTTCCAGGCAAAAGAGTACTGGAGTGGGGTGCCATTGCCTTCTCAGAGGGCCCTAAAATAACTCAAAGAGAGATACTAATTACACTTTTTGGTATGTTAAGTAACATGGGAAATGTTGTCAAATGAGTTATAATGAACACTTTTAGATTATACTATATAGATAATTATTATTATATAAAATTACTAAAAGTATCCTGGCATCTTATGTGTCATAATTCTAGTTATTGTATTAAAATTTTGTATGCCACAGAAATAACCACATTTTACTGACAGTTATATTGTAATCAGATCATTTGTCTTTTGACATTTATGGGCAGTTATTGTTTTACTCTGATTCTTTTTAAAAGAATGTAGATCTTGAAGATTCATAAAAAGGACCTTTTTACAAATACACATTTCTGGTAACTTTTAAATGATCCCACTGAACTGAGTGAAAAATTTACAAAACTGTAAATGGAAAACCTGATGGCTTCATAAAACTACTAACAAAAAAAAGTCAAGGTCAACAAGATTTAATTCCATGGCACTGAATGAAGTGAATTT
Source organism: Bubalus kerabau (assembly GCF_029407905.1). Taxonomy (NCBI): domain Eukaryota; kingdom Metazoa; phylum Chordata; class Mammalia; order Artiodactyla; family Bovidae; genus Bubalus; species Bubalus kerabau. The sequence continues at coordinate 34,602,232 of NC_073629.1, forward strand.
ATAATTTTATGGCTGTTTGAAATATTGCTGGCTTTTAATCTTTGTTCTCTGGATATGAGGAAACATTTCCTCTTATGCCTACTAACTTGCAGCAAGTTGATAAAGTATACCTTTGCAAACAAAGATGGAGCATTTATCTTTTTCTTTCTATCTAATCCCTTCAGCATTTGGCCTCTCCAACTGGCCCCTCTCTGGACTTGATGGCGTCTCGTGATCTAGACTGCAACAAGTTATATTAATCATTGTTTTAATTTATTCTTTGTTGTTTTCAAACTATTCATGCTTTGCTTCCTTCATTGTTGTACTGTGACCTTAAAAATGTTACTAGCTATATTGCTTATACCTTAATTATTTTATAAGATTATTGTTTCTTGCATTACCTTCTGTGCAGCCGGGTCTCTGATAAAATTAACGATGGTAAACCTCTATATATCACATATATACCTCCATATTGGTTTCTCAGGTGGCCCTAGTGGTAAAGAACTGGCCTGCCAGTGCAGGAGACATAAGAGATGTAGGTTTGATCCCTCAGTTGGGAAGATCTCCTGGAGGAGGGCTTCACAGCCCACTCCAGTATTCTTGCCTGTATAATCCCCATGGACAGAGGAGCCTAGCAGACTACTGTCCATGGGCTCACCAAGAGTCAGACACAATAGAAGCGACTTAGCACACACACAGCTCTATATAAAATTAATCGTGATGATGCAACTCTAGATATGGGAAGAAGTAACAAAGAGAAACATATTCTGGGTCATAATAGACTAGTTAGTAAGACAGATGATCCAGAGATATTTTAGTATATTAACAGTGTCCAGATATAGCATAGAAGTGACCTATCAATGAAGTCCTTATCTGATCTAGAAATGAGCCTTCCTAGCACCATGGGACAAATTGGTGATGAAATGCCTCCCAATCCTTGGTCAAATTTATGGCCTAAAGCTGTAAACAAAAAGAACAGAGTCTCACTCACTACCTGGTTAAGGAAAGGACTAAGCTGCAACCCACTGCAATCACTCACAGACTGTGTGCCTTAAGGGGAGTTCAGGATGGAGAAAACCAGGATGAAACATTCTGTGTTTTGGACACAGGGTCCCTAGAGAGTTGGGTTGCATCTCGGATGAAGAATTACAAAGACCCGAGATTCACCCATCTTCCCACACATAGGAAAGCATTAAGATCATTAACGTGAGATGTTGGTTTTTTGATGATTAGTAGCAATCTTTTACCAACATGTATATTTGACGATGTCATGAAAAAAATGCACAACCTAAAAGTTGAGAATTATGTTTTATACTGTAATTCTCTGAGGACTTCAGAGCAGTCCCTTAGAGCTACCTGAGAGGCTGCTTCCTGGGCTTAAAGAAGTAAGGATGGAGCCAGGATATATATGAGTTTTGTAACAAAACCAAGTAGTTGGAATATCAAAAGATAACTGTTAATTAAAGAAAATCAGACATCTCAAGTTAATGAATTTAGCACTGTTCTCTGTATAGGAAGCTACGCAAGTTTGGGCTCACTGAAATCGTTACTTTGATATGTACCTCCGCTATCTGAGGCCAGTATCCTATGTTTTCCCATCTGGAGTCTCTGCTGGGTACACTGCTGGGTGCGGCTGCAGTGGATGATGGCTAGGTGGTGGGTACAGGGTTTCCATCCTGAATTCCCTCAGGGCCCACCACAGGGGACAACTATAATGCAATGGCTTGATGGCTGCAACATCCTTAGTTTACTGCCTTTGGCAGGCAAATTTTTCATTCTCAACTATATGTATTTTCAAGGTGAAAATGTATATATCTGCTGTCTTCTACCTTACCTCTTCATAGCAGTTACTCAGAGCTCTCTGAGAGGCTGTCACATAGGCTACAAGTCCTCAGTAAGACCCCCAAATAAGACTGAAACTCACTGCATTTACATTGTAGTTTTTTATTGTCTCCTCCCCCCACTCCCCAGGGGACATCTCCCTACAGAACAACTTCTCATTCTGCAAAACAATTCTCTTTGTCAGAAGGAAGCTCTTGGCTTCCCAGGGCTTGACCACAGGTGGACCCCAAGCACAACAAAGGGGCTTAGGGAGTAGATAAACAGCTTGAAAGAGACACCACATCTCATCCAGCAAAATATGGATGAAAGGTGATAGGAGGTGTGGAGCAGCAAGACTAGGCCAGGCCACACTCTGATTATTCCACTTAAAGGCCACAGAGCAGCTGCCTGGCCTAGGACCTGAGCCCCTTCTCACTGAGCCCCAACCTCCCTCATCCCCAGTCCTGCTGCAGCCAACCAGGTGGTGAGACGCTCAGGTGCACCTGTGCACCATCTTCCCAAAACAAACAGTGCCCGAGAGTTCCCAGGACTCCAAAGACCTAGGGCTGCTTGTACCGCACAGCGCAGGCCCCAGCAGGCCACACACTGGAGCCCACATCTGTCCCACATCCTCCCTGCTGGGCAGTCATCCGGTGCTTGCAAAAATTTCAGGTCAACAAGCCTTGGACCAAAACCAGAGCTGAAGAGAACTGGCTGAGGAGGCAGATTTCATGATGGGAGTGGGAATACAAAACAAGATTAGGCTGAAAAACATATTGGACTAGAGCTTCAAATTCCCAAGTCCATCATAAAGAGACTTTCTTACTCTCCAGTTGGTAGATTGAGGGTGAATGATGAGCTGGGAGGTGCAGTCAGACTGTGCTCCTTTAGAACCAAGGTGGCTCCATGCACACCACACAGCTCAGGGTTTCTATAGTTCTCCAGCTGCACTGAGCCCCAGAGGCTGGGTGACAGGACTATGTGACTTCTGCATCCCCCTCTGCCTGACATAGTGCCTCATAGAGGAAGAGGATCAGATCAGTGAATGTAACTTAAAATGATGTACTACCCCATCTCTGAGATGGAATCTTGGGTAAGCGGAAGGAAGAAAGAAGGAAGACATGGAGGGAAGGAAAGTGCCCATCGTAAGAGGCATCCTTATAAAATCTTCCCAAGAAGGCACCTACATATAGAAGAAAATCCCAGCACCAATTACATTCCTGGAAATCTCAGTACAACCCCAGCTGCTGCTGCTGCTAAGTCACTTCAGTCGTGTCTGACTCTGTGCAACCCCATAGAAGGCAGCCCACCAGGCTCCCCCGTCCCTGGGATTCTCCAGGCAAGAACACTGGAGTGGGTTGCCATTTCCTTCTCCAATGCATGAGACTGAAAAGTGAAAATGAAGTCGTTCAGTCGTGTCCGACTCCTAGTGACCCCATGGACTGCAGCCCGCCAGGCCCCTCCGTCCACGGGATTTTCCAGGCAAGAGTACTGGAGTGGGTTGCCGCTGCCTTCTCCGAACAATCCCAGAGAGGGAGCCAATAGCCAGAGAGCCTTCTGGAGAGCAGGAGAAAATATTGTTTGTGTTTTTATTACTTCATATCAACCCTATTGTATCTCAACTCTACAAATGCCAGCTGCATGCAAACTCCTGAAGATTCTGCTTCATCCACACTTTCCAGAGCTGTGAACCCAGTCAACAAAAGAACCTGAGCTTTTTTTCATTTTCATACAAGAAACAGAGAGCCCCTGACTGCTGCCCCTAGAAGCCAGACACTCTGACTGGGAGCCCAGCACAGTCTGTACTGGTTCTGTGACCTTCAGAAATTACTTATCCTTTCAGCTTAATTCCTGATCGGTAAAACAGAGAGGATAATTATTCTACCATGTAGGAATGTTATAAAGGTTAAATCTGACACAATATATGTCAGCTGCTGAGCAGAGATCCTGGAATAAACCAAGTTCTCAATAAATTCTATTTTTCATTGTAGTTCCAACTAGGAAAGCATCAGAAAGTAGAGGGAAGAGAAGAGAGATATAAATAGTAGGAGGACCAGAGAAATCACCTCGAAACGGGTAATGAAGTCTTTCAAGTTTGGAAATTCATCCAGACATGTAGGTTCAAATATGCGGTGCCGGTCAAGGACATCATAAGCCAAGAAATCCACATAGGTGAGCTGCAGAAAGACAAAGCAGGAATGTGCACCAAACTCTGAGTAAGAAAATACACCAGTTCTCCTTCCTCTGAAGCCATCCCACTGACCTTGTCCCCTGCGAACCAAGGCCTCTTCGCCAGAAAATCTGAGAAGAGCTTCATCTTTTCAGGGATCTCCTTCAAGAAACCAGGCTTCAGTGTCTCCTAGGCAAAAACCAGCTGTCACCGCTCTCAGACACAGACTCCCTGGCAGAGAGCAGGCCTCCCAGGGCTGTGTCTGATCCCAGCTGTGGGTGAGGAGCAACGTCCCCTGACTGCACCTGGGTTCGTGCCCACTCTGCAATTCAACCCACCTGTGTTCACTAAACTCCTATGGGTACCACCTCCCATCTGTGAGAGGCGATGGGAAGGCAAAGGGCAAAACCACACTCTCCCTGAACATGTCACCACTCAGCTCCAGGCACCTGCCCTGGGTCAGATCAGCAGTGCTGTGAGGCCTGGCGGAGCTCGGTCCTCAGACCTCAGGCTGATGGTCTTAGTGTTGACTAAAATTTAGTGTTGACTAAAATGACTAGGAAAGAAGTCCTACATTCCAGTGTGGGAGACAAGAATGGTGTGGATGCCTGGGCAGTTTCTGGACAGTTGGGGACAATTTGAGAGCCTGAAAGGAAGGAGGGAGAGGAACAAAGTCTGGCACTGGGGTGCCTACAAGACACACATCCTGAGCCCTGAGATGCCAGGAAGGAGGACCTGGGCTAATGAGGTAAACAACATCTAGGAACTGAATCTCCACCCAGGGGAGGCTGGACTGTTCCTAAGATTGGTGGGAATTAGAGTTTGCATTTTATGTTCTGGGGGTTCTGAGAGTCACTCTGGGGACTCTGTGGGGACAAGCTTGGTGGATCAGTAGCACCAAATGGTTCAAATGGCAAAAGGACCAGTGCAGATGGGACCCTGTCCTGCATTTAAACTCTGCAACTCAGCCCAGTGGAAGGGAACTCACAAAGTCAGGGCTGTAACAGATCCTGGCCATGTGCAATCGGACATCCATAGTCTGGTTCTCCAAAATGTCCACACGGATCTTCTCCTCCTCTGTCTCCCCACCTGTGGCCACACAACAGAGACTCACCCTCAGCGTCCCACTCCAGCCCAGCCCAGGAGAGTAGGCATGTGTTCCCCAGCCCCACTCACACATGTTGTGCTTGCGAGCGATGTAGCGAAGGATGGCATTGCTCTGGGTGAGCTTGTGAGCTCCATCAATTAAGTAGGGCAACTGGAAGAACAACAGGGCCTTTGTTGTGCAACACACAGGAGTCTGTGTTTGGAACTCCAGACTGCCCTGCACCCGCTCCCTGACCAAGTACAGAGATGAAACCTGGCACTCGCAGAGCCTGGCCCATTGCTTGCTTGCTTGCTTGCTTGCTAAGTCGCTTCAGTCGTGTCCGACTCTGTGCAACCCCATAGACGGCAGCCTACCAGGCTCCCCCATCCCTGGGATTCTCCAGGCAAGAACGCTAGAGTGGGTTGCCATTTCCTTCTCCAATGCATGAAAGTGAAAAGTGAAAGTGAAGTCGCTCAGTCGTGTCTGACTCTTAGCGACCCCATGGACTGCAGCCCACCAGGCTCCTCCATCCATGGGATTTTCCAGGCAAGAGTACTGGAGTGGGGTGCCATTGCCTTCTCCGGAACCTGGCCCATGGTAGACACTAAATAATATGCTGTAAAATGGAGGGATGAGCTGGACACAGAGTATCATTGAAGGGCAGGGGAGAGAACCAGGAAGCTGAGAGACAGAGCAGAAGGCACCAGATTCTGAAACCTCTAAGCTGGGAAAGGAGATGGATGGAGACACTGTCCACTTCTTCCCACAGACCCCAGCCCCTGTACCTACATTGGGGAAGTCCAGGCCCAGCGTGAATTTTTCACTCAGCCACTGGCTTCTGTCATAGTCGGGAGCTGAGAAAAAGAACATACAGTGAAACAAATTTCCCGGGTCCAGCCCTCCTTCCCGGGGGACCCACCGAGGAGTCAGAGGCAAAACTCCCTGAACTGGTGGATGTGGATTCAGAACCGCCAATCTCACATGGAGCTTTGGGGGAAAGCACACTTATAAGGTTTTGGAACCTCCCTGAGTGAGGCTTACAGAGAGTTAGTACAACACTAACAGGAGCCCAGGACTGATACAGGGCCTAGCTATGGGCTCTCGTGTCCTTCCTTGGAGACCAGCTGCACCCTCAAAGTGTTTGGGAAGGGGCAGGCCTCTGCTCCAGCTGGTGGAGGACAACAGAGGCAACAGGGACAAGGATATGAGTGGCTTGGCACCAAATCAGTGTGACTTGGCCAGAAGTCAGGACATGAAAAGGATGCTATTACCGTCCCCCATCGTGTACTTCTTCTCCTCATAGTTTGAGTCTGTATACTCCAGGAGCAGGCGGATGGCATGGGCCAGCTGGGAGAGATGCCAGGACAGAAAGCAGTTGTCAGGTCTTGACTGCCAAACTCTCACTGCTCCAGGTGGCTTCCACACTCTCAACCCTCTCCCTTCACCAACACCCCCAACCCTGCATGGGAGCCATCCACCCACCCACACACACACACACACATGCCAACACCAGGTAAGATGGTGGGGTAAGGAAAGGGGCTCTGCTGCAGCAAGCCCTGTGGAAGCTTCTGGTTGAACCAGTCCCACTGCCCAGGATTTCCCCACCCGCCTCCGTCTTCCCAGCCCTTGTGGTCCCCCGCTCACCCCACGAATGTCCCAGTAACCCAGGATCATGGGCATGGTGCAGTTATGATGCTCAGAGTGCAGAAGCTCCAGGACAGCTGGACTTGAAACTTATCCTGTGACCAGGGGGGTCAAGGCAGGCCCGGAAGCACCAGCCCCTCTTTTCAGTCCCACCCCCGGCACAGACGCTGACTCAGCCCCAGACAGGCAGAGCGAGGACTGTTCCTGTCTCTTAGCAGAAGGAATTGGAAGTCAAGCTCTGGTCGCCTAGAAGACTAGGGCCACCTGAGTCGAGCTCGCCAGGTTCCTGCCTCAAGTCAGCCCTTGACTATTCAGGGGAGATGGCAGTGCCCTCGGGGAAACAAGCCTGAATCATAACAAGAGCAAGGCTCCTCCCTCTCCACTCCCTTCTCTGGCTCAGCTCAGCCTTAACCCTGGCTGCAGAGTTCCTGTGGGCTCTGGGCAGCTCTGACTGCCAAGTTTAGGCTAAGAGTCATGCGCCTGAAATGGAGACATTAAATCGGTCCCTGGGGACATTCCTGGTCATCCAGTGGCTAAGATTTCCCACTCCAAGTGCAGGGGAATGAGGTTGGATCCCTGGTCAGGGAACTAGATCACACAAGCCACAACTGAGTGTTTCTGCATGGCTGCCGAACAGCCTGCATGTCTCAACAAAGATCTGAGATCACCAGTGCCTCAACTAAGAACTGGCAAGCCCAAATAAACATTTTAAAAATTGGCTCCTATTAGAGGAAGATCAAGACTCCAGGCCATCCTAACAATCCCCCATGATTTAGTCATATAATCCATGATAGCTGCAGTCTTCCAGAACAGAATATCACTGTAATAGGAAGAGGTGAAAGTGAAAGTTGCTCAGTCATGTCCGACTCTTTGCGACTCCATGGACTATGCAGTCCATGGAATTCTCCAGGCCAGAATACTGGAGTGGGTAGCCTTTCCCTTCTCCAGGGGATCTTCCCAACCCAGGGATTGAATCCAGGTCTCCTGCATTGCAGGTGGATTCTTTACCAGCTGAGCCACAAGGGAAGCACAAGAATATTGGAGTAGGCAGCCTATCCCTTCTCCAGGGGATCTTCCCACCCCAGGAATCAAACCAGGGTCTCCTGCATTGCAGGCAGATTCTTTACCAACTGAGCTATCAGGGAAGCCCAAGGTAGGAAGAGGTGAAGAGGCAGAAGAAGGAAATGTGGTCTCTGTGTTTTCCTTTCAGGGACTATGGGTGTCCCTGCCATCCTAATGTGCCTAAAAGTAATGATACAACATAAATTAATCAAGTAGTTTATGGCCTCACTTGTGAATCTAAATCCAGATTCACTCACTGCAGAGAGGGTACCCAGGTGCAGCTTCAGAGATGTCCTGACAAACAGCTCCATGTAGCTCACATTGATGGGACAGTGATGGGGAATGTGGTGGGAATGTGACCCAGGGGAGAGGACCTGTCCTCTGTGTAGATGGCTAGAGAGGGTGGCCAGAGAGGGGTGGCAGCCTGGACGACTCCACACAGGATGAGTCAGAGTGGCCCAGACACCCCTGGCTGCCTAGATCCACAGATTCCAGCCCTCATCCATCTCCTGACCCATTGTGATTTTAGGAGAGTGATCTGTGCCTTAAAAAAAAATTATATTGAAGTATAGTTGATTTACAATCTTGTGTTAGTTTCAGGTGTACAACAAAGTGATTCAGTTTTATATATATATATATTCACTCTTTTTCAGATTCTCTTCTCATATAGGTTATCACAGAATATTGAGTAGAGTTCCCTGTGCTGTACACTAGGTCCTTTCTGGTTACCTGTCTTATTTATAGTAGTGTGTGGGCTCAGTGTTCTTTAAAGTCACTCTGTGATCTGTGACCTGTGGTACAACACGCACAAGAATGATGTCCTACCTGCCAACTTTCCTCTTTGCAGGCAGAAGTTTATTTCAAAATTAGGAGAATAGGACATAGGGTGGGCTGTGATTTCTTTTCTTTATTGAAAGGATATTACAAAGTAATGGCTGTAGGAAAGAGATGAGAGCAACATTAAAAAAAAAATGAATTTTTTAAGTTGAAATACAAAGTTGGTACACGATAAAAAAAATATGTTTAAAAATAGGTAACACTTTGTTAGGATAGAAAGGTCTGGACCAGTGTTCAATAAAGATTCAAATAACTAAGACATGGTATGGAGTGGGGTTTCAATCCCTGTTAAATCACAGACTCAGAGTCTGCTCATCTCTGCTTAGCTGGGGAGCAGGGAGAATGTGTCAGCAGAGACCGGAAGAGCTCAGTCCCTCTACGGATACTCCCAGCATTCCCACCCTGCCAGTCCTCAGGGCTCAGCTCTGGGTCCAGGCTCAGGATGCAGCTCAGGGTCAGGTAGATCACTGTTTTTGTTTGCCCACAGGGAGGTGATGGTGTCTGTGCCACACAAAAGTGCTGGCTCATACAAAGGTTACACATTTCACAATACATTAAGGAGCTGCCATTTTGAGTTTTATACATCTTGAGCTTAGAACAGAAACACAACTAGATTTCACTGAGAAAATTATTTTAAAAGCTACATTAAATAGAATAATAATATTTAAAACAGGTTAAGCGATATTGTAATATAATGTAATTCATCCATCCATCCCTCATTCCTTTTTTGAAAAAACAATCACTATGATCCTGACATAATAAGACCCATAAATAAGACCATCCTGGGTAATAAAGGCTGGAAGTCTTCTGGGAAATACAGGGAGGAATTTTTAAGTATGGAAGAGATTTTCAGTGTTCAAACACCGAGGGGCACTGAGATGGAGGGAGCTTGAAGGCAGGAGAAACAGGCCGTGCCTGCTTGGACAAGGAACTGAGGACACACGGATGGGCCCCGAGCACAGGTGGCCCCGTCAGGAGGAGGACGTCAATCCTGCAGGAGGAGGAGGGGGGCTGGCAGAGCAGGCTCTCAGACTCAGCCTCCAGGCCCAGGAGTCCCATTGGTGTGTGTGGAAGGCAGTAGGGGGCAGGGGGACTCGGGAAACTGGAGAGGGGGGCTGAAGGGCCTGATGCCGCCAGTGGTTGCCTCGCTGATATTCAGTGTCAGTGTGGTCACGTCTTCTGGATTTACATGTGCTCACTTAACTGTAAATATTAACAAGTTCTAGTATTTTAGAGAACACTGTGCGGGACATCAGTGTCTAGTATCCAGTTGAGAATTCTGCCTCTGATTTGACTCTACACTGCATTCCATTCTTTCAGTTCTACTGCTGATATTCTGAACTCTCAAATAAATTAACAGAAGTTCTATATGAAATAGCCTCAGAATACAAAATTACATAGTGTAAATAAATACAGTAGAATTTAAATGTGTCCTTCATCTTGTTAATTTTTTAAGGTTTTAAATATTGTCTGTGTAAGCATAGGATATTCAGGCTATAAAGAATATTTTTTTAACCTGAAAATAATAGAAGTAACTGCTTACAAGATACTACAAAATTATATATGAGATAAAATTTTTCCACTGACATAGTATTTGAATAAGAAGAGGTAAACTAGGGTTTCAAGAATTTAGAAAAGGAACCAAGTTCAAGATGAAATATATGAAAAACAAGGAATACTAACAAGAAAAAATTCACATTTAAAGAAATGTGTTTACACTTCATCTGTCTTCATCATCACATATTGCCTTGTTTTGAGCGTCACCTTTTACATCGGAATCTAAGATTTAAGTTTTAATATAGTTATGCCCTTTTAATTTGAGCATCTAAATCTGGAGTCAGGGAAATAAGTCCCTCCGTTTTTGAAGTTGTTGTCATGCAGCCCCATCCATTCATTTATGTATGGTCTGTGGCTGCTTTCACACTACAGAGATAAAGGTGAGCAACTGAGACCATATGGAGCAATTTGAGACCAAAATGGAGACCACATGGCCTGCAAAGACAAAAGAATTTACTGACTTACCAGTTTCATTAGCTTTTAGTTTACTGTACTTTTTTGTTAGCAGTTTCACTTTTTTAAATAATCATTTGTTTCTTATTTCTTAAAATAATCATGTATTTCACATTATTCCTTTGCTACCTTTTTATTCAGTGACTGCAAGAAATGGCCATCTAGACGAACACCCAACAGGACTCTTCTCCAAAGCCCAAGGCCTATCAGACTTCAGGCCAAGTCAAGACTTAAGGCCATGCCATAACAAGGTCCAAACCCACCATCCAGCCACTCTCTGAGCCTGCTAATCGTATTGTTATCTGATAAGTCCTACACTTTGCAGGTATCCTAACATAAAATAGCACACCACCTCCTGATTGCACAGATAGGCTACACCTTGGCCCACCACACTAGACCTGCCCATTTCAGGTCAAGTTATCCAAGGCCCAGCTACAATCTAATCAATGCTTAAGTTAGTGAGGCCTAATGTCTTTCCCCCAGATCTACAGATTTTAAATCTTTTGAATATATTGTTTATCTCAAATGGCTATAACCACATTCAGATCTGTAAATCCATATAACGACTGTAGAGTTTGCCAGGGTTTTAACTAGAGATAATTCTTTTATATTTTCAATTTTAATGAATATTTACTGTTTGCCAGGCAGTGTAACAGATGAGATTTAAAGTCAGATAAGATATTGATTATCTCCTTAGTGTCTTTATGATCAAGTTACAGAGGAAAACAGGTAAAACAACAATTATAATACAGTGGGGGTAGGTTTTATTGAGATACGTTATAAGAACGCAGGGAAAGTTTCTAGGAAAGGGTAACACCCTTTCCTAGAAATGAGTCCACCAGGATCCCACACCATCAGTAGACTACTCAGACCCCTTCCCCAACTCCCACGAGCCCCCTAAACCATGACACAGAGTGCTACAAGCTGAAAGGAGGCATCCCATGAATGCCGAATTAAAGAGGGAACCAGGCACAGAAGGTCCCCCCTTCTGTAGAGAACCCATGCTAAGGAACAGAGGTGCATGAAGTGGAGATAGAAATGAACAAGCAATGGTATAATCCCACCTGTGCCCAACCTCCCACCATACACACACACACACGCATGCCCATCCATACGGCCCTGCAGTGGACAACACTAGGAAAAATAGACACCCACACACACCCAACACAGTCATGACTCCAGGAAGCCCCGAGAGAATAAGATAAGACACAGCAGGTGTGATTAAGGCTTTATTGGGCATCAGTCAGGCTGGGCAGGAACCACACTGGGAAGCATGGACTGCATACCAGGCCAGGTCTGGTCTTCAGGGCAGCACTGGGAGCTCAGAGCAGAGCCCCGTGGGCCAGGGGCCTGGCTGGGCTGCTCACAGCAGAAGTCATCATGGAAGGGAAGGATAGTCTGGGTGGCTTTAATGCAGGAGGGATAATGTGGGGTGGGGAGGAACTTGGCTCAAAAATAGTGGGAAACTGAATCTTTAAAGTAGGGATGGAAAGGGGTGTGGGAGGGGGATAAGGGGGCCAAGAAGCCATCTAGAGTGAACAGAAGGAAAAAGAAGAAGACAGATGGTTCTGCGGGCAGGAGGTCCACCTGGTCTCCAAGGCACTGGCTCCTCACGCCCATCTCCCGGTTGCGGGCACTACTTGTTGCCCCACACGGCAAGCTTCATGAACAGAGGGCCTGGGAGGAAGCGGCTGGACTTCATGTAGGCGGAGATCTTCTTCAGGCCCTGAGGGTGGGAAAAAGAACACCAGGCCTCAGGTCTGCTGCCCCACTGGAACCCAGGCAGCTCTCCCCAAGTTTAGGACCTGGGGTACAGCCCTTCCATGTGGGAGTCAAATGTTGGGGCAAAAGATAGTCTTCTGGGGTCCCCAGCTCTGGGAAGTTAACTTTTCCAGTTTCCTGTAATTCATCTGACATCCAGACTCACCACATACAGAGACTCTATACTGTATTAGGTGCTACATATCCACTAGACATGATGACACAGGTTCAGAATCTCTACACGACTCCCCTGCAAGATGGGTTCTACTGAGGCCATTTACCAGAAGGGAAACTGAGGCACTCAGAAGATAAGCACCTCCCTCATGATCACACCGCACATAAGTAATATGGCTAGAATGTAGCCTGCTCTGTCTCCCTCTCCGTTCTGAGTCTCTCTGCTGTACCCCCTTCCCCACAGCTGAAAACAAGGAGGCTCATTCATCATCCACTTACGCAAACAGTTAAGTGACCCGCAGGGCAGTTGCCCCCCATGCTGTTACATTGTGTGGGCTTTCCTTTCCAGTAGACAGGTTTGGTGACTCCAACAGGGCCCAGAGAAGACTTTTTCCCCTCACCAGAACGTTACAAAGAGGTGGAACATTGGTACCAGCAAGCCCCCTTGTGCTGGTCTACTTCTCTACATATGAATACGAATTTGGCTGAGTTCTCTAGTGAGCTCAGATTTACCATCTTGGTTGACATTCTTGAGTTTTCTTCAGTGGTAGATGAAAATGTACCTGACTTCTCAGTTCAGAAATACTGAGAGAGTACCCAGTAGAGAGAACAGGTCAGGATGAATAAACAGATCAGGGGTTGGCTGGTGTCTTTCCTTGAATTGACCGCTTTACTAGAGTCGGTAGGAATATAGTGTAGATACTACAGGCAAGCGCTTAGCTCTTTAGATAAGAAACAGAGCTCCTCCTGGCTAAGCAAGGCTTTCCCAGGCAATTGAGAAATTGTAGCAGAGGTGGAGGCCTCATACCATGGAGTCCTCATACCATGCAGCAGTCCCGTAGGGAAACCCACTCCTTAAAGAAACTCGCCCATCTGGGAGACACACACAAAAGGTTTGGCAATCCTGGGTTCTCAGTGCCCACGGTGGTTTTAGACTGTCAGAAGGAAAAACTGAGAGTATAAAACCTGAAATGAGAGTTATTCTCACAAACAGCAGAAGGGCCCACTACATACAGTTATCAATAGCAAGTTGTCCAGACAGACTCTGAAAAGGCAAATTAAACTTTCTGGGTAAAAGAAAGAGGAGTTACCAGTGACTTAACACCACAGGTTTGGATACATTACATATAAAGCTTAAACTATACCGAAGAAGATCTTGTCCTAAAAATCACCAAAGTGGGGTTCTTTGACATCACAAAATTGGGGTTTTTTTTCGTGTACACAGCTAAAGAAACGGACTACAAGATCCAACAGACTGAATAGAAGGTCTGTTTCAATTTGTATTTAGAAGCTTCTAAAAGAGGAAATGAGAAAGTAACTTTTGCAGAAAACCAACAAAAAATTGCTTGAAATTTTATCAGAATTTTTAAAAGGCCCCTGAAGCTGGCCCTGCTCTCTACTGCTCCTCCCTGCTCCTCTAAGTACACTCTGCAATGCTCTCCTTCATGCTATTCAACTCTCTCTGAACTTCCTTTTTATAACACCAAAATTGATTCCCACAAAAGCAACAATAATTCAGAAGACTTGGTAAAATTGTAAATATTTTGGCAAAAATAGTTTTTAAAACTTTTTTTTTTTTTTTTACTTTAAGGAAACAAAAGGCCTTATAGAAGGAACTTGCTTCATCTCCCTGTGCCTTTGAGACATCAGTGTTCTACCTCATCTTCTTAGGCATCTTCTAGAGCATTTTGAGAGATTAGTCTCTGCAACTGTAAAGGAACACATATGGTGAACACTCAGCACCAAGCTGCATAGACTGCGATTCCAAGTCCTTCTGTCCAGCTATGCTAGCATTAGGTAAATGTGTCATTAGGGGTCTCAGTTCATAAAGGGTCTTTGTTGTTTCAATCCTCCTTGTGTCTCCCTGTACAACAAAGGCCTTTACTTTCTTAGACTATATTTGTGAGTAAACGTCCTGGTTCTTGAGAAGGCTGCATCCTTTGCACTCTCTTGCAGGGATTCCTCTTGCCTCTTACTGGTTTGAATTATAACTAAGAATCCTAACAATGGATCTTTTAAACTGGAAAAACTTCTAAATTGGTAAATTTTTAGAGACCTCTCATTGTAAACAGTTGTTTTATTGGTACCCATGGAAAGATAAAATTAAAAGGTGGATATTCACAATATTGATAATCAGCTATATCCCCAAAGAAAATTAAAAGTTTAAATTAAAAAAAAATTTTTTAATTAAAGATGGACACAAAGAAATATAATCGTTGCTAACCTTAAGAACTTCCTTAGTTTCAAATCAATCAACCAACAAACAAAAGTTGTTCATAGAGCCTTATTTGTGGTCTCACACTTCCCCTCAATTGATCTTACAGGTGCTAATAAAAACAATAGAATAACTAAAGTTAATTAGGTTAATAAACAGAGAATAGATAAAAGCTGAGGGGAAAATCAAGTGATTTCTTCCTACAAGTAGGAAATTTTAAAGGGACTGGTCCCAATAGGATAAAAATCTTGATATGGTTATTAAGAGATGAGATGAATGAAACAGACTTTGATGGCATGAAAACAAAAGTTTTGATACAACACTACCAAAAAGGACGTTTTTGATGGGCCAGAAAGACCCCTTTATCAGTCCCCCAAATATAAAGGGACCCAAACAAGTCCATTCTACTTACCCCAGTCTAGAAAAATTTTAAAGGTAAGAGGGTAAAAAAAATTACACTGAGATACTTGACCAGCAATTGCATGGGGCAATAAACCAAACAATCCAGTTAAAGACTGATAAAAAGGCCTGGATCCCTTGGCTCAACCCCTCACTGGAGCCCAAAACCCTTTATACAGGACTGGGTTAAAATGGCCTGGGAAATAAAAAGGGAAGTTTCTAGGACTCCTTATAAGACCAAGAGTTGCTACCAGAGTCCTGACAAGGGCTACGGTTAAAGGTGTAACAGTTGATAGAACTGAGATTTGTTACAGATACAAACAAACTCTGATGCAATGCTGGATCTGTTTCTTTTACTTTAAGCATTGCTTCCCATTGCTTTTGTTCACTAAAAGGACACTGTCTATACATAATAGCCTCCACAGGGGAACCCTGCCCCTCTGCCTGAATGTTAAACCGAAGTACCTTTGTTCAAGACCCTGGCTACCTATGGCTACAGGAAAGAAGAAATTAACACATCCCCTCCAGGAGGCTGGCCAAGACATTTGCAAGATTAATGGCTTTTTTACTTTACGGTCTCACCTACCCACTCTCAGTTCTATAAAACTGAGGCATATGGGCATCCAGACACTGATAAGTTGGTTATTTTGGGACATTTGTCTGCCATTTTCTCAGTCCGCCAGCTTTCTGAATAAAGTCACATTCCCTCCCTCAACACCTTGTCTCTCAGATTATTGGCCTGTTGTGCAGCTAGCAGACCAAGCTTGGACTTGGTAACATATTTAAAAGTGGTATATTTGAACAGCTTTATGTAAGATGGTTACATCTCTTTTACTTGATTATACTGTGGGGATATACGAACATGTCTCACTGGGGAATGCTCCCCTGCCTTGCATAAGAAACAGCATATAATCTGCCTCTCAAACAATTTTAATTAAACATAATAAAGAAAACTAATAGGGTTACCTAAGCCAACAAACTATGAGATAAAAATTGCAGTCCAATATTCAGATACTCTAATATTCAAATACTCTTTGCAACCCCATGGACTGTAGCCTACCAGGCTCCTCTGTCCATGGAATTTTCCAAGCAAGAGTACTGGAGTGGGTTGCCATTTCCTTCTCCAGGGGATCTTCCCAAAACCCGGGTCTCCCACATTGTAGGCAGACGCTTTACCATCTGAGCCACCAGGGAAGGTGTTCAATATTCAGGGCCTAATAGAAGCAATAACGGAGTTTGGTCTGGGAGGTTTGTTTGGTTGGTTGGTTTTATCTTTGTTCCTAGGATAAACTGGCCTGAGTTTGACTTGTGCACTCAGAAAGATGGCCTTCTGCAAACATTTGAAGACATGATACATTGATCCCTATAGTTCTAGAATACAGAAATCTTTTGATTTCCAGTTTAGTTGGAAATTTTCCTACTGATATAAAAAAGCAAATGAAAGAAAACGTACTTGGGAAAATCAATCTTTTGACATCATTTGGGTGGCAGCCCAGTTCTTCAGAGAATTAAAAGCAATTGTGTTTGTCTTGCAAATGTCCACTTATCAAGGGACTTCCCTGGTGGTTTAGTGGTTAGGACTCTGCCTTCCAAAGCAGGGACTCAGGTTCAATTGCTGGTCGGGGAACTAAGATCTCACATGCCCTGGAGCAACGAAGCTCTCACATCACAACCACTAGGCCCATGAGCTCTAGAGCCTGCACACTACAACTGGAAAAAGCCCGAGTACCACAATGAAAGATCCTGCGTGACGCAACTAACACGCTATGCAGTCAAACAAATAGATGTTTTTTAAAAATCTCCACATACCAGAAATGTAAATGCAGCTCACAATGACCTGAGACTAAGCAGGATTAACTTAATAAGGTAGAATCTGACTCCAAAGGGAAGAAATAACAAAGAGGCCTCTTTAAACTCAAATGGTTGGAAAGGCTTCTTCACTCACAATATACTTGCTGCTGCTGCTGCTGCTGCTGCTAAGTTGCTTCAGTCGTGTCCGACTCTGTGCGACCCCATAGACGGCAGCCTACCAGGCTCCCCCGTCCCTGGGATTCTCCAGGCAAGAACACTGAAGTGGGTTGCCATTTCCTTTTCCAATGCAGGAAAGTGAAAAGTGAAAGTTAAGTCGCTCAGTCGTGCCTGACTCTTAGCGACCCCATGGACTGCAGCCTACCAGGCTCCTCTGTCCATGGGATTTCCCAGGCAAGAGTACTGGAGTGGGGTGCCATTGCCTTCTCCCACAATATACTTAACAGCCTCTTTAAGGGTTTGTCAAAAATGAATGCAAGGACTTCCCTAGTGGTCCAGTGGTTGAAAATCTGCCTGCCAATGCAGGGGACATGGGTTTGACCCTGGACTGGGAAGTTTCAACATGCCCCAGTACAACTGGGCCCATGAACCACAACTGCTGAGCCTGGGCTCTATAGCCAAAGCGCACGCCTAGAGCCCATGCTCCATGACAAGAGAAGCCACTGCAATAGAAGCCAGATGACCACACTAGAGATTAGCCCCAGAAAGAAATGGCAACCCACTCCAGTATTCTTGCCTAGAGAATCCCAGGGACGGGGGAGCCTGGTGGGCTGCCGTCTATGGGGTTGCACAGAGTCAGACACGACTGAAGCGACTTAGCAGCAGCTGCAACTAGAGAAACCTGTGCCCAGGAACAAAGAGCCCAGCTGAGACAAAAATAAATACATATTTTTTAAAATCTATGAAAAAAAAGAATGAATACAAATCTTATTCTTTTCCATGAGGAGTAAAAAGCCTGAAGATTTTTCTTCATTATTGGTTATAGAAAGGGATGAGCTGCCACCAACTGCAGTCACTCACAAACAGTGTACCCTGAGGAGAGCTCAGGATGAAGAAAACCAGGATTAAACATTCTGTGATTTGGACATGGGGTCCTATAGAGAGTTAGGATGCATCCCAAACTAAGAATTACAGTGACCTAAGATTCATGCATCTTCCTACACATAGAAAAGCACTAAGATCATTAACTTGAGATGTTGGTGTTTCGATGATTAGCACTAATCTTTTATCAAGATGCATGCTTGGCTACATGTATTTCCCAGTCAAAAATTTATATACCTACTGTCTCCTACCCTACATCTTCAGAGCTCTCTGAGAGGCTGTCTCTTGGGCTACAGTCCTCAGTAAGGTCTCCAAATGAAACTGTAACTTGCTGCTTTTAAGTTCTGTCAAATGTTTTCCAATCAACATCTCATGATAGGAGTATTTGTTCTTCTCTTTATGCAAAAATATTCTCTTTTTCAGAAAAGGCTCCTAGGTTCCCAGGGTTTGCATAGACAGATGGGCCCTTAGCAAAACAAAGGCACTCAGAAAGTGCCTGAGCATCTTGCAGAACCACATCTCACCCAATGACTCAGCAAAACATGGATGAAACATGATAGGAGAGTGTGGAGCACCAAGACTAGCCCAGGCCACACTCTAATTATTCCACTGCAAGGACACAGACCAACTGCGTGGCATGGGACCTCAGCCCACTCTCACTGGGCCCCAACCTACCTCATCCCCCGTCCCGCTGCAGCCAACCAGGCAGCAACACTCAGGTGTACCTGTGCACCACCTTCCCAAGACAGACAATGCTCAAGAGTTCCAAGGACTCCAAGATCTAGGGCTGCCTGTGCCCCCCAGCCCAGGGCCCAACAGGCCACACACTACAGCCCACATCTGTCCCCATCCTGCCTGCTGGGCAGTAATCCCAGCTCTTGCAAAATTCTCAAGGCAACACGTCTTGGACCAAAACCAGAGCTGATGAGAACTAGCTGAGAAAGCAGATTTCATGATGAGGAGTGGGAATACTAAACAGATTGAAGGCTGAAAGCCTTTAGGGCTAAAGCCTCAAATTCCCAAATCCATCACAAAGCAGACTTCTTTGCTCTCAAATTAGTTGACCGAGGGTGACAATGATGAGCTGAGAGGTGAGGTCAGGCTGTGCTCCACCAGAATCAAGGTGGCTCCACCCACACCACACAGCTTGGGGTCCCTGTAGTTCTCCAGCTGCACTGAGCCCAAGAGGCTGGGCGCCAGGACTGCGTGACACAGTGTCTCATACAGGGGAGAGGATCAGATCAGTGAATGTGACTTAAAATGAATGCACTATCACATCTCTGAGATGGAATCTGGAGTTAACATGAAGGAAGAAGGGACAGGAGATGAGGAGTGAAGGAACTGCCCACCATAAGAGGTGTCAAGATAAAATCCTTGCACAGGACACCTCTGTATGCACCCAAATCCCAACACCAACTACAGATCTGACAATCTCAGAACAACAGGTGGAGGCTCAATTGCTGCAGAGCCCTTTGGAGATCAGGAGAATATATTGTCTGTGTTTTTAGTACTTGATATCATTCCTACTGTGTCTCATTCTACTAATGCCAGCTGCATACCATCTCCTGAATATTCTGCTTCCTACACACTTTCCAGAACTGTGAACCCAGACAATAAAAGGACCTGAGCTTTTCATTTCAATACAGGAGATGGAGAGCCACTGACTGCTGCCCATAGAAGCCAGACAGTCTGACTAGGAGTGCTGACCCAGCACAGCCTGTTCTGGTTGTGTGACCTTCAGAAATTACTTATCCTTTCAGCTTAATTCCTTATCTGTAAAATGGAGAGGATAATTGTTCCACATGTAGGAATGTTATAAAGATTAAATGTGACACAATACACGTCAGCAACTGAGGAGAGATTCTGGTAAACAAAATTCTCCATAAATGCTAGTCTTCACTGTAGTCCCAACTAGGAAATCAGGGAGAATAAGAGAGAGAAGAAAGATGTAAATACAAGGGGGTCAGGAGAATCACCTCAAAACGAGAAATGAAGTCCTTCAGGTTTGGGAATGCGTCCAGGCACTTGGGCTCAAATATGCGGTGCATGTCAAGGACGTCGTAAACCAGGAAATCCACATAGGTGAGCTGCAGGAAGACAAAGCATGAATGCGGACTGAACTCTGAACCTGGGGAAAATGACAGTTATCCCGCCCGCAAAGCCGTCCAACTTACCTTGTCCCCTGCAAACCAAGGCCTCTTCCCCAGAAACTCTGAGAACAGCTTGATTTTTTCAGGGATCTCCTTCAAGAAACCGGGCTTCAGTTTCTCCTGAGACACAAACAGCTGTCACCAGCCTCACACACAGACTCCCCGGCAGAGAGCAGTCCTCCCGGCAGAGAGCAGTCCTCCCAGGGCTGTGCCTGATCCCAGCCGTCAGGTGAGCAGTCATGTCCTTTGACTGTACGTGAGTCAGGGTCCAGGGCCAATTCAACCCACCTGTGTTCACTAGACTCCTATGGGAACCATCTCCCATCTGTGAGAGACTGTGGGAAGGCAAAGGGCAAAACACACTGTTTCTGGACCTGTCACCACTCAGCTCCAGACACCTGCCCTGGGTCAGACCAGCAGTGCTGTGAGACCTGGCGGAGCTTGGGCCTCAGATCTCAGGCTGATTAACGCTAAAATGACTAGGAAAGAAGTCCTACATTCCAGTGTGGGAGACAGGAATGGTGTGGACGCCTGAGCAGTTTCTGGACAGCTGGAGAGAACTGGAAGCTGAAAGGAAGGAGGGAGAGGAAGAAAGTCTAACCCTGGGCTGCCCACTGGACACATGTCCTGATCCCTGAGATGCCAAGGAGGAGGCTATGTGGTAAGGAGGAAAACATTCAGTTTACGAATTGAATTTCTATCCAGGGGAAGCTGGACTCCTCTTAAGATTAGAGGGAACTGAGTCAGTTTCCAAGGAAATGTCCTGGTGGATCACTAGCTCCAAGAAGATCAAAATCTAAAAGAGCAGTTTATGAGATCCTAACAAGCACCTCACACCCTCTCCAACTCAGTGGAAAGGACTCACAAAGTCAGGGCTGTAGCAGATCCTGGCCATGGCCAAGCGGACATCCATAACCTGGTTCTCCAAAATGTCCACACGAATCATCTCCTCCTCTGTCTCCCCACCTGTGGCCACAAACAGAGACTCACCCTCAGCCTCCCATTCCAGCCCAACCCAGGGCATGGCCACCGGTGTCCCTGACCCCAGCTCCAGACCCACTCACACAGGTTGTGCTTGCGAGCGATGTACCGAAGGATGGCGTTGCTCTGGGTGAGCTTGTGAGTCCCATCGATTAAGTAGGGCAGCTGGAAGAATAACAGGGTCTGGTTATTTGGGCCACCAGACTCCCCTGTACTCCCTCCATTGACCAAAGGGCAGAGATGAAACCTGGCATTCACAGAGCCTAAATACTGTGGTGGGCACTAAATAATATGCTGCAAAATGGAGGGATGAGCTGGGACAGAGTATCATGGAAGGGCAAGGGAGAGAACCAGGAAGCTGAGAGACAGAGCAGAAGGCACCTGTTCCTGAAACCTCTAAGCCAGGAAAGGAGATGGATGGAGACACTGTCCACTCCCCCTCCCAGCACCCCAACCCTGGCACCTACATTGGGGAAGTCCAGGCCCAGCTTGAATTTTTCATTCAGCCACTGGCTTCTGTCATAGTCAGGAGCTGAGAGAAAGAAGATGCAGTGAAACAACCTCCCAGGAATCCAACCCTCTTCCCGGGGGGACCGACCAAGGAATCAGAGGCAAGACCCCCCTGAACTGGTGGATACGGATTCTGAACTGGATTCTAATCTCACATGGATCTTTAGGGGAAAGCACACGTAGAAGGATTTGGAACCTCCCTGAGATGAGGCTTACAGAGAGCTAATGCAAGCACTAAGCAGAGCCCAAGGGGCTCTCATGTCCTGCTTTGGAGGACAGCTGCACCCCCAAAGGGTTTGGGAAGGGGCAGGTCCCTACTCCAGCTGGTGGAGTTTGAGGGATGGGAGCAACAAGGCAGAACATGGGTTGCTTGGCAACCAATCAGCATGAGCTGGGCAAAAGTCAGAATAGGAAAAGGATTTCATTACCATCTCCTACCGAGTACTGCCTCTCCTCATAGTTTGTGTCTGTGTACTCCAGGAGAAGGCGGATGGCATGGGCCAGCTGGGAGAGACGGTGGGACAGAGGGCAGACGTCAGTCTTGACTGCAAAACTCTCACTGTTCCAGGTCACTTCCACACCTCCAACTCCCTCAGCACCATCACCTGCACCAGCCCACCCACGCCACACACACACACACACACACACACACACACACATGCCAACACCCAGATAAGATGATCGGGCTGAGGGGAGAGGGGCTCCGCTGTAGCAAGTCCTGTGGAAGTTTCTGGTTTGAACCGGACTCAGCTTTGCAGCATTTTCCCAGTGGGGGCGCAGCATTTCCCCACCCGCCTCCACCTCCCCCGCCCTGGGGGACCCCCGCTCACCCCTCGGATGTCCCAGTAACCCAGGATCATGGGCATGGTGCAGGTTATGACGCTCAGAGTGCAGAAGCTCCAGTGCAGTTGGGCTTGAAACTTCTGAATCCGGGAGAAAGCGGGCGCGGAAGCACCCGCCCCTCTTCTCGGCTCCGCCCCCAGCCCAGCCCCTGACTCAGCCCCCGGCCGGCAGAGCAGGTCTACTCTTGTCTCTCTCAGCAGATTCCTATGGACGCCAATCTCTGGGCGCCTAGAGATCAAAGGCCGCCGAGGTCGGGCTCGCCTGGATCCCCCACCCCAGGGAGAGGTCAGCTAACCGGTGGAGTTGCCAGTGCCCTTGGGAAACAAGCCTGAATCATTACATTAAATCGGCCTGTGTTACAGGAAGATGAGAACCCCAGGCAATCCTAACGTTCCCCCATGATTTGCAACCCTAACGCTCCCCCATGATTTACAATCCATGATAGCTGCAGGCTTCCAGAAATGAGTATCAGTGAGATAGGAGCACTGCAGTATTCATGGCTGGAAAATCCCATGGACCAAGGAGCCTGGTGGGATTACAATCCATGGGGTCGCAAAGAGTCGGACACGACTGAGCGACTTGTGTGTGTGTGTGTGCAATAGGAAGAGTAGAAAGGAGGCAGAGAAAGGACATGTGCCCTCCATGTCTTCCTTTCAGGGACTGTGGAGGGCCCTGCCCTCCTCATGTGCCTAAAAATAAAGATATAACATAAATTAATCAAGTAGTTTATGGCCTCACTTGTGAATCTAAATCCAGATTCATGCACAGCAGAGAAACTACCCAGGTGCAGCTCCAGAGATGTACTAACAGACAGCTCCATGTCTCTCACATTGATGGGACAGTGAGGGGTAGTTTGGTGGGAATGTGACCCAGGGGAGAGGACCTGTCCTCTGGATGGGTGGCTCCAGAGGGTGTCCAGAGAAGGGTGACAGCCTGGACGACTCCACACAGGACCAGAGTCAGAGTGGCCCAGACACCCTTGGCTGCCTAGATCCACAGTCCTAGCCCTCACCCTGGGATATGTTATTCAGTTCAGTTCAGTTCAGTCGCTCAGTCGTGTCCAACTCTTTGTGACCCCATGAGTTGCAGCACGCCAGGCCTCCCTGTGACCCAATGTGATTTTAAGAGAGTGATCTGTGCCTTTAAAAAAAATGTTATTGAAGTATATTTGATTTATAATCCTGCTTTATTTTAGGTGTACAACAAAGTGATTCAATTATACATAAACATATATCCATTCTTTTTTGGATTCTCTTCTCATATAGGTTATCATAGACAGTATACTGAGTAGAGTTCCCTGTGCTGTGCTTAGTCGCTCAGTTGTGTCTGACTCTTTGTGACCCCATGGACTATATGTAGCCCACCAGGCTCCTCTGTTCATGGGGATTCTCCAGGCAAGAATGTTAGAGTGGGTTGCCATGCCCTCCTCCAGGGGATCTTCCCAACCCAGGGATCAAACCCAGGTCTCCTGCATTGCAGGCAGATTCTTTACCATCTGAGCCACTAGAGACGCCCAGAGTGCCCTGTACTGTATAGTATGTCCTTGTTGATTATCTGTCTTACATATAATTGTGTGGGCTCGGTGTCCTTTGAAGTTACTCTGTGATCTGTGACTTGTAGTACAAACTGCACAAGGACAATGTCCTACCTGCCAACTTTCCTCTTTGAAGGTTATTTCAAAACTAGGAGAATAGGACATTGGGTGGGCTATGGTTTCTTTTGTTTGTTGAAAGGATATTACAAAGTAGTGGATGAAGGAAACAAATGAGAGGAACTTTGAAAAACAAACAAATTTGATAAGTTAAAACACAAAGTTCTGCTATGGGTTATGTGCTAAGTTGCTTCAGTCATGTCTGACTCTTTGCAACCCCATGGACTATAAGCCTGTTAGGGGAAGCACACTGACTGAAACCGCCCATCCTGGCCAGGCACCATAGTAACCATTTGCAGGAGCTGTTTTATGACAGGAGATCCTGATAAGGAACACAGAACTAATAGGCTACCACCAACCGCAAGAGTTTGGGAAAGGTTGAAAGGAGACACCGCGTGTCCGTCCACTTCCCAGAATCCCTCTCGCTAGCATCCATCTTGGCTGAGCGATGCCTGCACCACCAGGAAAGACTCTGAATTAGAGTGATTGGCCAAAGACCACCTGGAAACTAATCCCATTACCATAAAACCTGAGATTGCGAGCCACGCAGTAGAGCTATTCTCCTGGGTTCTCTTACCCTACTGCTCTCCACCCGGGTGCCCTTCCCAATAAAATCTCTTGCTTTGTCAGCACATGTCTCCTCGGACAATTCTTTTCCGAGTGTTAGACACGAGCCCAGTTTTGGGCCCTGGAAGGAGTCCCCTTTCCTGCAACAAGCCCACCAGGCTCTTTCCATGACTCCAGGCAAGAATACTGGAGTGGATTGCCATGCCTTTCCCCCAAAACACAAAGTTGATATACTACAAAAATATATGTTTAAAAACAGAGCTTCCCAAGTGGCTCAGTGGTAGAGAATATGCCTGCCAGTGAAGGAGACTCAGGAGCCATGGTTTCAATCCCTGGGTTTGGAAGATCCCCTAGAGGAGGAAATGGCAACCCACTCTAGTATTCTTGCCTGGGAAATCTCAAGGACAGAGAAGCCTGGCGGACTACGGTCCATGGGGTCCCAAAGAGTCAAACATGACTAAGCACAGCACAGCACAACACTTTGTAGGATAGAAAGGCATGAACCATTGTTCCATGAAGATTCAAATCACCATGGTATAGTATGGAGTGGAGCTTGGAAGACAGATAGACTTTTTCTGCTTCTGCTGCTGCTAAGTCGCTTCAGTCGTGTCCGATTCTGTGCGACCCCATAGACGGCAGCCCACCAGGCTCTTCTGTCCCTGGGATTCTCCAGGCAAGAATACTGGAGAGAGTTGCCATTTCCTTCTCAAATCCCTGTTAAATCACAGACTTAGAGTTTAGCACATCTCTGCTAAATTTGGAAGCAGAGAGAGTGTGTCAGCAGAGACCAGCAGAGCTCAGTCCCTCAGTGGTCCCAGCCATTCCTACCTTGCCTGTCCTCATGGCTCAGTTCTGGGTCCGGACTCAGGATGTGGCTCAGAGTCAAGTGGATTCTCTTGTCCTTTTGCCCACAGGGAAGCGATGGTGACTATGGTCACCAAAAGTGCTGACCTTCGCAATAGTTACACATTTCATAACATGACGAATTACAATTCTGACCTTTCTACCTCTTGAACTTACAGAAACACCAGTAGATTACACTGAGAAAATGATTTTCCAAAGCTACATTAAGCACAATAGTAATGTTTAAAATAGATAAAGCAGATATTGTAAATAATGCAATCTAATTCATCCATTTATCATTTTCCCTTATGAAAAAACAATCACTATGATCCTGACATATAGCAGCACTGTAAGACCATCCTGGGTAATAAAGGCTAGAAGTCTTCTGGGAAATACAGGGAGGAATTTTTAAGTATGGAAGAGATTTTCAGTGTTCAAACACTGAGGGGCACTGAGAGGGAGGGAGGCTGAAGGCAGGAGAAAGAGGCCATGCCTGCTGGGACAAGGAACTGAGGGGATGGGCCCCAAGCACAGGCAGCCCCGGCAGGAGGGAGACGTCAATCCTGCAGGAGGAGGAGGGGGGCCAGCGGAGCAGGCTCTCAGACTCAGCCTCCAGGCCCAGGGGTCCCACCGGTGGGGGCAGTGAATGTGTGAAAGGCAGTAGGGGGCAGGGGGACTCGGGAAACTGGAGAGGGGGCTGAAGGGCCTGATGCAGCCAGTGGTTGCCTCGCTGATATTCAGTGTCAGTGTGGTCACGTCTTCTGGATGTACATGTGCTCACTTAACTGTAAATATTAACAAGTTCTAGTATTTTAGAGAATACTGTGCAGGACATCAAAACACACAGTGACCAGTATCCAGTTGAAAAGTCCAGCCTGTGGTCTTTCTTCTGTGCAGCCTTCCATAATTCCCTCCAGCTCTACTTCTGACTGAGAGAGTCATTTCCTAGGCAGGTTGATAGGGAGTCTAGGGGTCCCCAAGGAGAGAGGGGTCTGGAATTCTCAAGGAGGAAGAAAGGACAAACTTTTTTTCTTTCTCCACATTCCTTAGGATTATATAACAATAATGTATCTTGCCTAAGGACAGTCTCTGGATTAAACCTTCTGTTATCTTAAAATGTAAATCATGGGAGTAGGTCTGATGCGGTCTTTACAACCTCCAGACATTCTTTGGATTCATTGGAGATTATATAACTTCGTTGTTAACACTAGCAAGCGGGTGCTCTTTCTGCCCCCTTCTGATGCCTATGTCAGAAGCTTTCTCTATCTCCTTTATATTTTAATAAAACTTTATTATACAAAAGCTCTGAGCGATCAAGCCTCGTCTCTGGCCCCGGATTGAATGCTTCTCTTCCGGGGGCCAAGAATCCCGGTGTCTTCGTGTGATTCAACAACAACCTTTCATGACCTTCTGAATTCTCAGTGAATTAACAGTGTTTCTAAATGAAATAGCCCCAGAACACAAGATTAATAGTATAATAAATACAAACAGTAGAATCCAAATGTGTCTTCATCTTGCTATTTTTTTTTTTTTTGAGTTTGTAAGTGTTGTCTGTTTAACTTTAGGTTATAGAGAACATTTTTTAATCTTAAAATAAGACATTAGAAATAACCATTGACAAGTGTTGAGGTCCTTTAATGGGCCAGAACCTGGTGGTCCCGAGTCGACCGATAAGAAAGTAAAGGAGAGAGAAAGAGGCTGATGTTCCTTGGTTTACGCAGAAAGCCAATAAAGCCCCTGCACGGGGCTTGCTCTGTTCACGAAGGCCTCAGGCGCCCTGTCGAGGAGGTGAAAGAAGCCCAGGCAGGAAAGTGAACCCAGAGGGCCTCTGCGCTCCAGGGTATCAGCCTGAAAAAGAGAGACAGGCGGGGGAGAGAGAGAGGGAGAGAAAGCAAGACACCGGGACCAAAGCTCTGATGGAGCAGAGATGTTTTATTCAACATTGTGTGAGTATTTATACTGTCTTACAAGGCAGCTATTTTCAGCGGAGATAAAATCAAAACTTACAAGTTATCAAGGAAACATGAGGTCATCCATATGAAAGAGAGAGGGTTGTAAATAATCACTTTTATCGTATGGTTCATAAAAAGGAAGAGGGTCGAAAATAGTTGCTTATCACTGTATGTAAATGCATGCATACTTCAGCCCCGGGAGTAGCTTGCTGCTCCACTTAATTCCTGAATATTCAGGAGTTAATAAGGGACAGAGGATTCATGACACATCCAAAACAGCACACAGGAAGCCTCCTCCATCCATGGGATTTTCCAGGCAAGAGTACTGGAGTGGGGTGCCATTGCCTTCTCTGCCCACACTATGCCCTTTCAATTTGAGCATATAAATCTGGAGTCAGAGAAATAAGTTCACCTGTTTTTGAAGTTCTGTTGAAATACAGCCCCATCCATTCATTTATGTATGTCCCATGGCTGCTTTCACACTACAATAATAAAGGTGAACAACTGTGCTGATGGAGACCATATGGCTTGCAAAATCAAAAATATTTACTGACTTATAGGTTTCATTAACTATTAGTTTACTGGACTTTTTTACGTTAGCAGTTTTACTTTTTTAAATAATCATTTATTTATTTAAAAAATCATTTACTTCACATTATTACTACTTTTGCTTAATATTTTTTGCTTAATAACTGTAAGAAATGACCATCCAGACAAATACCCAACAAGACTCTTCTCCAAAGCACCTGAGGGCTATGACTTGAGGCTGTGCTATAACAAGCCCAACTTCACCATCCAGCCACTCTTTGAAGGATCTGCCAATCATATTGTTATCTGATGAGGCCTACACTTTACCTCAAATGGCATTCTCCCTCCTGACTGCACAGAGTGGCTACACTTTGGTCCACACACTAGCCCTGCTCATTTCAGGTCAAGTTATCCAAGGGCCAGCTACAGCCCACTAAATGCTTAAGTTAGGGAGACCTAATGGCTAGACCTAACAGAAGCAGAAGATATTAAGAAGAGGTGGCAAGAATACACAGAAGAACTGTACAAAAAAGATCTTCATGATTCAGATAATCACGATGGTGTGATCACTCACCTAGAGCCAGACATCCTGGAATGTGAAGTCAAGTGGGCTTTAGAAAGCATCACTACGAACAAAGCTAGTGGAAGTGATGGAATTCCAGTTGAGCTATTCCAAATCCTGGAAGATGATGCTGTGAAAGTGCTACACTCAATATGCCAGCAAATCTGGAAAACTCAACAGTGGCCACAGGAGTGGAAAAGGTCAGTCCTCATTCCAATCCCAAAGAAAGGCAATGCCAAAGAATGCTCAAACTACCGCACAATTGCACTCATCTCACACACTGGTAAAGCTCAAAATTCTCCAAGCCAGGCTTCACCAATACATGAACCGTGAACTTCCAGTTGTTCAAGCTGGTTTTAGAAAAGGCAGAGGAACCAGAGATCAAATGACTCTTGAGAGTCCCTTGGACTGCAAGGAGATCCAACCAATCCATTCTAAAGGAGATCAGTACTTGGTGTTCTTTGGAAGGAATGATGCTAAAGCTGAAACTCCAATACTTTGGCCACCTCATGCGAAGAGTTGACTCATTGGAAAAGACCCTGATGCTGGGAGGGATTAGGGGCAGGAGGAAAGGGGGACGACAGAGGTTGAGATGGCTGGATGGCATCACTGAATCGATGGACGTGAGTTTGGGTGAACTCCGGGAGTTGGTGATGGACAGGGAGGCCTGGCGTGCTGCAATTCACAGGATCGCAAAGAGTTGGACACGACTGAGCAACTGAACTGAACTGAACTGAATGGCTTTCCCCTAGACCTATAGATTTCAAATCTTCTGATGTTGATTCTTTATCTTAAGTGGCTCAAGAAACTATATAGTGCCGTCGCTTCAGTTGAGTCTGACTCTTTGCGACCCCGTGGACTGTAGCCTGTTAGGCTCCTCTGTTCATGAGATTCTCCAGGCAAAGATACTGAAGTGGGTTGCCATGCTCTCCTCCAGCGGATCTTCCCGACCCAAGGATCGAACTCTGCATCTCTTACATCTCCTGCATTGGCAGGTGGGTTCTTTACCACTAGTACCACCTGGAAGCTAAGTACCTATATGCAGAGCCCTAAATCCATAAAATGGCTGTAGAGTTTCCCAGGGTTTTAACTAGAGATACTTCTTTCACGTTTCTAACCATTATCGAACATTTACTGTGTGCAAGGCAGTATAATAGATGTGAGATATAAAGTCAAATAAGAAATGGATTCTCTCCTCAATGTCTTTATGACCAAGTTAGAGAAAGAACAAGTTAAACAATGATTATAATACACTGGAAGCAAATGTTATTGATATATGTTGTAAGAACACAGATGAAGAGTATCTAAAGCAGAGAAAACTTCCAGGAGAAGGTGACAGAAGTGAATCCACCAGGATCCCACACCATTAGTAGACTACTCAGACCTCCCCAGCACCCAAGAGCCCCCTGAACCATGACACAGCTACACATACTACAAGCTGAAAGGAGGCAGCCCGTGAATGCTGAATTAAAGAGGAAACCAGGCACAGAAGCCTCGCTTCTGTAGACACCTCATGCTAAGAAACAGAGGTGCATGAAGTGGAGATAGAAATGAACAAGCAATAGTATAATCTCACCTGTGCCCAACCTCCCACCACACACACACACACACACACGCCCATCCATGCGGCCCTGCAGAGCACAACAGAAGGGAAAATGGACACCACCACACACCCGACATAGTTGGTCATGACTCCAGGAAGCCAGGAGGAATAAGACAAGACACAGCAGGTGTGATAAAGCTTTACTGGGGATCAGACAGGCTGGGCAGGAACCACACTGGGAAGCACAGACTTCACACCAGGCCAGGTCTGGTCTTCAGGGCAATACTGGCAGCTCAGAACAAAGCTCCATGGGCCAGGGATCTGGCTGGGCTCCTCACAGCAGAAGCAACCATGGAAGGGAAGGATAGTCTGGGTGGCTTTAGTGCAGGAGGGATAATGTCGGGTGGGGGAGGACCTTTGCTAAAAAAAAAAAAAAAGAAAAAAAAAGTGGGAAACTAAAATAAAGGATGGCTGGAAAGGGGGGGGGGTGGTGGGAGGAAGATAAGGGGGCCAAGGAAGCATCTAGAGTGAACAGAAGGAGAAAGAAAAAGACAGATGGTTCCACGGGCAGGAAGGTCCACTTGGTCTCCAAGGCACTGGCTCCTCACGCCCATCTCCTGGTTGCAGGCACTACTTGTTGCCCCACACGGCAAGCTTCATGAACAGAGGGCCTGGAAGGAAGCGGCTGGACTTCATGTAGGCAGAGATCTTCTTCAGGCCCTGAGGGTGGGAAAAAGGTCAGGCTTCAGGTCTGCTGCCCCACTATGGTTCATGCAGGTCTCCCTAAGTTTGGAACCTAGATATAGCCCTTCCATGTGGAGTCAAATATTGGGACAAAATACCATCGTCCTGGCGTCCCCAACTCTGGAAAGTTAACTCTTCCAATTATCTGTAATTCAAGTGATATTTTGATAAAACAGGACATTTGGAGACCCTACCCAGGGCTTGTTGCTGGAGATGATGACATAGGTTCAGAATCCCTAAATGACTGCCCTGCAAGATGGGTTCTACTGAGACCATTTATCAGATGGGAGACTGAGGCACACAGAGGATAAGCACCTCCCTCATGCTCACACGGCACATAAGTAATATGGCTAGAATGCAGCCTGCTTGCTCTCCCTCTCAATTCTGAGGTCTCTCTGCTGCACCCCCTTCCTCACAGCTGAAAAAAAAAAAAAAACCAAGGAGACTCACTCATCATCCGCTTATACAAACAGTTAAGTGACCAGTCCTGGCAGTTGCCCACCAACAGTGTGCCCATAGGGGAAGTCAGGGTGGGAAAAAAACAGATGAAACATTCTCTGTTTTGGATACACAGTCCCTAGACAGTTAAGATGCATCTCAAGAAGCACTCTAATCAACCTAGGTTTGTATCATTTTCTACACAGAGTAAAGCACTAAAATCAGTAACTTGAGATCCCTAGCTTTTGGTAATTAGCAGTAATCTTTACCAAGATGTATAATTGATTACTCCTATTTCCCAGACCTCCTTCTCCACCTCCTGAAAGCAGTTTCCCAGAGATATCTGAGATATCTGAGAGGGTGTATGGTAGCATACAGGTCTCCAAATAAAAGGGAAACTCACTGCTCTTACATTGTATGGGCTTTGTTTCCAGTGGACAGTTATAGTGACCACAAAGGAGTTCAAACGAGACTTCTTACTGGTATTGGAACCTTACAAGGAGCTGGAACCTTGGTACCAGCAAGGCCCCTTGTGCCGGTCCACCTCTGTATGTGATCATATGAATTTAGGTGAATCTCTCATGATCTCAGATTTACCATCTTGATTGACAATCCTGAGTTTTCTTTAGTGGTACATGAAAAAGCTTCCTGTCATCTCATTTTAGAGATACTGAGAAAGTACCCAGCTGAGACAATGGGAAGGTTCAGGTTGGGTGGGAAGGTTCAGGTTGGGTGCGTAGGTCAGGGACTGGCTGGTGTCCTTCCTTGGATTGACTAATTTACCAGAGTTGGCCGGAATATAGCATAGATACCACATGAGATCTCTTAGCTCCATAGATAAGGGACAGAGCTCCTCCTGGCCAAGCAAGGCTTTTTCAGGCAATTGAGAAACTTGCAGGAGTGGTGGAGGCAAGTCCTCATACCACACAGCAATCCCATAGGGAATCCCACTTTTTAAAGAAACTTGCTCATCCAGGGACACACACAAAAGGTTTGGCCAACCTGTGTTCCCAATGCCCACGATGTTTTCAGACTGTCTGAGACATATCAAAGACCTGAAATGACTACAGGTGACAACGAGCAGAGTTAAGCTCACAAATAGCAGAAGGGCCCATCAGACACACTTATCAAAAGAAATTTACCCTGACAGACATACTGCGAAATGGGAAACAAAGCTTTATAAACAAAAGAAAGAGGGGTGACAGAATGCCAACCTAAGACTGACACTACAGGTAGGTTCAGGTACGTTACATATGGAGTTTACACTTGCAAATACTTACTTAATTGGGGAAACTATACCAAAGGAGATCTCATCCTAAAAATGGTCAAAATAGGGTTCTTTGACACTCAAAATTAGGGGATTTTTGTGTACACAGCTAGAGGAATGGGTTTTAAAATCAAACAGACTGAATGATTTAGAAGGCCTGGTAAAATTGGGATTACTTTGGCCAAAAAAAGTTTTGTTTTCAAATTCTGACCTTAAGGAAACAAAAGTCCTTTTAGGAAGAACTTGCATCATCTCCCTCTAGCTTTGAGACATAAAAGTTCTACCTCATCTTCTTAGGCATCTTCCAGTGCACTTTGAAAGCTTAGTCTCTCTAATCGTGAAGGTACACATACGGTGTATGGCTGGCAGCAAGTTGCATAGACTGTGATTCCAAGAGTCTTTTTGTCCAGCTATGCTAGCATTAGCTCAATGTGTCATTAGAGGTCCCACTTCATAAAGGGTCTTTGTTGTTTCAACCCTCCTTGTGTCTCCCTGCACAACAAAGGCCTTTTCTTTCTTAGACTATATTTGTGAATAAACGTCCTGGTTCTTGAGAAGGCAGCATCCTTTGCACTCTCTTATGCGGATTCCTCTTGCCTCTTGTTGGTTTGAATTATAACTAAGAATTCTAACAATGGATCCTTTAAACTGGGAAACCTACTAAATTGGTAAATTTTTAGAGATCTCTCATTGAAAACAGTTGTTTAGCTGGTCCCTATGGAAAAATCAAACTAAAGGGTGGATACACAGGTATATAATGGTGGCTAACCTTAAGAACTTTCTTAGTTTCAAACCCATCAACCAACCAACAAAAATTGTTCCTAGAGCTTTATTTATGGTCTCAGCTCCCCCTCAATGGATCTTACAGATGCTAATAAAAACAAAAGAATAACTAAAGTTAATTAGGTTAATTAACAAGGGAATAGTTAAAAGCTGAGGGGAAAGTCAAGTGAGTTCTTCCTACAAAGTAGAAATTTTAAAGGGACTAGTCCCAATAGGATGAAAATATTTAGATGGCTATTAAGAGGTATGATAAATGAAACAGACTTTGATGGCATAAAATTAAAGATTTTGATACAGCACTACCAAAAAAGATGTTTTGGACGAGCCAAAAAGACCCCTTATCAGTCCCCTTAAATGTTAAAGAGACCCAAACAAATCCACTCTATTTACCCCAGTGTAGGAAAATTTTAAAGGCAAGAAAGTAGAAAAATTCACCAGCAATTGCTCAGGGCAATATGCCAAACAATCCAATAAAGATTGACGAAAGAAGCCTGGGTCCTTTGGCTCAACCCCTCACTGGGGACAGAACTGGGTAAAATGGCCAGGGAATAAAAAGGAAAGTTTCTGGGACTCCTTATAAGACCAAGACTTGTTAGCAGGATCCTTAGAAGGGCTATGGTTAAAGGCAAAATACTAATAGTTGATAGAATTGAGATGAACGTTTGCTGCCTCCATGTTGGATCTGTTTCTTTTTTTTAAGATTTGTATCTTTTTTTTTTGGCTGCACTGGGTCTTCATTATGAGCCTGGGCTTTCTCTAGTTCCAGCCAGCAAGGGCTACTCTTCATTATGATGCAGTCTTCTCATTGCAGTAGCTTCTCTTGTGGTGGTGCACAGACTCTAGGTGCGTGGGCTCCAGTAGGTGGTTGCAGCACATAGACTAGTAGCTGTGGCTTTCAGGCCCTAGAGCCAGGCTCATTAGTTGTGGTGCAGGCTTAGTTGCTCTGCATCATGTGGAATCTTCCCAGAACAAGGATTGAACCCATGTCCCCTGCATTGGCAGGCAGATTCTTATCCACTATACCAACAGAGAAGTCCAGATCTGTTTCTTTTACTTTAAACTTTGCTTCCCATTGCTTTTGTTCACTAAAAGCATACCCTCCATACATAATGGCCTGCCTTGGGGAACCCTGACCCTCTGCCTGAATGTTAAACCAAAGTGCCCTTATTCAGGACCTGTCCACCTTTGGATGGCTACAGGAAGGAAAAAATTAACATATCCCCTCCCCAAGGCTGACAATTCCAGGAGATATTTGCAAGATTAATGACCTTTTTATTTACTTCCTCACCTCCCCCATCTCTGTTCTATAAAAGAACCTGGCATCCAGACCCTGATAAG
The DNA here is from genome assembly GCF_029407905.1 of Bubalus kerabau. Lineage (NCBI taxonomy): Eukaryota > Metazoa > Chordata > Mammalia > Artiodactyla > Bovidae > Bubalus > Bubalus kerabau. The sequence goes on from NC_073629.1 coordinate 34,636,941, forward strand.
ATGGTTATTTTGAGACATTAGTCTGCCATCCTCTCAGTCTGTACCTTGTCTCTCAGATGATTGGCCTGTTGTGCAGCAAGCAGTCTAAACTTGGACTCAGTAACATACTAAAAAGTGGTATATTTGAACAGGGTTTATGTAAGATGGTTATATCTCTTTTACCTGATTATACTGTGCTGCTGCTGCTGCTAAGTCGCTTCAGTCGTGTCCGACTTTGTGCAACCCCAGAGACAGCAGCCCACCCGTCCCTGTGATTCTCCAGGCAAGAACACTGGAGTGGGTTGCCATTTCCTTCTCCAATGCATGAAAGTGAAAAGTGAAAGTGAAGTCGCTCAGTCGTGTCCGACTCTTAGCGACCCCATGGACTGCAGCCTACCAGGCTCCTCCATCCATGGGATTTTCCAGGCAGGAGTACTGGAGTGGGGTGCCATTGCCTTCTCCAGATTATACTGTGGGGATATACAAACATGTCTCACTGGGGAATGCTCCCCTGCCTGGCATAAGACACCGCATATAATCTGCTTCTCAGGCAATGTTAATTAAATATAACAGAGGAAACCAACAGGGTTACCTGAGCCCACACACCACAAGGTTAAAATTGCAATCTAATATTCAGGGCCTAATAAAAGCAATATTGGAGTTTGGTTTGGGGGTTTTGTTTGGTTGGTTGGTTGGTTTTGTTTTTGACCAAGGGTAAACTGGTCTGAGTTTGACTTGTGCACTCAGAAAGAGGGCCTTCTGCAAACATTTGAAGACACAATACACTGATCCCTAAAGTTCTAGAATAGATCTAGAATAGATCTTTTAATTTCCAGTTTAGTTGGAAATTTTCCTACTGATATAAAAAAACAAAATTTAAAAAAAAGGTAGTTGGTCAAATCAATCTTTTGATATCATTTAGGTAGCAGCCCAGTTCTTCAGGGAATTGAAAGCAACTGTGTTTGTCTTGCAAATCTCCACATATCAGGGGACCTCCCTGGTGGTCCAGTTGTTAGGAATCTTCCTTCCAGTGCAGTGAAGGCAGTTCAATCCCTGGTCAAGGAACTAAGATCCCATATGCCCTGGGGCAACTCCGCCCGCACACCACAACTACAGAGCCCATGTGCTCTGGCGCCCACGCACCACAAATAGAAGAAGCCTGAGTACCACAGTGGAAGACCCCACATGACACAACTAACACCATTGTAGCCAAAAAAATTATATATTTTAAAAAATCTCTTCATGTCAGATATGTAAATATAGCACACAATGACCTGAGACTAAGCCTGATTAACTTAATAAGATAAAATCTAACACCAAAGGGAAAAAATAACGGAAAAGAGGTGTTTTTAAATTCAACCAATTGGAAAGGCTCCTTCACCCAAAATCTAATTTACAGCCTTTTAAAGGATTTGTCAAGAATGAAGGACTTCCCTGGTGGTCCAGTGGTTAAGAATCTGCCTGCCAAAACAGGGGACATGGGTACAATCCCTGGTCTGGGAAGATTTCACATGCCCTGGGGCAACTGAGCCTATGCTCTACAGCCTGAGAGCCACAAGTACTGAACCTCAGGTGCCTAGAATCCAGTGCTCTGCAACAAGAAAAGCCACTGCATTAGAAGCCGGAGCACCACGACAAGAAAGTAGACCAAGCTCCCTGCAACTAGAGAAAGCCCAGGCCCAGCAACGAAGACCCAGCCCAGCCAAAAATAAATCAATAACTTTTTAAAATTTATGAAAATAAAAGAATGAATGCAAATCTTATATCGTTGCCATGAACAGTAAAAAGCCTGAAGATATTCCCTCCTAACTGGTATAGAAAGGGGTATGCTTCAATCTACTGCAGTCAACCACAGACAATCCACCCTGAGATTTCAGGATGAAGAAAACCAGGATGAAACATTCTGTGTTTTAGACAGCGGGGCCCCAGAGAGTTAGGAAGCATCTCAAAAAAAGAATTTTCATGACTCCAGATTTACCCATCTTCCCACACAGAGAAAAGCACTAAGATCATTAACTTGAGATGTTTGTTTTTCAATAATTAGCATTAATCTTTTACCAAGATGCATGCTTGACTATATGTATATCCCAGCCAAAAATTCATATACCTACTGTCTCCTACCCTACATCTTCAGAGCTCTATGAGAAGCTGTCTCCTGGGTTCCAAACAAAATTGAAGGTCTCCAAGTAAAGTCAAAACTCACTGTTCTTAAGTGGTGTCAAATGTTTCTCCATTGACCTCTCATCATAGGAGTATTTGTTCCTCTCATCAAGCAAAAAATAATCTCTTCCTCAGAAAAGGCTCCTAGTTCACAGGGTTTGCCCACAGAGGGATGAAGGCCTAGCAAAGCAAAAGGGCTCAGAAAGTGGCCAGGCAACATAAAGAAGAGACCACATTTCACCCTATTACTCAGCAAAACATGGATCAAACATGATAGGAGGGTGTGGAGCAGTAAGACTAGCTCAGGCCAGACTCTAATTATTCCACTTAAAAGACACAGACCAACTGCCTGGCATGGGACCTGAGTCCACTCTCATTTGGCCTCAACCTACTGTGTCAGTCCTGCTACAGCCAACCAAACAGTGAGACACTCAGGTGTACCTGTGCACCATTTTCCCAAGACAGACAGTGCCCAAGAGCTCCCAGGACTCCAAGATCTAGGGCTGCCTGTGCCCCACAGCCCAGGGCCCAACAGGCCACACCGAAGGCCACATCTGTCCCCATCCTGCCTGCTGGGCAGTCACCCCAGCTCTTGCAAAATTCTCAAGGCAACAAGCCTTGGACCAAAACCAGAGCTGATGAGAACTAGCTGAGAAAGCAAATTTCATGATGGGGAGTAGGAATACGAAACAGATTGTAGGCCAAAACACCGATTGGACAACAGCTTCAAATTCCCATATCTGTCACAAAGCAGACTCTGTTGCTCTCCAGTTGGGTGAATGATGAGCTGGGAGGTGAGTTCAGACTGTGCTCCTCCAGAATTAAGGTGGCTCCACCCACACCACACAGCTCAAGGTTCCTATAGTTCTCCAGCTGCACTGAGCCCAAGAGGCTGGGCACCAGGACTTTATGACTTCTGTATCCCACTTGTGCCTGACACAGTGTCTCATACAGGGGAGAGGATCAGATCAGTGAATGTGACTTAAAATGAATGTACTATTGCATCTCTGAGATGGAATCTGGAGTTAACATGAAGGAAAAAGGGACTGGAGATGAGGGGTAAAGGAACTGCCCACCATAAGAGGTGTCAAGATGAAATCCTTGCACAGGACTCCTCTGTATGTACCCAAATCCCAGTACCAACTACAGATCTGACAATCTCAGAACAACAGGTGGAGGCTCAATTGCTGCAGAGCCCTTTGGAGATCAGGAGAATATATTGTCTGTGTTTTTAGTACTTGATATCATTCCTACTGTGTCTCATTCTACTAATGCCAGCTGCATACCATCTCCTGAATATTCTGCTTCCTACACACTTTCCAGAACTGCGAACCCAGACAATAAAAGGACCTGAGCTTTTCATTTCAATACAGGAGATGGAGAGCCACTGACTGCTGCCCATAGAAGCCAGACAGTCTCACAGGAGCCCAGCACAGCCTGTTCTGGTTGTGTGACCTTCAGAAATTACTTATCCTTTCAGCTTAATTCCTTATCTGTAAAATGGAGAGGATAATTGTTCCACATGTAGGAATGTTATAAAGATTAAATGTGACACGATACACGTCAGTAACTGAGGAGAGATTCTGGTAAACAAAATTCTCCATAAATGCTAGTCTTCACTGTAGTCCCAACTAGGAAATCAGGGAGAATAAGAGAGAGAAGAAAGGTGTAAATACAAGGGGTTCAGGGGAATCACCTCAAAACGAGAAATGAAGTCTTTCAGGTTTGGGAATGCATCCAGGCACTTGGGCTCAAATATGCGGTGCATGTCAAGGACGTCGTAAACCAGGAAATCCACATAGGTGAGCTGCAGGAAGACAAAGCATGAATGCGGACTGAACTCTGAACCTGGGGAAAATGACAGTTATCCTGCCCGCAAAGCCGTCCAACTTACCTTGTCCCCTGCAAACCAAGCCCTCTTCCCCAGAAACTCTGAGAACAGCTTGATTTTTTTAGGGATCTCCTTCAAGAAACCAGGCTTCAGTTTCTCCTGAGACACAAAACAGCACCAGCCTCACACACAGACTCCCCTGCAGAGAGCAGTCCTCCCGGCAGAGAACAGTCCTCCCAGCAGAGAGCAGTCCTCCCAGGGCTGTGCCTGATCCCAGCCGTCAGGTGAGCAGTCATGTCCCTTGACTGTACGTGAGTCAGGGTCCAGGGCCAATTCAACCCACCTGTGTTCACTCGACTCCTATGGGAACCATCTCCCATCTGTGAGAAGCAATGGGAAGGCAAAGGGCAAAACACACTGTTCCTGGACCTGTCACCACTCAGCTCCAGACACCTGCCCTGGGTCAGACCAGCAGTGCTGTGAGACCTGGTGGAGCTTGGGCCTCAGATCTCAGGCTGATTAACGCTAAAATGACTAGGAAAGAAGTCCTACATTCCAGTGTGGGAGATGGGAATGGTGTGGACGCCTGAGCAGTTTCTGGACAGCTGGAGAGAACTGGAAGCTGAAAGGAAGGAGGGAGAGGAAGAAAGTCTAACCCTGGGCTGCCCACTGGACACATGTGTTTAGGCCTTAGATGTGGAGAGGAGGTGCTGGGGTAAGGAGGAAAATATCCTGTCTAGGGAGTGAATTTCCATCCAGGAGAAGCTGGACTCTTCTTAAGATTGGTGGGAACTGAATCAGAGTTTCCAAGAAAATGTCTTGGTGGATAAGTAGCTCTAAGGAAGTAAAAATCTAAAAGACCAGTAGATGAGATCATGACAAGCATCTCACACCCTGTTCCCCCAAGTGAGAGGACTCACAAAGTCAGGGCTGTAGCAGATCCTGGCCATGGCAAAGCGGACATCCATAACCTGGTTCTCCAAAATGTCCACACGAATCATCTCCTCCTCTGTCTCCCCACCTGTGGCCACACAACAGAGACTCAACCTCAGTATCCCCTCCAGCCCAGCCCAGGGCATGATGACCTGCACCCCTGCCCCCAACCCCAGACCCACTCACACAGGTTGTGCTTGCGAGCGATGTACCGAAGGATGGCGTTGCTCTGGGTGAGCTTGTGAGTCCCATCGATTAAGTAGGGCAGCTGGAAGAATAACAGGGTCTGGTTATTTGGGCCACCAGACTCCCCTGTACTCCCTCCATTGACCAAAGGGCAGAGATGAAATCTGGCATTCACAGAGCCTAAATACTGTGGTGGGCACTAAATAATATGCTGCAAAATGGAGGGATGAGCTGGGACAGAGTATCATGGAAGGGCAAGGGAGAGAACCAGGAAGCTGAGAGACAGAGCAGAAGGCACCTGTTCCTGAAACCTCTAAGCCAGGAAAGGAGATGGATGGAGACACTGTCCACTCCCCCTCCCAGCACCCCAACCCTGGCACCTACATTGGGGAAGTCCAGGCCCAGCTTGAATTTTTCATTCAGCCACTGGCTTCTGTCATAGTCAGGAGCTGAGAGAAAGAAGATGCAGTGAAACAACCTCCCAGGAATCCAACCCTCTTCCCGGGGGGACCGACCAAGGAATCAGAGGCAAGACCCCCCTGAACTGGTGGATACGGATTCTGAACTGGATTCTAATCTCACATGGATCTTTAGGGGAAAGCACACGTAGAAGGATTTGGAACCTCCCTGAGATGAGGCTTACAGAGAGCTAATGCAAGCACTAAGCAGAGCCCAAGGGGCTCTCATGTCCTGCTTTGGAGGACAGCTGCACCCCCAAAGGGTTTGGGAAGGGGCAAGTCTCTTTTCCAGCTGGTGGAGTTTGAGGGATGGGAGCAACAAGGCCAGAACATGGGTTGCTTGGCAACAAATCAATATGAGTTGAGCAGAAGTTAGAATAGAAGAAGGATTTCATTACCATCTCCTACCGAGTACTGCCTCTCCTCATAGTTTGTGTCTGTGTACTCCAGGAGAAGGCGGATGGCATGGGCCAGCTGGGAGAGACGGTGGGACAGAGGGCAGACGTCAGTCTTGACTGCAAAACTCTCACTGTTCCAGGTCACTTCCACACCTCCAACTCCCTTAGCACCATCACCTGCACCAGCCCACCCACGCCACACACACACACACATGCCAACACCCAGATAAGATGATCAGGCTGAGGGGAGAGGGGCTCCGCTGCAGCAAGTCCTGTGGAAGTTTCTGGTTTGAACCGGACTCAGCTTTGCAGCATTTTCCCAGGGGGGCGCAGCATTTCCCTACCCGCCTCCACCTTCCCCGCCCTGGGGGACCCCAGCTCACCCCTCGGATGTCCCAGTAACCCAGGATCATGGGCATGGTGCAGGTTATGACGCTCAGAGAGGAGAAGCTCCAGTGCAGTTGGGCTTGAAACTTCTGAATCCGGGAGAAAGTGGGCCCGGAAGCACCCGCCCCTCTTCTCGGCCCCGCCCCCAGCCCAGCCCCTGACTCAGCCCCCGGCCGGCAGAGCAGGGTCTACTCTGTCTCTCAGCAGATTCCTTTGGAAGCCAATCTCTGGGCAGCTAGAGATCAAGGTCGCCGAGGTCGGGCTCTCCTGGTTTCCGACCCCAGGGCGACGTCAGCTAACCGGTGGAGTTGCCAGTGCCCTTGGGAAACAAGCCTGAATTATAACATTAAATCGGCCCGTGTTACAGGAAGATGAGAACCCCAGGCAGTCCTAACGCTCCCCCATGACTTATTAATATAACCCATGATAGCTGTGGTCTTCCAGAACAGACCATCGGTGCCATAGAAAGAGTTGAGGAGGCAGAGAAAGGAAATGTGGTTTTCCTGTGCTCCTTTCAGGGACTGTGTAGGACCCATCCCTCATCATGTGCCTAAAAATAAAGATACAACATAAATTAATCAAGTAGTTTATGGCCTCACTTGTGAATCTAAATCCAGATCCACACACAGCAGAGAGGGTACCCAGGTGCAGCTCTAGAGATGTCCTGACAGACAGCTCCATGTCTCTCACATTGATGAGACAGTGATGGGGAGTGTGGTGGGAAAGTGACCCAGGGGTGACCAGTCCTCTGAGTGTGTGGCTCGGGCGGGGGTCCATAGAGGGTTGACAGCCTATACAACTCCACACAGGACCAGAGTCAGAGTGGCCCCACACACCCTCAGCTGCCTAGATCCACAGATTACAGCCCTCATCCTGCCTCCTGACCCAATGTGATTTTAAGAGAGTGATTTGTATCTTTAAAAAAATTATATTGAATTATAGTTGATTTACAATGGTGTGTTATTTTCAGGTCTACAATAAAGTGATTCAGTTATACATATACAGATGTTCACCCTTTTTCAGATCCTCTTCTCATATAGATTATCACAGAATATTGAGTAGAGTTCCCTGCACTGCACAGTACCTCCTTACTGGGAATCCATCTTATATATAGTAGTGTGAGGGCTCAGTGTCTTTTGATGTCACTCTATGATCTGTGATCTGAGGTATAATCTGCACAAGAATAATGTCCTACCTGCCAACTTTCGTCTTTGCAGGCAGAAGTTTATTTCAAAATTAGGAGAATAGGACATAGGTTAGACTGTGGTTTCTTTTCCTTGTTGAAAGGCTATTACAAAGTAGTGGATATAGGTAATTAGTGAGAGGAACTTTAAAAAACAAATAAATTTTGCAAGTTAATACACAAAGTTTGTATACTACAAAAATGTATTTAAAAATAGAGCTTCCCAGGTGGCTCAGTGGTAGTGAATCAGCCTGTCAATGCAGGGGGCACAGGAGACTCAGGTTTGATCCCAGGGTCGGGAAGATCCCCTGGAGAATGGAATAGCAACCCACTCCAGAATCCTTGCCTGGAGAATCCCATGGACAAAGAATCCTGGCAGGCTAGATCCATAGGGTTGCAAACAGTTGGATACAACTGAAGCAACTTAGCATGTATGCACACACACATGCATGTTGTAAGAACACAGATGAAGGGTATCTAAAGCAGGGTAAGCTTCCAGGAAAGGGTGACAGAAGCAAATCCACCAGAATCCCACACCATCAGTAGACTATTCAGACTCCTTCCCCAGCACCCAAGAGTCCCCTGAACCATGACACAGAGAAGGCTCCTAGTTCACAGGGTTTGCCCACAGAGGGAAAATGCCTAGCAAAACAAAAGGGCTCAGAAAGTGGCCAGGCAACATAAAGAAGAGACCACATTTCGCAATACTGCAAGCTGACAGGAGGTATCCCATGAATGTTGAATTAAATAGGGAACAAGACATAGAAGGGCTCCCCTTCTGCAGAGATCTGATGCTAAGGAACAGAGGTACATGAAGTGTAGATAGAAATGAACAAGCAATCATATAACCTACTCATCCCAACAGTCTACCCCACCCCACCCCACCACACATCCATACCCATCCATGGAGCCCTGCAGTGGACAACACTAGGAAAAATAGACACCCACACACACCCAACACAGTCAGTCATGACTCCAGGAAGCCCCGAGAGAATAAGATAAGACACAGCAGGTGTGATTAAGGCTTTATTGGGCATCAGTCAGGCTGGGCAGGAACCACACTGGGAAGCATGGACTGCACACCAGGCCAGGTCTGGTCTTCAGGGCAGCGCTGGGAGCTCAGAGCAGAGCCCCGTGGGCCAGGGGCCTGGCTGGGCTGCTCACAGCAGAAGTAATCATGGAAGGGAAGGATAGTCTGGGTGGCTTTAAGGCAGGAGGGATAATGTGGGGTGGGGAGGAACTTGGCTCAAAAATAGTGGGAAACTGAATCTTTAAAGTAGGGATGGAAAGGGGTGTGGGAGGGGGATAAGGGGGCCAAGAAGCCATCTAGAGTGAACAGAAGGAAAAAGAAGAAGACAGATGGTTCTGCAGGCAGGAGGTCCACCTGGTCTCCAAGGCACTGGCTCCTCACGCCCATCTCCCGGTTGCGGGCACTACTTGTTGCCCCACACGGCAAGCTTCATGAACAGAGGGCCTGGGAGGAAGCGGCTGGACTTCATGTAGGCAGAGATCTTCTTCAGGCCCTGAGGGTGGGAAAAAGAACACCAGGCCTCAGGTCTGCTGCCCCACTGGAACCCAGGCAGCTCTCCCCAAGTTTAGGACCTGGGGTACAGCCCTTCCATGTGAGAGTCAAATATTGGGGCAAAAGATAGTCTTCTGGGGTCCCCAGCTCTGGGAAGTTAACTTTTCCAGTTTCCTGTAATTCATCTGACATCCAGAATCACCACGTACAGAGACTCTATACTGTATTAGGTGCTACATATAGAAGGGAAACTGAGGCACTCAGAAGATTAGCACCTCCCTCATGATCACACTGCACATAAGTAATATGGCTAGAATGTAGCCTGCTTGGTCTCCGTCTCCATTCTGAGTCTCTCTGCTGCACCCCCTTCCCCATAGCTGAAAACAAGGAGGCTCACTCATCATCCACTTACCCAAACAGTTAAGTGACCCGCAGGGCAGTTGCCCACCAATAGTGCCTGCAAGGGAATTCAGGATGGGAAAAAACAAGATGAAACTTTCTGTGTTTTGGATACATGGTCCCTAGATGGTTAAGATGCATAAGCTCCAGAAAGAATGAAGTGGCTGGGCCAAAGCAGAAACAATGCTCAGTTTTGGATGTATCTGGTGGTAAAAGCAAAGTCTGATGCTTTTAAGAATAATACTGCATAGGAACCAGGAACGATAGGTCCATGAATCAAGGTAAATTGGTTGTGGTCAATCAAGAGATGGCAAGATGAAACATCATCTTAGGAATCGGTGAAACAAAATGGATGGAAAAGGGAGAATTTAGTTCAGATGACCATTATGTCTACTACTGTGGCGAAGAATCCCTTAGAAGAAATGGAATAGCCCTTATAGTCCACAAGACTCCAAAATGCAGTACTTGGGTGCAATCTCAAAAACGACAGAATGATTTTGGTTCGTTTCCAAGACAAACCATTCAATATCACACTAATCCAAATCTATGCCCCCACCACTGATGCCAAAGAAGCTGAAGTTGATTAGTTCTGTGAAGACCTACAACACCTTCTAGAACTAACATCAAAACAAAACAGTCTTTTCTCATCATCAGGAATTGGAATAGAAAACTATGAAGTCAAGAGATACCTGGAATAACAGGCAAGTTAGACCTTGGAGTACATAAATGAAGCAGGGCAAAGGCTAATAGAGTTTTCTCAAGAGAACAAGCTGGTCATAGTAAACACCCTTTTCTAACAAACCAAGAGACAACTCTACACAAGGACATCACCAGATGGCCAATACCAAAATCAGACTGATTATGTTCTTTGCAGTCAAAGATGGAGAAGCTCTACATAGTTACTAAAAACAAAACTTGGAGCTTACTGTGGCTCAGACCATCAGCTCCTTATTGCAAAATTTAGGCTTAAATTGAAGAATGTAGGGGAACCCACTAGGCCATTCAGGTAGCACCTAAATCCATTCCCTGATAATTATACAGTGGAGGTGATTAATAGATTCAAAAGATTAGGTCTGGTAGACAGAGTGCCTGAAGAACATAGATGGTGGTTCATAACATTGGACAAGAGGCAGTGACCAAAATCATCTGAAAGAAAAAGAAATGCAAGGAGGCAAAGTGGTTGTCTGAGGAGATTTTACAAATAGCTGAGGAAAAAGGAGAAGTGAAAGGCAAAGGAGAAAGGGACAGATATACTCAACTGATTGCAGAGTTCTAGAGAATAGCAAGATCTATTAAATGACATAAGGCCTTCTTAAATGAACAATGCAAAGTAAAGGAAAACAATAGAATGGGAAAGACTAGAGATCTCTTCAAGAAAATTGGAGAGATCAAGGGAACATTTCATGCAAGGAAGGGCACAATAAAAGACAGAAACAGTAAGGACATAACAGAAGCAGAAGAGATTAAGAAGAGGTGGCAAGAACACACTGAAGAACTACACAAAAAAAGGTTTTAATGACCCAGATAACCACAATGGTGTGGCCACTCACCTAGAGCCAGACATCCTGGAGTGTGAAGTCAAGTGGGCCTTAGGAAACTTTACTACAAACAAAGCTAATGGAGGTGACAGACTTCCACCTGAGCTATTGAAAACCCTTAAAGATGATGCTGTTAAAGTGCAATATGTCAATAAATTTGGGAAACTGATCAGTGGCCACAAGACTGGAAGAGGTCAGTTTTCATTCCAATCCCCAAATAGGGCAATGCCAAAGAATGTTCAAACTACTGTACAATTGCACTTATTTCACATACTAGCAAGGTTATGCTCAAAATCCTTCATGCTAGGCTTCAACAGTACGTGAACCAAGAACTTCCAGATGTAAAAGCTGTCTAGAAAAGGCAGAGATCAAATTGCCAACATTTGTTGGACCATGGAAAAAGCAAGAGGGTTCCAGATGGACATCCACTTCTGCTTCATTGACTGTGTGGATCACAACAAACTGTGGAAAATTCTTAAAGAAATGGCAATACTAGACCACTTATCTATCACCTGAGAAACCTGTATAGGAAAGTTAGAACCTTAGATCGAACAACAGACTGATTCAAAATTGGGAGAGGAGTAAGACAAGACTACATACTGTCAGCCTGCTTACTTAACTTACATGCAGAGTACATCATGAGAAATGCTGGCCTGGATGAATGACAAGATGGAATCAAGACTGCCGGGAGAAACATCAGCAACCTCAGATAAGCAGATGATGCCACTCTAATGGTAGAAAGTGAAGAGGAACTAAAGAGCCTCTTGATGAGGGTGAAAAAGAGAGTGAAAAAGCTGGCTTGAAACTCAACATTCAAAAAAATAAGACCATGGCATCCAGTTTCATTGCTTCATGGCAAATAGAATGGGAAAAAGTGGAAGCAGTGACAGATTTTACTTTCCTGGGCTCCAAAATCACTGTATACGGTGACTGAAGCCATGAAATTAGAAGATGTTTGCTCCTTGAAGGGCTTCCCTGGTGGCTCAGACGGTAAAGAATTCACCTAATGTGGGAGACCTGGGTTCCATTCCTGGGTTGGGAAGATTCCTTGGAGAAGGGAAAGGCTACCCACTCCAGTATTCTTGCCTAGATAATTTTATGGACAAAGGAGCCTGGCAGGCTATAGTCCATGGGGTCACAAAGAGTCAGACACAACTGAGTGACTTTCACTTTCACTTGCTCCTTGGAAAGAAAGCTATGATAAACCTAGACAGCATATTAAAAAACAGAGACATCACTTTGCCAACAAAGGTCTGTTTGGTCAAAGCTATGGTTTTTCCAGTAGTCATATATGGATGTGAGAATTGGACCATAAAGAAGGTTCATCACCAAAGAATTGATGTTTTTGAACTGTGGTGCTGGAGAAGACTCTTGAGAGTCCCTTGACCTGCAAGGAGATCAAACCAGTCAATCCTAAAGGAAATCAACCTGCAGTACTCATTGGAAGGACTGATGCTTAAGCTGAAGATCCAATACTTTGGCCACCTGATAGGAAGAACTGACTCATTGGAAAAGACCCTGATGCTGGGAAAGACTGAGGGCAAGAGAACAGGGCAACAGAGGATGAGAAGGTTGGATGGCATCATCGACTCAATGGACATGAGTTTGAGCAAATTCTAGGAGATGGTGAAGGACAGGGAGGCCTGGTGTGTAGCAGTTCATGGGACTGCAAAGAGTCAGACACAACTGAGCAACTGAACAACGACACTGTTCTTAAGTTGTGAGGGTTTTTTCCAATTGACAACTGGTCATAAGAGTATTTGTTCTTCTCATTCTCCAAAATTATTCTCTTTCTCAGAAAAGGCTCCTAGTTGCAAGGGTTTCCACAGAGAGATAGGTCCTAGCAAAACAAAAGTGCTCAGAAAGTACCCAACCAACTTGCAGAAGAGACCACATTTCACCCAATTATTCAGGAAAACATGGATGAAACATGATAGGAGGGTTGAAGCACTAAGACTAGTCTAGGCCAGACTCTAGTTTTTCCACTTAAAAGACACAGACCAATTGCCTGGACTGGGACCTGAGCCCACTCTCACTGGGCCTCAACCTACTTCATCCTCAGTCCTGCTACAGCCAGCCAGGCAGCAACACTCAGGTGTACCTGTGCACCATCTTCCCAAGACAGACAGTGCCCAACAGTTCCCAGGACTCCAAGATCTAGGGCTGCCTGTGCCCCACAGCCCAGGGCCCAACAGGCCACACTGCAGGCCACATCTGTCCCCATCCTCCCTGCTGGGCAGTCACCCCAGCTCTTGCAAAATCCTCAAGGTGACAAGCCTTGGACCAGAACCAGAGCTGATGAGAACTAGCTGAGAAAGCAAATTTCATTACAGACGTGGGCATACAAAACAGATTGTAGCCTGAAAAACCTCTTGGACAAGAGCTTCAAATTCCATATCCGTCCCAAAGCAGACTCTGTTGCTCTCCAGTTGGGTGAATGATGAGCTGGGAGGTGAGGTCAGGCTGTGCGCCTCCAGCCCTAAGGTGGCTCCACCCACACCACACAGCTCAGGCCTCCTATAGTTCTCCAGCTGCACTGAGCCCCAGACGCAGGGCACCAGGACTGTGTGACATCTATATCCCACTGTGCCTGACACAGTGTCTCATACAGGGGAGAGGATCAGATCAGTGAATGTGACTTAAAATGAAAATACTAACCCATCTTTCAGACAGAATCTGGAGTAAGGGGAAGGAAGACAGGATGGGAGATGAGGAGGGAAGCAAAGTGCCCACCAAATGAGAAGTCAAGATAAAATCCTTGCACAGGACATCTATATTATGTTAGCAGAAATGTTATGTTAGTCACTCAGTCATATCTGACTCTTTGGGACCCCACAGACTGTAGCCCCCCACAGGCTCCTCTGTCCATGGAATTCTCCAGGCAAGAATACTGAAGTGGGTAGCCATTCCCTTCTCCAGGGTATCTTCCCAACTAAGGGATCCAACTGGGGTCTCCCACAGTGCAGGCAGATTTTTTACCATCTGAGTCACCAGGGAAGCCACCAACTACAGCTCTGAGAATCTCAGAACAACAGGCAGAGACTCAATTGCTGCAAAGCCCTTTGGAGATGAGGAGAAAATACTGTCTGTCTTTTTAGTCCTTGATATCAATCCTACTGTGTCTCACTCTACTAATGCCAGCTGCATACCATCTCCTGAAGGTTCTGCTTCCTCCACACTTTCCAGAGCTGTCAACACAGTCATGAAAGGGACCTGAGGTTTCTTTTTCCTACAGGAAACGAGGAGCCACTGATGCTGCCCATGGAAGTCAGACGCTCTGACTGGGAGCCCAGCACAGCCTGCTCTGGTTCTGTGACCTGCAGAAACTACTTGTCCTTTCAGGTTGACTCCTTATCTGTAAAATGCAGAGGATAATTTTTCTACTGTGTAGTAATGTTATAAACATTAAATTTGACACAATATATATCATTGCTGAGCAGAGATTCTGGCATAAACCAAGTTCTCCATAAATGCTATTCTTCATTGTAGCTCCAACTAGGGAATCATCCAAGCTTCCCAGGTGGCATTAGTGATAAAGAACTCATCTACCAATGCAGGAGATGAAAGAGATGCAGGTTCGATCTTTGGACTGGGAAGATCCCCTGGAGGAGGGCATAGCAACCCACTCCGGTATTCTTGCCTGGATAATCCCATGGACAGAGGAGCCTGGCAGGCTACAGTTTATAGGGTCACAAAGAGTTGGACACAACTGAAGCAACTTAGCATGCATACACCCAGGAAAGCATCAGGGAAAGGTGGGGGAAGAGACATAAATACTAGGGGGATCATGGGAATGACCTCAAAACGGGTGAGGAAATCTTTCAGGTTTGGGAATTCATCCAGACACCTGGGCTCAAATATGCGTTGCAAATCAAGGATGTCATAAGCCAGGAAATCCACATAGGTGAGCTGCAGGAAGACAAAGCAGGAATGTGCACCAAACTCTCAACCTGGGGAAAAATGACAGCTCTCCCTCCCCAAAAGCCATCCCCCTTACCTTGTTCCCTGCAAACCAACACCTCTTCCCCAGAAAAACTGAGAAGAGCTTCATCCTTCCAGGAATTTCCTTCAGGTAACCAGGTTTCAGTTTCTCCTGAGACACAAAACAGCTGTCACTGCCTTCAGACAGACTCCCTGGCAGACAGCAGGCCTCCCAGGCCTGTGTCTGATCCCAGCTGTCAGGTGAGCAGCCATGTCCCCTGACTGCACCTGGGGCAGTGCCCAGGCTGCAATTCAACCCACTTGTCTTCATCAGACTCCTATGGGTACCACCTCCCATCTGCGAGAGGCGACAGGATGACAAAGGGCAAAACCACTCTGTTCCTGAATGTGTCACCACTCAGCTCCAGACACCTGCCCTGGGTCAGACCAGCAGTGCTGTGAGACCTGGTGGAGCTCGGTCCTCAGACCTCAGGCCAATAAACAGTAGAATGACTAGGAAAAAAGTCCTACATTCAAGTTTGGGAGTCAGAAATGGTGTAGACGCCTGAGCAGTTTCTGGACAGTTGGAAAGAATCTGAGAGGCTGAAAGAAGAGGCAGAGGAATAAAGTCTGACCCCGGGCTGCCTGCCCAGCACCTGTGTTTATGCCAGAGATGCTGAGGAGGAGACACTGGGTTAACAATGTAAACACCTGTCTAGGAACTGAATTTCCACCCAGAGGAAGCCGGAGTCTTTCCTAAGATTCTCCAGTGTAGAGGACTGTGTCCAGCGTTTCAAACCCTGTCCAGTTCAATGTGAAAGGACTCACAAAGTCAGGGCTGTAGCAGATCCTGGCCATGTGCAAGCGGACATCCATAACCTGGTTCTCCAATAAGTCCACTCGAATATTCTCCTCTTCTGTCTCCCCACCTGTGGCCACAAAACAGAGACTCACCCTCAGCATCCCACCCCAGTCCAGCCCAGGGCATGGCCACCTGTGCCCCTGCCCCCAACCCCATGCCCACTCACACATGTTGTGCTTGCGAGCGATGTGGCGAAGGATGGCATTGCTCTGGGTTAGCTTGTGAGTCCCATCAATTAAGTAGGGCAGCTGGAAGAACAAGGCCTGGTCACTTGGGCCACCTGCATCTTCTCCCTTGAGTAAGAGCAGAGATGAAACCTGGCACTCACAGACCCTGGCCCACTGCAGACACTAAATGCTGCTGCTGCTAAGTCGCTTCAGTCGTGTCCGACTCTGTGCGACCCCATAGACGGCAGCCCACCGGGCTCCCCCGTCCCTGGGATTCTCCAGGCAAGAACACTGGAGTGGGTCGCCATTTCCTTTTCCAATGCATGAAAATGAAAAGTGAAAGTGAAGTCACTCAGTCGTGTCCAACTCTTACCAACCCCATGGACTGCAACCTACCAGGCTCCTCCATCCATGGGATTTTCCAGGCAAGAGTACTGGAGTGGGGGCCATTTCCTTCTCCAGCAGACACTAAATGATATGTTGTAAAATGAAGGGATGAGTTGGGACACAGAGCATCATGGAAAGGCAGAAAACAGAACCAGGAAGCTGAGAGACAGAACAGAAGGCACCTGTTCCTGAAACCTCTAAGCCAGGAAAGGAGATGGATGGAGACACTGTCCACTCCCCCTCCCAGCACCCCAGCCCCTGCACCTACATTGGGGAAGTCCAGGCCCAGCTTGAATTTTTCATCCAGCCACTGGCTTCTGTCATAGTCGGGAGCTGAGAAAAAGAAGATGCAGTGAAACAACCTCCTAGGAATCCAACCCTCCTTTCTAGGGGGACCCAGCAAGAAGTAGAGGCAAGACCCCCCTGAACTGGTGGATCTGGAATCTGAACCAAGTCTCACATGGAGCTTTGAGGGGAAAAACCAACTTACAAACTTCTTGAAACTAGGTGAGTAATCCTTACAAAGGGTTTAGGTAAGCACTAAGGGGAGCCTGTGCCAACGGCTGATACAGGACCCAGCTGTGGGCTCTCATATCCTTCCTTGGAGGCCAGTGGCATCCTAAAGGGTTCGGGAAGGGGCAGGTCCCTGGTCCAGCTGGGCGGGCTGGAGGGGAGGGCGTCGGACGTGAACAACAGGGGTCAGAACATGGGATGCTTGGCACCAAATCAGCATGAGTTGGGCAGAAGTCAGGACATGACAAGGATGCCATTACCGTCCCCCATGGTGTACTTCTTTTCCTCATAGTTTGAGTCTGTGTACTCCAGGAGCAGGCGGATGGCGTGGGCCAACTGAGAGAGAAGGCCAGAGGGAGAGGAGATGTCAGGTCCTAATTGCCTGACTTTCTATGTTCCCACAACCTCAACACCAATCCCCACCCACACTCCCGCGCACAAGCCCCGCTTGAGAAAAAAGGGCAGAGGGATAGGACTTTGGGCTTGGCTCCACCAAGCTCTGAAGAGGAATATTCTAGTGAAATCAATCCCCATTGCACAGCATTTCCCACCCGCAACCCTCCCTACCCTGCCGGCCTCCATCCTTCCCGCCTTGGTGACCCCAGCTCACTCCGCGGATGTCCCAGTAACCCAGGATCATGGTCATGGGGCTGGTTTCCGTGCTGAGTGGAAACGCTTTACAGGGGCTGGGCTGGAAATTTATCCTCTGATCCGGCGGTGAAGGCGCGGCCGGAAGCACCCGCCCCTCTTCTAGGCCCCACCCCCAGCGCGGCCCCCAACTCGGCGAGGCCTTTCCCAGATGCAGCCCTAGGCAAGCGAAAATGAGACCTATTTCCGCCTCAGAGCCAAGGGGGCTCCAGAGACAAGGTGTGGGCTCTGAGATGCCAAGAACCCCCAAGTAGGGCTCACCCGGTTCCTGATCCCAGTCAGATCTCTGCTAAGTCGGTGGAGTTGGTGGCACGCTCAGGAAATAAACCGGAATCAACAGCAGCAAGGCTCTTCTGCCTTCCCTTCCCTCTCAGTAACCGCTTAGTTTTGCCCTTGGGCTTCAGATATCCCGCGAGCTCTGGGGAGCTCTGACCACTAAGTTTAGGCCAAGAGCAGGTGCCCCTCAGATTGAGAGTTTAATTGGCACCTGTCACAGGAAGAACAGGACTCCAGGCAATCCTAAAGCTCCTCAGTCAGTTACGATCCCTAACAGCCTCAAGTCTTGGAAGAAAAGCCTATCCCTGGGATAGGAAGAACCACCCAGGTCAAGAAAACGTGCCTCAGTGCCTTTGTTCCGGGCCTATGGAGGACCCAGCCCTTCCCTGCTGTTCTAAGAGTGAAACTGATCAAATGTAGAGTAACCAACTGGTTTATGGTTTGGATTGTGAATCTAAATCCAGAATCAGGCCAGCAAAGAAGATATCAAAGTGCAGTCCAGAAATATCCTAACAGCCAGCTAGATGTCTCTCACATGATACAGTGATGGGGAGAATGGTGGTCACAGAAGGAATGTGACTGAAAGGGGAAGAGCTGTCCTCGGAGTAGTCAGTCTCCTCTCTTGTAGCAGAGAGTTGCCAGAAGGGGTGGAAGTCAGGAACCTGAAGGACAGTGCACAGGACCACAGTCAGAGTGGGCCCAGCACACCCTCAGCTGCCCAGGTCCACAGATTCCAGCCCTCATCCTGCCTCCTGACCCCTGTGTGGTTCTGTGTATGAGAGGATGGTTCAAGTGTCCTTTGAATTCTCTCTGTGATATAACCTCCAGAAAACCAGCTTCTACCTGTCAGTGTTCTTCTTGGAAGTTTAAAGACTATTTCAAATTTAGGAGAATAGGACATAAGTTGGCCTATGTTTTCTATTCTTTGTTTAAAGAGTATTACAAATTAGTGGATATATGAAAACAGATGAGAAGAACATTTAAAAACAAATGGGTCTACAAGTTAAAATACAAGGTTGAGGGACTTCTGGGTGATCCAGTGGCTAAGACTGCATGCTCCCAATGCAAGGGGCCAAGGTTTGATCCCTGGTTGGGGAACTAGATCCCACATGGCAAAACTAAGAGTTTGCATGCCACAACTGAAAAAAAAAAAGGATCCCACATGCCACAAGGAAGATCAAAGATCCCCCATGCCGCGACTAAGACCCAGTGCAGACGAATAAATGAATATTTTTTTAAAATAATTCAAGGTTGATGTACTAGAAAAATAAGTTAAACTATGTAACACTTTGTTCAGATTGAACTAAGTGAATCAGGTATTCAATAAAAGTTTCAAACCACCAAGGGGTTGAGGATACAGATAGACTTTATCTAATTCACATTAAATCGCAGAGTGTACACATCTCTGCTAAGTTAGGGAGAAGGGAGAATGTATCAGCAGAGACCAGCAGAGCTCAGTCCCTCTATGTCCATCTAGTCCCTACCCTGTAAGTCTTCAGTGCTCAGCTCTGGGTGCAGACTCAGGATGCGGCTCAGGTCAGGTAGATACCCTGGTAGGTTTGTCCACAGGGAGATGATGGTGGCCATGCAAACACAAAAGTGCTGGCCCTCTTGAAAATTATATGTTTCATAGCACATTAAGGAGTTGCCTTTCTGGGTTTTACACATCTTGAGCTTAGAACAGAAACATGACTAGATTCCATGAAGAAAATGGCTGTTTCAAATGAACAAAGAGAATAATAATTTTTAAAGTAGGTAAAGCTGATACTGTAATATAACGTAATTTATTCATCCGTCCTTCATTCCTTTTTTGCAAAAAACAATCATTGTGATCCTGTCATATAGTAGCCACGAGAGTAAGACAATCCTGGGTAATAAAGGCTGAAAGTCATCTGGGAAATACAGGAAGGAATTTTTAAGTATGGAAGAGATTTTCAATGTTCAAACACCAAGGGGCGATGAGAGAGGGGTACTGAGAGGGAGGGAGCTTGAAGGCAGGAGAAAGAGACCGTGCCTGCTGGGACAAGGAACTGAGGACACAGGGATGGGCCCCAAGCACAGGCAGCCCCAGCAGAAGGGAGACATCAGTCCTGCAGGAGGAGGAGGGGGGCTTGCCGAGCAGACTCTCAGACTCAGCCTCCAGGCCCAGGGGTCCCACCGGTGGGGGCAGTGAGTGTGTGGAAGGCAGTAGGGGGCAGGGGGACCTGGGAAACTGGAGAGCAGGCTGAAGGGCCTGATGCAGCCAGTGGTTGCCTCGCTGATATTCAGTGTCAGTGTGGTCACGTCTTCTGGATTTACACGTGCTCTTGCTTGACTGTAACATGTTGACAAGTTCTAATATTTTAGAGAACACTGTTCAGGACATCAAAACATAGAGTGTCCAGTATCCAGTCAAGAAGTCCAGCCTCTGGTCTCCTGCGTGGCCTTCCATAATTTCCTCCAGCTCTACTATTGACCTTTTGAATTCTCTAGTGAATTAACAGAAACATATGTGAAATAGCCTCAGAATACTAAATTATACAGTATAAGTAAATACAAACGATAGAATTAAAATGTGCCCTACTTGTTAATTTTTTTAAGACTTGGAAATAGTCTGTGTAAGCTTAGGATATCCAAGATATAAAGAACATTTTTTAACCTGAAAATAACAAAATAAAAAACCCAGTGACAATTTACTGCCAAATTGTATGTTTGACAAATTTTTACTACTTGCTCATATTATTTTCAATATGGAAAGACAGATGAACTCAGGTTTCAGGGATTTAGAAAAGGAACCAAGTTCAAGGTGAAAATTATGGAAAATAAACAATGCTAAGAACAAAAATTCCACATTTAAACAAATGTTTATAAAACCTTTAGTTAATTGTCTGAAAACATTAATAAATCAATATAACAGCAGTCTAACAACAAAAACAAAAAGTTTTACATGATAGTAAAAATCAGGACTGAGGAAGATACCTAAAAATTAGTCAAACAATTTCTAAAGTTGGGGTAAATCTCTCTCAGGTAATGGCTAATTAATGTTGCAAACAAATGGAACAAACATACACACATCAAAACATGTGCTAAAGAAACAAAGATTCTGAATGAATAATAGCATTATAAAGAACAATAATAACCCAAAAGGACACTTGGTCCTTGGGAATTTTTTTGGTAATTTTTCAAAACTTTCTAAACAGAAATGCAATACAGAAATTGTCACAAACTGTAGACAAGTATGGCCTGAATACCCTAAAATGACAACACAGGTGAGAACAATTATAAATCACTGTCACTTATGAACCTAAACCCAAACATTAGCAATGACAGCTTAGAGCACAGAGGGTGGTGTTTTGGTACAAAAGGCCCATGTGCTCATAGGGAGCATTTGAGAAACAGAGACGACGGAAGGAGAGGGAGGGGAGAAGGCAGAGAAATCAAGTATGGAAAATTAGTATTGGGGTCTACACAAGTTCTTTGTACTTTTGAAAATTTTCTAAAAGTCTGAAATGTCAAAGCTTAAAAATAATTTACCAGATGATCTAGGACATACATGGATATATTATTAATCAAAATAGAAGTTTTGTCAAGGAAGACTGACCTTATCAACATGTGTTGCATTCTGATTTTCCTTTCTTCTTTTTTTTAAAATTTATTTTTATTATTTTTGGACATGTAGGAACAAAAAAGCCTCTTGATGAAAGTCAAAGAGGAGAGTGAAAAAGTTGGCTTAAAGCTCAACATTCAGAAAACAAAGATCATGGCATCCGGTCCCATCACTTCATGGGAAATAGATGGGGAAACAGTGGAAACTGTCAGACTTTATTTTTTTGGGCTCCAAAATCACTGCAGATGGTGACTGCAGCCATGAAATTAAAAGACACTTACTTCTTGGAAGGAAAGTTATGACCAACCTAGATAGCATATTCAAAAGCAGAGACATTACTTTGCCAACAAAGGTCCATCTAGTCAAGGCTATGGTTTTTCCTGCAGTCATGTATGGATGTGAGAGTTGGACTGTGAAGAAGGTTGAGCGCCGAAGAATTGATGCTTTTGAACTGTGGTGGTGGAGAAGACTCTTGAGAGTCCCTTGGACTGCAAGGAGATTCAACCAGTCCATTCTGAAGGAGATCAGCCCTGGGCTTTCTTTGGAGGGAATGATGCTGAAGCTGAAACTCCAGTACTCTGGCCACCTCATGAGAAGAGCTGACTCAGTGGAAAAGACTCTGATGCTGGGAGGGATTGGGGGCAGGAGGAGAAGGGGACGACAGAGGATGAGATGGCTGGATGGCATCACTGACTCGATGGACGTGAGTCTGAGTGAACTCCGGGAGTTGGTGATGGACAGGGAGGCCTGGCGTGCTGCGATTCATGGGGTCACAAAGAGTCGGACACGACTGAGCGACTGAACTGAAATGATACACTTCTATATTTATTTATTTATTTATTTATTTATTATTTTATTTACTTCTGGCTGCACTGGGTCTTCGTTGCTGCTACAGGCTTTCTCTCATTGCAGAGCTTCTCATTGTGGTGGCTTCTCTTGTTGCAGAGCACAGGCTCTAGGAGCACGGGCTTCAGTAGTTGCAGTATGCAGGCTCTGTAGTTGTGGCCCTCAGACCCTAGAGTGTGTACGCTTTAGTAGCTGTGGCACACGGGCTTAGTTGCTTCTCAGCATGTAGAATCTTCCCTGACCAGGGATTGAACCCATGTCCCTGCATAGGCAGGTGGATTCTTATTCACTGCACCTCCAGGGAAGTCTGATTTTCTTTTCTTTTTAAATGCTAGCCTCCATTCACTACATCATTTGTCTTCCTTTGGGGCGGGGAGTGAGTCTTTCCCTTAGAGGACATTTTCAGTGTCTATGGGCACTTGTGATTATCATGACTGGGAAGTGCTATTGGCGTCTGATGGGTGAGGAGTTGGGATGCTGCAAAAAACCTCAATATGCATAGGACAGCCCCCCACAATCTAAAATTACGCCATCTAAACTGTCCGTGGTGCTGAGGTTAAGGTATTCTAGTCTACGACCATAGGTCAAAACCTGCAGCTGGTTTTCCTCCTACTGCCCTGGCAGGAGGAGCCAGAGCACCCAGCAGGAAGGGCTGTCTGCAGGGACGACCTGAAACAGTCTTGCTCTGGGAGCTGTCTCCGCGGGCACCAGGCAGTAAATCAGGACAAGAGCAGGAGAGCGGGGCAGAGAATGTGGTGCTGGGCTGGCAGTCTGGGCTTCCTGGGTGCAGAGTGTGGTGTGGGGTTGCTCTGGTTGTCAGACAGTGGGTTCATGTGGAGCTCCCCAAGGTTCATTCCAGGGCCACAGTGCTGACCTCCGCCAGGACAGTTAATTCTCCAGGAGCTGCTGACATGGCTACATGGGAAGAACTGAATGGATTGTTAAACCATGTCCACCAAGGGTCAAGTTTGGGGGAAGTCTTTGGTGTGGCTCTCACAGCACAGCCCTGCTTAGGTGCCCACTTAGACTGGGGGAGCTGGGTCAGGTGGTCATCAGGACACCCCTGTCTGAAAAGCAGTGGCGTGATCAGGAGAAGCCATGCTCCCCACAGCCAGGTGCTGGGGTCCACAGCTCCTGTGACAGTCTAAAGGCCATCTTCCTGCCCCTGGGCCAATGGGGTGGCCCTACAACAGAGGTGGAGCAACTCCATTACACCAAAGGTGAAGAGCTGAGATTGACCAGCCAAGTTTCTGGGGGCCCTGCTGGGAACTGACCTGGCCCCAAGGAGAAAGGGAAAAAGTTAAAAGAAAAAAAAACTGTCCACATGACTGAGAAAGACGTACAGAAAATTCTTACAAGTTACTGCTTTAAAAATAAAATAAAATCCCCTAAGGAAAGGAAAATGAAGAAAAATCCACAAAGGAAAACCTAGAAAATGGACCCCTGTAGCTAATGAGGAGCCAAAATAAAATGAAGCTAGGCAGTTATGATGGACCTGAGTTTCACTCATGTGCTCTGTTTTCTTGGAAAACCACAGGCAAAATCTACAAGGATGCCTGTTTTTGCAAAGGGTCCTATCTTAAAAAAAACAAAACAAAACAAAAAAACACACCCTAATAGGAAACTTGGATGACAGCCAATCATTGAAAACAATCTTGCCATTACTCAGCCAGGATTTGTGGCTGCAAGGACCATCCGGTCCCATTACAAGTCTCTCAAACTATGGTTTCTGTGGGTATTTTTGTTTGTTTGTTTACAAAAATTACTCACTCCCTCTCCCTGCGCCCCGCCTCCCAACATATTTTCCGTTCCAGCCGAAGACTGAACATCCTCAGTTTGTAAACCTTGAGAATAAAGCTGTCCTTTTGCTTCAAGATATCCCTGATTTTTCTCTGGGGGTTATTTCTATTAAGGATGACTGGCAACTCACAATGTCTAGACCAGGATGATCCTCTCTGTTTTTAACACCCTCATAGGGTGACCACAGTTGAATATGTCAGCACCTAATGACTGCCACACATGGATATCAGTGATGGAAGTAACCATAGAAACAGCTCCTTCTCCATATTTTACGTACCATTCAAGGCCTCCTAGAGACACTGATGCACACACATCAGGTGGGCAAAACATGCAGGCAGACATGTTTGTGACTTGCTCTTTAAAGGCTTTAAAACAGTCCCTATGATCAAGGAGACTGACCAGTAGAAAAAAGGACCTCTTCTCTCTAAACCTCCTTAGAGTTCTATTATAAGATATCTCAGCCAGTCCAGTTTGATAGAGGAGACTTCAAAAACATGGGGTGCTTTAGCTTTTTATATTATGATTAGTTTTACAAACATATTCATTGATTATTATAATTATATATTTATTTGCTATGTGGTAAGAAGTGCAAAATAAAACCACAAGTAGTTCCACTTTGCCTATGAGAAAAGGTTGTGACTTCTGCCACCTCATCTTTTAACTATGATCCAGAATTAAATAAGTTATGGATGAACAAAGTCAAACAGCGCTGGACACAGGGAGATTCACAGACAGGGATTCATTCATCAGCTGTAAACAAGCACAGCCAATAAACACCAAAAGTGGAAACATCTTATGGTGGAAAACCATAAGGTATGATTATGAGCCCATAAAACTAGCATCAGATGAAATTGTGACACCCCAACTACCTAAGATACTGCAGAAAGAAGTCCACATGCCTTGCTGGGGGCACCATTATGTAAATTACTCTCTCTGCAGAGCAATAAAATAATCTACTATCAAAGCTTAAAACCGTTCTCACCCTTTGCCTTCTAGTATCTGCTTGGGGATCTACCACATAAAGGAAATAAGACAAAGGAAAACATTAGTTTAAGATAATCCTATAGTGTGGTAAAAAAGATAAAATATTATAAAACCCCACATGTCCAACAGTGTGCGACTGACATGGCAAATTGCACTTTATCTGTTGGAAAGAATGAAACATATCCAGTAAATACTTAGTAGTATGTGGACAAGTGTATGGCCAATAGGTATAGATTTAAAGGGAAATGTTAAAGGAAAAGAAGAAGAACCTAAGGATATATGTACACAGGTAGACATGAACATAGACAAAACATCCTCTGACATAAATCATATCAACGTTTTCTTAGGTCAATCTCCCAAGGCAATAGAAATAAAACCAAAAATAAACAAATGGGACCTAATCAAACTTACAAGCTTTTGCACAGCAAAGGAAACCATTAAAAAATGAAGACAGCCTACAGAATGGGAGAAAATATTTGCAAATGGTGCAACAGACAAGGCCTTAATCTCCAAAACATACAAATAGCTCATACAACTCAGCAACAACAACAACAAAACAAACAACCCGATCAAAAAATGGGCAGAATACTTTAACAGACATTTCTCCAAATAAGACATACAGATGGCCAATAGGTACATGAAAAGATGCTCAACATGACAAATTATTAGAAAATTGCAAATCCAAGCTACAGTGAGGTTCCATCTCACACCAGTGAGAATGATCACCATTAAAAAGTCTACAAAAAAACAAATGGAAAAAAAAAAAAGAAAAAAATAATAGGTGCTGGAGAAGGTGTGGAGAAAAGGGAACCTCCTACACTGTTGGTGGGAATTTAAGTTGGTGCAACCACTATGGAAAACAATGTGGAGATTCCTCAGAAAACTAAGCATAGAGCTACTCTACGATACAACAATACCATTCCTGGGCATGCACCTGGATAAAACTGTGATTTAAAAGGATACCTTCACCCCATGTTCACAGCAGCACTGTTCACATAACTAAAGTATGGAAATAACCCAAATGTCCATCAGCAGAAAAATGAATAAACAAGATGTGGTATATGTATGTATTCCACATACATATATACCTAGGGTTATATAAACCTACTCCTATGGGTCTCTGCCTAGGGCTAGGAGGAAGAGAAACTCCACTCTGAGGTCCATGCTCTGGCTGAGGCCTTATGGGACCTATATTTTGAAAAGAGTTGTGGCTATCTGCCCCTCCGGTGTGCCTAGCAACTCCCCCCAGCCCCAACCCAACCGGGGGTCTCATGCCTCACACTGCCTTCCATCAACATCTTAAAGTAACAACTGTGCTGAGCCTGTAAACAACACAGCTTTTCTGGGCCACCTCAACAGTGTCTTGGCATGTCCCTGGAGGGGCGTGGGTCCTCTCAGGCCTCAGAACCCCTGCAGCCTGTTTCAGACACCTGGGGAGCCAGCCTCACTGCCCAGCCCACCCCAGGGAACGAGCCTCACTCAGGCAGGAGGCCAGGGGCCCCGAGGCAACTCTGGATTTCCCCTTTCAAGCAATGATAGAGAGCTGTCCAGAGTGGGCCACAATAGTTTCAAAATCCCGAGTAAAAGCTAATAGCATTTGGGAATCTCACCGTGGTACTGCACCTCTGTAACCTGGAACCAGCCACAAGCAAATGGGAGGAAGAAGCTGGGATGAGGATGGGGAAAATGAAATAATGCCATTTGCAGCAACAAGGATGAACCTAGAGATTAGCATGCTAAGTGAAGTAAGTCAGAAAGAGCAAGACTAATACCATATGTGGTATATAAAATATGGCACAAATGAATCGATCTACAAAACAGAAACACTCATAGACAGAGAGAACAGACTTGTGGTTGCCAACGGGGTGAGATGGGGAGGCAAGGACCAGGAGTGTGGGATTGGCAGATGCGAACTGCTATATATACAATAGGTAAAAAACAAATGCAATAGCACAGGCAATCATACTTGATATCCCTTGTGATAAACCATAATGCAAAAGAATCTTTTAAAAAAAGACTGTTTTTTACACAACTAGGTTGTGTATAATTGAGTCACATTGCTATACGGTAGCGACTGGAACAACTTCGTAAACCAGCTATTGTTGTTCAGTCGCTCATGTTGTTCATGTCCAACTCCTTGTGACTCCATGGACTGCAGCACACCAGGCTTCCCTGTCCTTCACTATCTCCTGGAGTTGGCTCAAATTCATGTCCATTGAGTCATGATGCTATCTAACCACCTCATCCTCTGCTGCCCTCTTCTCCTTTGCCTTCAATCTTTTCCAAAATCAAGGTCTTTTCCAATGATTGGCTCTTCATATCAGGTAGTCATAGTATTGGAGCTTCAGCTTCAGCATCAGTCCTTCCAATGAATATGCAGGGTTGATTTCCTTTAGGATTGGCTGGTTTGATTTCCTTAAAGTCCAAGGGACTCTCAAGAGTCTTCTCCAGCACCAGGATTCAAAAGCATCACTTCTTCAGTGTTCTGACTTCATTATGGTCCAACTCTACATCCGTATATGACTACTGAAAAAACCATAGCTTTGACTATAGGGAGCTTTGTTGGCAAAGTGATGTCTCTGCTTTTTAATACACTGCCTAGCTTTCTCATAGCTTTCTTTCCAAAGAGCAAGCGTCTTTTAATTTAATGGCTGCAGTCACTATCCACAGTGATTTTGGAGCCCAAGAAAATAAAATCTGCCACTGCTTCCACTTTTTCTTCACCTATTTGCCATGAAGTGATGGGACTGGATGCCATGATCTTAGTGTTTGAATGTTGAGTTTTAAGCCAGTTTTTTCACCTACCTTTTTCACGTTTTCCAGAGGCTCTTTAGTTCCTCCTTACTTCTGCCATTAGAGTGGTAACAGCTGCATATCTGAGGTTGTTGATATTTCTCCTGGTAATCTTGACATCCAGCCCAGCATTTCTCATGATATACTCTGCATATAAGTTAAATAAACAAGGTGACAATATACAGCCTTGTGTCACTCCTTTCCCAATTTTGAACCAGTCAGTTGTCCCATCTAAGGTTCTGTTTCTTCTTGACCCAAATACAGGTTTCTCAGGAGACAGATAAGATGGTCTGGTATTCCCATCTCTAAGAATTTTCCACAGTTTGTTGCGATCCACACAGTCAAAGGCTTTCAAGTAATCAATGAAGCAGAAGTAGATGTTTTTCTGGAATCGCCTTGCATCTCTGCTGCTGCTGCTGCTAAGTCGCTTCAGTTGTGTCCGACTCTGTGCGACCCCATAGACGGCAGCCCACCAGGCTTCCCCGTCCCTGGGATTCTCCAGGCAAGAACACTGGAGTGGGTTGCCATTTCCTTCTCCAATGCATGAAAGTGAATGATCCAACAAATGTTGGCAATTTGATCCCTGGTTCCTCTGCCTTTTCTAAAACCATATTGTACATCTGGAAGTTCTCAATTCACGTACTCCTGTAGCCTACTCCTGTAGCCTAGCTTGAAGGATTTTGAGCATAACCTTAGTAGCATGTGAAATGAAGGCAACTGCACAGTAGCTGGAACATCCTTTGGCATTTCCCTTCTTTGGGATTGGAATGAAAACTTATCTTTTCCGCTCCTAGAGCCACTGCTGAGTTTTCCAAATTTGCTGACATATTGAGTGCAGCACTTTTGCCGCATCATTTTTTAGGATTTTAAATTACTCAACTGGAATTCCATCACTCCACTAGCTTTGTTCTCAATAATGCTTCCTAAGGCCCACTTGACTTCACACTCTAGGATGTCTGATTCTAGGAGAGTGACCACACCATCGTGGTTATCCTGGTCATTAAAACTTTGTTCGTATAGTTTTGTGTATTCTTGCTGCCTCTTCTTTATCTCTTCTGCTTCTGTTAGGTCCTTAGCATTCCTGTCTTCTATCATGCCCATCCTTGCATGAAATGTTCCCTTGATCACTCCAATTTTCTTGAAGAGATCTCTAGTCTTTCCCTTCTATCGCTTTCCTCTACTTCTTTGCATTGTTCATTTAAGAAGGTCTTAAATGGCGACCCACTCCAGTACTCTTGCCTGGAGAATCCCATGGACAGAGGAGCCTGGTAGGCTACAGTCCATGGGGTCACAAAGAGTCGGACACGACTGAGTGACTTCACTTCACTTCACTTTATCTCTCCTTGGTATTCTCTGGAAGTTTGTATTCAGTTGGGTATATCTTTCCCTTTCTCCCTTGCTTTTCACTTCTCTTCTTTCCTCAGCTATTTATAAAGACTTCTCAGACAACCACTTTGCCTTCTTGCATTTCTTTTTCTTTAGCATAGTTTTGGTCACTGCCTCCTGTGCAATGTAACAAACCTCTGTCCATAGTTCTTTGGGCACTGAATCTGCTTGTCACCTCCACTGTTAATCATAAGGGGTTTGACTTAGGTCATATCTGAATGGTCTAGTGGTTTTCCCTACTTCAACTTAAGTCTGAATTTTGCAATCAGGAGTTCATGGTCTGAGCCATAGTCAGCTCCCGGTCTTGTTTTTGCTGATTGTATAGAGCTTCTCCATCTTCGGCTGCTAAGAATATAATCTATCTGATTTCAGTATTGACCATCTGGTGATGTCCTTGTGTAAAGTTGTCTCGTGTCATTGGAATAGGGTGTTTGCTATGACCAGCATGTTCTCTTTACAAAACTCTGTTAGCCTTGGCCCTGCTTCCTTTTGTACTCCAAGGTCAAACTTGCCTGTTACTCCAAGTATCTCTTGACTTCCTGCTTTTGCATTCCAGTCCCCTATGATGAAAAGGTCATTTTTTTTTTTTTTTTTTTTTTTTGGTGTTAGGTCTAGAAAGTGTTGTAGGTCTTCATAGAACCAGTCAATTTCAACTTCTTTGGCATCAGTGGTTGGGGCATAGACTTAGATTACTGTGATGTTGAATGGTTTGCTTTAGAAATGAGCCAAGATCATTCAGTCATTTTTGAGATTGCACCCAAGTGCTGCATTTTGAAGGCTACTCCATTTCTTCTAAGGGATTATTCCCCCCAGTAGATATAATGGTCATCTGAATTAAATTCTCCCATTCCCATCCATTTTACTTTACCAATACCTAAGATGTCCATGTTCAGTCTTGCCATCTCCTGCTTGAGCAGGTCCAATTTACCTTGATTTATGGACCTAACATACCAGGTTCCTTTGTAATATTGTTCTTTACATCATCGGACTTTACTTTCACCACCAGACACATCCACGCTTGAGCATCCTTTCCACTTTGGCTCAGCTGCTTCATTCTTTCTGGAGCTATTAGTAGTTGCCCTCTGCTCTTCCCCAGTGGCATATTGGACACCTTCTGAACTGGGAGGCTCATCTTCTAGTGTCATATCTTTTTGCCTTTTCATACTGTTTATGGGGTTCTTGCAGCAAGAATACTGTAGTGGTCTGCCATTCCCTACTCCAGTGGACCATGTTTTGTCAGAACCCTCCACTATGACCCGTCAGTCTTGGGTGGCCCTGCACAGCATGGCTGATCACTTCATTGAATTACACAAGCCTCTTTGCCATGATAAGGCTGTGATCCATGAAGGGGAAAATCAACTATACTTCAACCTAAAAAATTAAATTAAAAAAAAGCACTCTTTTCTGTTCTAATTTTTGTCTATGTAGGTATGTAATCAGATCTGAGTTCTTAACCTCTCTCGTATCTAATGATGCTAAGCACCATTTCATATGCTTATTGGCCTTCTGGATATTCTTTTTTAGGAAATGCCCATTCAAGACTTGGGCCTTTTTTCATTGGATTATATTTTTAGATAAATGTCCTTTGTTGATTTGCAATGTTTTCTCCCAACTGAATGTTGCCTGAATACCATACCCACAAAATCAGAAGCTACTTACGTATGGTAGGACAGTTTGAGGACTCCTGAGATACTAGAAACTTCCTCTTAAGCAGACCACTGGGCAGTGTGATTTGAAATTCCTTCTAGTGGATGCAATGCAGAGAGAGGAGCGGTGACGGTAAATCATGGTGGAGAAAACTTATGCTTAAAATATTCATGGAAGGGTGTAATGGAAAAAATTTTCACCTATGGAGGTTAGAGAAAGCCATTGGCTTTTATGACTTAAACATTATGTCAACAGAACAGCCTATTTTGTGATCTGTCAAACGTGGATTGTATATCTGCTTTAATCTTTAAAGAAAAGAATGCATCTACAGATCAAAATGCAGTAACTGTGGTTCAGGCATCCAAAACGGAGCCCTGTGGCCATTGTGGATATAATTTCAGATGTGTTCCTGTGCTGCTGCAAACTTTTTCTCTGAGCAAGATCAGACTCTAGGACACTAGCCCTGCCAGCTGCAACCTTATGTTCTCAAGGTCTCCCCTCACAACTATGCAACCATTCTGGATCCCAATCAAGCCTTGCTTAACAAGCACCCTTACTTCTTGGCAACTTCAATTATAATTCTTCACAAACAACTTAGATAATTTTGTGGGGGGTTTTTTTTTGCCTTTATAAGCCTCCCTTATTTTGCAGTTTGGAGGAACACAATTCAAGTGCTTCTTGAATCTGTTTCCTGGGCTAAATTTCTCAGTTTGCCTCAAAGAAAGCTCTTTTCTGTTATAGATTGGATTGTTGATTATTTCCACAGACATTGCTTGGCAGAGTCGACAAGATATCTGAAAATCTACCTGAGGGCACTTGGAGTCTATGTGGTAGACTTAGTACAGCACTTGGTACAGTGCTCAGTACTAAGCTTGCACCTTCTGTGTCCCCCTTCCCTTAGCCTTATAGAGCACTCCAGGTGCTTCTGGGAGCTCTTCCTGATATCTGGACCTCCTTATGGTAACTTTATTTGAAATCTTAGGATAATTTCACTTAATAAGGATTATTATTTGAAATCTTAGGATATTAAGACTTGAAGTCTTTAAGTTCTGCTTTGTTTTGTCTGGGCTTCGTGGCTTGCAGGATCTTAGTTCCCTGACCAGGGATCAAACTTGGGCCATAGCAATGAAAACGCCAAGTCCTAACCACTGGACTGCCAGGGAATTCCCAAGACCTGAAGTCTTAATAGGGTAGTAGTACATTTCCTAGATTAAAGTAACCTATGAGGAATCTATAAGCAAGAAAGGTCTAGAAGAAATTATCGCACATTTCCACAGTGAAATAAGCCTAGGAAACCCTAGGCAGAAAAGCCTAGAAAAAAAATCTGGAGTGATTTACTAGGCAAGAAGTTAGAATTGATTTCTTAGCAGGAACCTAGAAGAAATCCAGAGACAGGAAAAGTCTAGAATGAGCCTTCGAATGAATTGATCTGACTGACTTTTTTTTTTTAATATGGCTTAAAATTGGAAAGATTTGTACTTTATAAGAAAATGAGAAATTGTATTTCTAAAGTCTGTCAAAATTGTGTTTCTGAAAGCCTTCCTAAATGAGCAATGCAAAGAAATAGAGGAAAACAATAAATGGGGAAGACTAGAGACCTCTTCAAGAAAATTAGAGATACCAAGGGAACATTTCATACAAAGGTGCGCAAAATAAAGGACAGAAATGGTATGGACCTAACAGAAGCAGAAGAAATTAAAAAGAGGTGGCAGAAGAACTATACAGAAGTTCTATACAAAAGAACTATACAAAAACTATACACAGAAGAACTGTACAAAAAAGATCTTCATGACCCAGATAATCACAATAGTATGATCACCTAGAGCCAGACATCCTGGAATACAAAGTCAAGTGGGCCTAAGGAAGCATCACTACAAACAAAGCTAGTGGACGTGATGGAATTCCAGTTGAGCTATTTCAAATCCTGAAAGATGATGCTGTGAAAGTGCTGCACTCAATATGCCAACAAATTTGGAAAACAGCAGTGGCCACAGGACTGGAAAAGGTCAGTTTTCATTCCTATCCCAAAGAAAGGCAATGCCAAAGAATGCTCAAACTATCACACAATTGTACTCATCTCACACACTAGCAAAGTAATACTCAAAATTCTCCAAGCCAGGCTTCAACAGTACGTGAACCATGAACTTCCAGATGTTCAAGCTGGATTTAGAAAAGGCAGGAACCAGAGATTAAATTGCCAACATCCGTTGGATCATCGAAAAAGCAAGAGAGTTCCAGAAAAACATCTGTTTCTGCTGTATTGACTACACCAAAGCCTTTGACTGTGTGGATCACAACAAACTGTGGAAAATTCTTAAAGAGATGGGAATACCAGACCATCTTACCTGCCTCCTAAGAAATCTGTGTGCAGGTCAGGAAGCAACAGTTAGAACTGGACATGGAACAGATTGATTCCAAATTGGGAAAGGAGTACGTCAAGGTTGTATATTGTCACCCTGCTTATTTAACTTATATGCAGAGTACATCATGCGAAATGCTGGGCTGGATGAAGTACAAGCTGGAATCAAGCTTGCCAGAAGAAATATCAATAACCTCAGATATGCAGATGACACCACCCTCATGGTAGAAAGAACTAAAATGCCTTAATGAAAGTGAAAGAGGAGAGTGAAAAACTTGGCTTAAAACTCAATATTCAGAAAACTAAGATCACAACATCTGGTCCCATCACTTCATGGCAAATAGATGGGGAAGCAATGGAAACGGTGAGAGACTTTATTTTTATGGGCTCCAAAATCACTGCAGATGGTGACTGCAGCCATGAAATTAAAAGGCGCTTTCCCCTTGGAAGAAAAGCTATGACTAACCTAGACAGCATATTAAAAAGCAGAGATATTACTTTTCCAACAAAGGTCCATCTAGTCAAATCTATGGTTTTTCCAGTAGTCATGTATGGATGTGAGAGCTGGACTAAAGAAAGCTTGGTGCCAAAGAACTGATGCTTTTGAACTGTGGTGTTGGAGAAGACTCTTGAGAGTCCCTTGGACTGCAAAGAGATCCAACCAGTCCATCCTAAAGGAGATCAGTCCTGGGTGTTCATTGGGACGACTGATGCTGAAGCTAAAACTCCAATACTTTGGCCACCTGATGGGAAGAACTGACTCATTTGAAAAGACTCTGATGTTGGGAAAGATTAAATACAGGAGGAAAAGGGGACAACAGAGGATGAAATGGTTGGATGGCATCACCGACTCGATGGACCTGAATTTGAGTAAGCTCCAGGAGTTGGTGATGGACAGGGAGGCCTGGCGTGCTACAGTCCATGGGGTCGCAAAGAGTTGGACACGACTGAGTGACTGAACTGAACTGAAAGTCTATCAGCTCCGGGGCTGGCAGCCACCTACTAGAACTCCAGCTGGCTTTGTGTACAACTGGTACACAGCCAATACCTGAAAGTCCTTATCTTGCCCCCAGTTGGCCAGGATAGGGTGCTTTCATCATTTCCAAACTGGTTTTTTGTTTCTGAAATTAGAGAAAAACATCTTTTACAGATTCCAAACTTGAGGGAACAAAAGTGCTCCCAGGAGAAAGCTTGTGGTTATAATTCTTATCATGTCCTGAGACCTGTAAACACAGCCCATATTGCCTGAAACAACAGCCTTGGGTCCATCAGTAGAACCTAAAAATGAAGAAAAAAAGGGGAAAGGGTTATAGGTCCTTCTTTAAATTCAAGGTGTAAATGAATTATTCCAACTTATAAATTAGTGAGTTTACAATACTTGATTCATGACTAAGTATTTTTTTTTTACTTTTAAAAAATATTTCATTTATTTATTTGGCTGTGTGAG
Organism: Bubalus kerabau; assembly: GCF_029407905.1. NCBI lineage: Eukaryota > Metazoa > Chordata > Mammalia > Artiodactyla > Bovidae > Bubalus > Bubalus kerabau. The sequence continues at coordinate 34,671,537 of NC_073629.1, forward strand.
GGCTTAATTGTAGCGTGTGAGGGCTTAATTGTAGCATGTGACCTCTTAGTTGTGGCATGTGGGATTTCGTTCCCTGATCAGGGATCAAAACTGGGCTCCCTGCATTGGGAGCATGTAATCTTAGTCACCGGACCCCCATAACTAAGTTTTAAAATAAAACTGCGAGATCTCTGTGTCTATCTAGATGTATGCTTGTCTGTGCACATTATAAATATGATATGCTTTTCCCTCAGAATAGCATTAGTAAAATTAATTAATAAAAGAATTCTATTTAATTGACTTAAAAGTGTTTACAAATTAAATATTTCTAAATGTAACAGAAACTTGTCCCCAATTTTAAAACTATATTTAATATTTAATGAATTAAAACCAGTTTAAGTTATCGGTTTAATTAACACAGCCACGTCTTTAGGGTTATGGATGTTGTGGTCGCTTCAGAAGCACATATACTAAAAGTAGAGTCAGCAGCATTAAGAGCCATCCACCAGAGATTCAGGCAAGAGTGCCATCACCCTCTTATGAACAATGCTGAATTCTAGAAGCTATGACTAATTTCATCAGAGGCTTGAAGATCTTCGTCTTAGACTTCTATACCCAAACAAAATGTTAGTTTAATGTACACTAGCAATACATCTGCAGATATGCAAGGACTAAAGAAATTTATCTCCTAGGTAGCCAAGAAAATGAGGAAGCAAACCAAGAAAGAAGGTCCTGAATAATAGCTGTGTAGCAGCCAACAGAAGGCACCTTGAAGGCATCTGAGAAAAGAGTGGAGATGGGACCTTAGACACATTCCAGATGTGATAAAGTCTGGCACTATAAAGGGAAACGAATCCTGTTCTCTCCACTAGGCATTCCCACCACTCTGAGCCCTGCTAAGACACACAGCTCTACAAAGCCATGAGCTCTTAATAAGGAGGAGGAATGGATGAGAGATGGAGGCTCAGGAAGAGGCCTCCCTTCTATTAGTAGAAGGAGCCCTCTGAGAACTCCTGCTCTGAGGGCCTCAGAAATGGGAACAAGAAGTCTCAGAACATCTTACCACCAGACAGTATCCCCATGCACCCAGACACTGCCAGCGTCACCACTCCACCCCTAGGAAGCAGCAAGGCCAGGTGGACAGTTCAGATGGTCAGGAGGAAAAAAGATAAGACATAGCAGGTGTGGTTAAAGCTTAATTGGTGATCGGCAGTGCTGGGCAGGGCCCACGCTGGGAGAGCAAGGCCTGCATACTAGGTCTGTCCTGGTCTTCAGGGCAGTACTGGGGGCTCAGGCCTGAACTCTCCAAGCCAGGGATCTGGTCAGGCTACTCACAGCAGAAAAAAAAAAAAAAAAAAACATGGAAAGGAAGGATGATCTGGTTGGCTTTAGAGCAGAAATGATAACATCAGGGGATGACTTCACTGAAGAAAAATGGGGTACTGGAGAGCTTTAGAGATCCTAGATGAATGGGATTGGAAAGAGTTGGGGCAAAATAGGGCCTGAGTGGGGACAAACAGAAAGAAAGAAGGAAAAAACAAGACATCTGGTCCTGGGGTGTAGGAAGCTCCAGCTGTTCTCCAGGGCCCTGGTGCAACAAGCATGGCACTGGCTCCTTCATGTAGGCAGAAATCCTCTCGAGACCGTAAGGATAAGAAAAAGGAAGTTGGATCATGATCAGGTGCCCCACTGGGGCTTCAGCAGTTCCATTTCAGATACCCAAGTTGGGAAGCCCAGTACAGCCCCTCCTTGTGGGGGCAAGTGTTACAGAAGGCACAGTCATCCTGCAATCCCTAGTGGTCAGAACTCAACCCCTTCAGTTTCCTCTAACTAATGTGCTATCTTACTAAGACCTACCACACATGGAGACTCCACTCTGAGGATATCCACCAGAAAGGGTGATGTATAGGCATCTCTGGTTCTATCACACTTCACTTAATTGTGCATCCCAGGTATTGTGTATTTTACAAACTGAGGTTGGTGTCAACCTTGCATCAAGTAAGTATATCGACACTATTTATTCCAAGAGCATTTATTTGCTCACTAAAGGTCACTAAATGTCTCTGTCACACTTTGGTAATTATAGCACCATTTTCAAATTTTTCATAATCATTACATTTGTTAAGGTGGTCTGTGATCATTTGATCTTACTATTGCAAAACTCAACATTCAAAAAACTAAGATCATGGCATCTGGTCCCATCACTTCATGGCAAATAGGAGGAAAAAAAGTGGAAGCAGTGACAGATTTTCTTTTCTTTGGCTCCAAAATTACTGCAGATGGTGACTGCAGCCATGAAATTAAAAGACGCTTGCTCCTTGGAAGGAAAGTTATGACAAACCTAGACAGCATATTAAAAAGGAGAGACATCACTTTGCTGACAAAGGTCACTATAGTCAAAGCTATGGTTTTCCCTGTAGTCATGTATGGATGTGAGAGTTGGATCCTAAAGAAGACTGAGCACCGAAGAATGGATGCTTTCAAATTGTGGTGCTGGAAAAGACTCTTGAGAGTCCCTTGGACAGCAAAGAGATCAAACCAGTCAATCCTTAAGGAAATTAACCCTGACTATTCATTGGAAGGACTGATGCTGAAGGTACAATACTTTGGCCACCTGATGTGAAGAGGTGACTCACTGGAAAAGACTGATGCTGGGAAAGATTGAGGGCAACAGAGGCAACAGAGGATGAGTTGGTTGGATGGCATCATTGACTCGATGGACACAAGATTGAACAAACTTCAGGAGATAGTAAAGGACAGAGAAGACTGGTGTGCTGCAGCCAATGGGGTTACAAAGAGTCGGACTTAAATTAGTGACTAAACAACAATTGCAAAAACACTACAATTCCCTGAATGCTCAGATGATGGTTAGCATTTCTTAGCAATAAACTATTTTAAATTAAGATAAAATACATTCTTTTTGTAGACATAGTCAAGGCTATGGTTTTTCCTGCAGTCATGTATGGATGTGAGAGTTGGACTGTGAAGAAGGCTGAGCACCAAAGAATTGATGCTTTTGAACTGTGGTGTTGGAGAAGACTCTTGAGAGTCCCTTGGACTGCAAGGAGATCCAACCAGTCCATTCTGAAGGAGATCAGCCCTGGGATTTCTTTGGAAAGAATGCTGCTAAAGCTGAAACTCCAGTACTTTGGCCACCTCATGAGAAGAGCTGACTCATTGGAAAAGACTCTGATGCTGGGAGGGATTGGGGGCAAGAGGAGAAGGGGACGACAGAGGAAGAGATGGCTGGATGGCATCACTGATTCGATGGACATGAGTCTCAGTGAACTCCGGGAGTTGGTGATGGACAGGGAGGCCTGGCGTGCTGCGATTCATGGGGTCGCAAAGAGTCAGACACGACTGAGCGACTGAACTGAATTGAATGCTATTGCGCACTTTGTAGATTACAGTAGGGGCTTCCCTGGTGGTTCAGTGATAAAGAATCTGCCTGCCAATGCAAAAAAACACAAGTTCCATCTCTGATCCAGGAAGATCCCATATGCCATGCAGCAACCGAGCCCAGGCGCCACAACTATTGAGCCTGTGCTCTAAAGCCCGGGAGCCACAACTGCTGAGCCCACATGCTAAACTACTGAAGCCCACGTTCCTAGAGCCGGTGCTCAGCAACAAGAGAAGCCACTGCAGTGAGAAGTCTGCCCAATGCAACTAGAGAGTAGCCCCTGCTTGCCACAACTAGAGAAAAGCCAGCCCAGCCGTGAAGACCAGGCACAGCCAAAAATAAAGAAATTGAAAAATTATTTTTTTAAAAAAGATTACAGTATACTATAAACATAACTTTTATCAGAGACAGCCTCCAGGCTTTGCCCACAGGGGGCCCCCTAGCACCACAAAGAGGCTCAGAAATACATAAACAACTTGCAGAAGAGACCACTGTACCCAATGACTCAGCAAACCTGGATGAAAGCTGATAGAAAAGTATAAAGCTCAGAACCAGATTCTAATTATTTCTCTTAAAGGACAAAGTCCAACTGCCTGGCCTGAGACTTGAGCTTAGTCTCACTGAGCCCCTAGAGTTTCAAGGATCCAAAGATCCTGGGGCTGCCTGTATCCAACAGTCCAGGCCCCAAAGGCCACACACTGCAGCCCACATCTGTCTCCAACTCACTTCCAGGCAGTCATCTGAATGATGATCCAGATGACTCTTGAATGATCCCCAAGGCGGATCAGCTTGGACCAGAACCAGAACTGATGAGAACTAGCTGAGAGGAGATTCCATGATGGAGAGGGGGCATAAAAAGCATTCTGTAGGCTGAAAACCTATTGGACTAGAGCTTCAAATTCCCACACCTGACATAAAGCAGACTTTGTCGCTCTCTAGTTGGTTGACTGAGGGTACCAGTGATGAGTTGGGAAATGAGGTCAGGCTGTGCTCTTCCAGGACCAAGGTGGCTCCACCCATACCACACAGCTTGGGGTTCTATAGTTCTCCAGCTACGCTGAGCCCCAGAGTTTGGGCACCAGGACTCCCTGTGCCTGATTCAGTGCCTCATGCACAGGAGAGGGTCAGATCAGTGAATGTGACTTAAAATGATGTACTATCATATCTCTGAGACAGAATCTGGGGTAACTAGAAGGAAGAAGGAAAGGAAGACAGAAAGGGAAGAGTAGTGATCACCATAAGAGGCGTCAAGAAAAATACTTCCACATGGGTATCTACCTATGTTTTCAAATGTCAGCATCAATTAGTCCTGGGGCTGCTGCTTAGACGCTTCTGTCCTGTCTGACTCTGTACGACCCCATGGACTGCAGCCACCAGGCTCCTCTGTCCATGGGATTCTCTAGGCAAAAATACTGGAGCGGGTTGTCATGCCCTCCTCCAGGGGATCCCCCTCAACCCAGGGATCGAATCTGTCTGCATTGCAGGCAGATTCTTTACTACTGAGCCCCCAAGGAAGCCCCCAGTTAGTCCTAGGAATCATAATACAACCCCAGGCGGGGATATGATTGCTGCTAAGCTCCCCAGGAACCAGGAGAAAAAATTGTGTCCATCTTTGGTACTTGATATCAATCCTTCTGTGTCTCATTCTATTACTCACAGCTGCATACCATCTCTTAAAGATTCTGCTTCCTCCATACTGTCCAGGGCTGTGAACTCAGACAAGGAAAGGACCTGAGCCTTTCTTTTCAGTACAAGAAACAGAACCACTGACTGTTGCACATAGAAGCCAGATGCTCTCACTGGGAGCCCAGCACAGGCTTTCTGTGATCTTCAGCAATTACTGTCCTTTCAACTTAATTCCTTACTATAAGACAGAGGTGATAATGTGCACCCATGGGTGATTCATGTCAATGTATGGCAATAACCACCACAATATTGTAAATAAATTATCCTCCAATTAAAATAATTAATTTAAAAAGATGGAGGTGATAATTCCTATACCACGTAGAAATGCTGCAAAGATGAAACACAATATATGTACGATGCTCAGCAGATATCCTGGTATAAATCAATCATTGATAAATGGTAGGTAGTCTTAATTTTTAGCCCCGAGACTAAGAAAGTATCATGGAGAAGACAGAAGAGATATAAATAGTGAGAGGACCAGGAGAATTACTTCAAAGCGGTCGAGGAAGTCTTTTAGGTTTGTGAATTCATACAGGCACTTGGGTTCCAATCTGTGGTGCAGGTCAACGATGTCATAAGCAGATAAATCCACATAGGTGAGCTGCAGAAAGGCAAAGCAAGAATGGGCTTTAAACTCTGAACCTGGGCAAAATGAACTCCTGGCTCTCAAATCTGCCCCTGCACTTACCTTCTCCCCTGAAAACCATGCCTTTTCCCCAGAAGTTGGGATAAAAGCTTCATCTTCAGAGGGATTCCCTCCAGTTATGCAGGTTTCATTTTCTCCTGAAGGAAAGCACAGCTGTCACTGCCCTCAGACACTGACTCCTGGCAGAGAGCAGGCCTCCCGGGGCTGCGTCTGATCCCAGCTGCCAGGTGAGCAGCCATGTTTTCCGCCTGAACCTGGGTCGGTGCCCGGGCTGCAATTCAACCCAGCTGTGTTCACTAGACTCCTATGGGTACCACCTCCCGTGTGTGAGAGGCAATGGGAAGGCAAAGGGCAAAAACCACACTGTTCCTAACCTAACTCAGCTCCAGACACCTGCCCTGGGTTTCTCAAACTGGAGAGTGATGCAGGGTGTGACGCAGCCAGTGGTTGCCTCGCTGATATTCAGAGTCAATGCGGCCACATCTTCTGGATTCACATGTGCTCTCTCTTGACTATAAAATGTTGACAGGTTCTAATATTTTAGAGAACACGGTGCAGGACATCAGAACATATAGTGTCCAGTATCCAGTCAAAAAGTCCAGCCTCTGATCTCCTGCATGGCTTTCCATAATCCCCTCCAACCCTAGTGCTGACAGACATTCTGAACTCTCTAGTGAATTAACAGAAATTCTATGTGAAATAACCTCAGAATACTAAATTATGTCGTATAAATAAATACAAACAGTAAGATTTAAATGTGTCCTGCTGCTAAGTCACTTCAGTTGTGTCTGACTCTGTGCAACCCCATAGACGGCAGCCCACCAGTCTCCCCCGTCCCTGGGATTCTCCAGGCAAGAACACTGGAGTGAGTTGCCATTTCCTTCTCCAATGCATGAAAGTGAAAAGTGAAAGTGAAGTCGCTCAGTCGTGCCAAATGTGTCCTAATTTATGTTAATTTTTTAAAGATTGTTAAATGTTGTCTGTGTAAGCTTAGAATATGCCAAACAAAGGAATATATTTTTCACTTGAAAATAAGAAAATGAAAATAAACATTGACAAGAATCTGCCAAGTGGGATATCTGAAAAGAAAACTGTCTACTTACATTACTTTGAATAAAGAAACGCGGACAAACTAGGATTTTGCAGGATTTTGGAAAAGAAACTAAGTTCAAGGTGAAAAATATGGAAAATAAGGAACAATGCTAAGAAGAAAAATTTCAAACCTACACCGGGAAGAACTGAATGGATTGTTAAACTGTGTCCACCAAGGGGCAAGTTTGGGGGAGGTCTTTGGCGTGGCTCTCACAGCATAGCCCTGCTTAGGTGTCCACTTAGACTGGAGGAGCTGGGTCAGGCGGTCACCAGGACACCTGTGTCTGAAAAGCAGTGGTGTGCTCAGGAGAAGCCTGGACATCCATGCTCCCCACAGCCAGGCACTGGAGTCCACAGCTCCTGTGACAGTCTAAAGGCCATCCTCCAGCCCCTGGGCCACTGGGGTGGCCCTGAAACAGAGGTGGAGCAACCCCATTACACCAAAGGTGAAGGGCTGGGTTGGCTGGCCGTGCCTCTAGGATCACAGCTGGAAACCTCCCTGGCACTGAGAAACAGGAAAAGAAATTTGAAAAACAAAATAATAATAATAAAAACCCCACATGACTGAGAAGATTGTACAGAAATTTGCAACAAGTCACTGCAAACTCAGTGTCTAGACTGAGACCTGTTTTTATCACCCTTGTAGGGTGATCGAAAGTTGAATATGTAAGCATCTAGTGACTGCCACACAAGGATATTGGTGATGGACAGGACCACAGTGTATCTCAATTACCACTGTTGGCCCATCACTCAAGGCCTTCTAGAGACACTCATATACATCAAATTGGCAAAACACTCAGACTGACACGACTTGCCCTTTAAAGTCCTTAAAATAATGACAATGTCAAGGAGATTGACCAGTGGAAAAGAGGACCTCTTCTCTCCAAACCTACTTAGAGTTCTTTTATAAGGCATCTCAGCCAGTCCCCTCTAATTCATAAGTTCTGTAAAAACGGATTGCTTTAGCTCTTATGTTTTGCTTTAAAAACATATTTATTATCATATTCAATGTGTGTGTTCATTTGCTCTAGATAATAAGCTAGAATAGAACCACAATAAGTTCCACTTTGCCCATTAAAAAAAGGTTGTGACTACCATCACTTCACCTTTTAACTGTGATCCAGAATTAAATGAGTAATGGGGTGAGCATAGGACACAGGGAGATTTATAGACTGGGATTTATTCAGCAAGTGGAAACATGCACAGCCAATAAACAATTGGAAAAATGTAAAGGTCGGAAACAGCAGGGTAGATAATGAGCCCATAAAATTAGCATACAATGAAATTGTGACACCCCAAGTGCCTAAGGTACAGGAAAAAGAGGCCCACGTGCCTTGCTGGGGGCACCATCAAGTAAGTTACTCTCTTTACAGAGCAATAAAATAGTCTGCTATTAAAGCTTAAAACCATTCTCACATTTTGCCTTCTAGTATCTGTTAGGGGATCTACCAAATAAAGGCCACAAACCAGAGGAAAACATCAGTTTAAGATGACACTATCGTAAGAAAAAGTAAAAAATATAAAACCCCACATTGCCCAGTAATGAGTGACTGACTAGACAAATTACACTTTATCTACTGGATCCAGGAACTATTTAGTAGTACGTGCACAAGTGTATGGCTAATAGGTATAGATTTTTAAGGGAAACCTTAAGAGAAAAAAGAGCAGAACCTAAAAATGTATGTACACACAAATTACATGTACCCAAAGAAGTAGGCACAAGTAAAAATCAAGTGAATACTTGAAGTGATCCCCCTAATATTAAATACAACTAGCTTAATAACTCTTCACTGAACACCCAGTATCTTCCAGGTGCTGTTCTGGTTGTATGCAAACACCAGTAAGACCAGGAACAAGAAGAGACAGAAATGCCTGCTTTCATGGTATTTATATCCTACAGGGAAGACTGATGATAAAGAAAAACAAAAGCAATATAACAATGAGACCATGTCTATGTCCGTCACAAGCAGTAAGGTGCACCATCTTAAGTGGACAACTCAGTGGGTTTTTAGGTATGTATATTTTTATGGAATCACCACCTGGGTCAAGATAGAGAACATTTCCAGCCCCGCACAATCTCTTCAACAAAGACAAGCTCACCATTCAGCTGACATCTGTTACCCTGGACTTATTTTGCCTACTAATAATCATGTAAATAGAAGGATGTGGTAGGTGCATTTGGTGTCTACATCCTGTTGTCCACATTGTGTCTCTGAGAGTCATCCGTGTTATTGTGTGTAGCAGTAGCCCTTCATAATATTTTCATCATAAGTATATATATTGTATAATACTCCATCATATGAATAATGAATTTGTATAATGGACTTATGTAACATATCACAGCTTATCTGTCCACTCTTGCATTGCCAGACATTGGAAAGTTGCCAGTTCTTGGCTCTTTCATATAAAGCCGCTTTGAACACTATGGTACATGTCCACATCCCTATTAGTATATAACAAGGCGTGGCATTCCAGGGGCGTAGGGTAGATGTTATGTTTAGTTCCAGGAAGTGCTGTTGGTATTCCAAAGTGGTTGTTCCACCAGCAGTGACTGATGGTTCCAGTTACTGCACATATTTGTGAACAATTGTTGGTCCTTTTAATTTTAGCTTCTGTGAGTATATAATTGGATTAACTGTGTTCATAACTTCCCCAAATCCAATATTGTTGGGCACCTTTTCATATACTGACTGGCCTTTGGAATATTCTCTTTTGTAATACCCAATCAAGACTTGGGCCTTGGAGTTCCCTGGTGGCCTACTGTTTAGGATTCTGGGCTTTCAATGCCAGGGCCTGGGTTCAACCTCTGGTTAGGAAACTGAGATCCTACAAGCCACATGATGTGGCCAAAAAGCCACTTAGGCCTTTTTTTTCCATTGGTTACATTTTTTGCTAAATATTTTTGGATAAAGGTCCTTTGTGATTTGTAATATTTTCTCCCAACTGAGCCTTGACTGAATACTAGACCCCAAAATAAACAACTATTTATGGTAGCATGGTCTGGGAACTCCTGAGGTCCTAGAAACTTTCTCTTAAGCAGACCACTGGACAGTGTGATTTGAAGTTACTTCCAGAGGATGCAAAGCAGTGACAAATTGTGCCTGATAAAAAGGAGACCAGGAAACTTAGTATACTCATAGAAGGATGTGAAGTAAAAACACAACAGCCCCAAGATCTCTATATAGACTCTGGACTCGGATACCTCACATTGGCAAGAACTAAAAAGCAAGTGCCTTAAGTTAAAAAATATATGTATCCATCAGATATTCAAGAGAGACTGGATATTCAAGAGAGACTGGCATCACCCTTCCCGTGAACAAGGCTTAATTCTAGCTGTGTCTAATTGCATCAGAGGCCTGAAGGTCCTTATCCTAGAATTGTATAACCAACAAAAACATTACTTTCGTGTACACTAGCAACACATCTTCAGATATGTGAGGACTAAAGAAATTTACCTTGTGGGTAGCTAAGAAAATGAGGAAGTAACCCAGAAAGACAGTCCTGAATAACAGCTGCGCAGCAGCCAACAGAGGGCGCCTGAGCTCTTAATAAGGAGGAGAAATGGATGAGAGATGGAGGCTCAGGAAGAGGCCTCCCTTCTATTAATAGAAGGAGCCCTCTGAGGACTCCTGCTCAGAAATGGGAACAAGAAGTCTCAGAACATCTTACCACCAGACAGGATCCCCATGCACCCAGCCACTGCCAGCATCACCACTCCATCCCTAGGAAGCAGCAGGGCCAGTTATACAGTTCAGATGGTCAGGAGGAAAAAGGATGACATAGCAGGTGTGGTTAAGGCTTTATTGGTGATCAGCAGGGCTGGGCAGGGCTCACACTGGGAGAGCAAGGCCTGCACACTAGGCCTGTCCTGGTCTTCAGGGCAGTGCTGGGGGCTCAGGCTTGAACTCTCCAAGCCAGGGATCTGGTCAGGCTACTCACAGCAGGGAAAAAAACAAAAAAAAAAAAACAGCAACATGGAAAGGAAGGATGATCTGGTTGGCTTTAGAGCAGAAAGCATAATGTCAGGGGGTGACTTCACTGAAGAAGAGTGGGGTGCTATAGGGCTTAAAGATCCTGGATGAATGGGGTTGGGAAAGAGTTGGGGCCAAATAAGACCTAAGTGCGACAAATGGAAAGAGAGAAGGAGAAAACAAGACATCTGGTTCTGGGGTGCAGGAAGCTCCAGCTGTTCTCCACACAGCTCAGGCTCCTCACTCCATCTCCTGCCGTTCAGAGCACTACTTGTTGCCCCACACAGCCATCTTTGAATATACAGGTTGTGGGAGGAAGCGGCTGGACTTCATGTAGGCAGAGATCCTCTTCTGGCCCTGAGGGTGGAAAAAAGAAGGTCAGGTCTGCTGCCCCAGTGGGGCTCACGCAATTCTACTCCAGACTTTGAGTTGGAACCCTGGTCCAACCCCTCCTTGTGGAGTGAAGCAATCAGCAAAAAACCATCTTCTTAGGGTCCCCAGTTCTGATAAGTTACCTCTTCAGTTTCCTGTGACTAATGTGGTATCTTACTAAGACCTGCCACACATGGAGAACAGGCTGTGTTAGCTGCTGTATATACCCAGAGATGAGCAAACACAGCCATCCCTCATTCCAGTCCACTTCAAATTACTGTGATTCACACGTTTTGTGTATTTTACAACCTGAAGCTTTGTGTCAACCATCATTAAGCAAGTCAACTGATGCCATTTTTCCAACCACATTTGCTCACTTTCTGTCTCTGTGTCATCTTTGGTGATTTTCCCAATATTTCTACTTTTTCATTATGATTATGTTTGTTATGTCGATCTGTGATCAGGGATCTTTGATGTTACTGTGGCAAAAAAAATCAAACTCATTTAAGACTCAGATGATGGTCTCAGCATTTTTTGGCAAGAAAGTTTCAGGTTTGTTTGTTTGTTTGTTTGGCCGAGATGTGCGGCATGTGGGATCTTAGATTCCAGAGCAGGGATCAAACCCAGGCCCCTGGCAGTGAAAGCATGGAGTCCTAACCACTGGACTGCCAGAGAATTAATGCCCAGCAATAAAGGATATTTAAATTAAGATAAATATATATATATATATATATATATATTTTTAGGTATAATGCTATTGCACATTTTACAGGCTACAGTATACTATAAACAACTTTTACATTCCCTGAGAAACCAAAAAAGCTATGTGACTCACTTCACTGTATTGTGGACATCTTAGACCCAAACCCTCAATACATCAGGGAGGGTTGTATCTTGAAGTCTCTATAGTAGGCAATTTCCTTCCCTCTCTTTCCTTCTTCCAGTTACTCATGATTCTGTCTCAGAGACAGGATCGTACATTCATTTTAAGGTACATTCACTGATCTGAGCCTCTCCCCTGTATGAGTCACTGTATCAGGCCCAGAGGGGATGCAGAAGTCACACAGTCCTGGCGCCCGGCCTCTGGGGCTCAGTGCAGCTAGAGAACTACAGGAATTCTGAGGTATATGTGACGACTGAGAACCTCCACAGAAGTAACCTAAGAGTGGTCAGTGTGTCCTTATCCGGGGGGAAACGGGATCACAGAGGTTAAGCACCTTCCTCACGTTCAAGCCACTAGAAAGTGATAGCATGGAACACAGCTGGCTCTCTCTCCAACTCTGTGCTCTTGGCAAAGCACTCCCTTCCCCCATTTCCCCACAGGAGGGCTTGTCTTTCCTCCTGCACACAAACCTGGTTCTTTCGAAGAGGGAGACTCCAGGCTTTGCCCACAGAGGGACCCCTAGCACAACAAACAGCCTCAGAAAATACATGAGCAGCTTGCAGAAGAGACCAGATCTCACCCAATGACTCAGCAAAACCCAGAAGAAAGGTGATAGGAGGGTGAGAAGCAGCAAGACCAGGCTGTAATTATTCCACTTAAAGGACAGAATCCAACTCCTGGCCTGGGACCTGAGCCCACTCTCACTGGGCCCCGACCTACCTCATCCCAGTCCTGCTACAGCCACACAGGCAGTGAGACACTCAGATGCACCTGTGCACCATCTTCTCAAGACAGTGCCCAGAGTTCCCAAGAGTCAACTCAGGGCTGACTGTACCCCACAGCCCAGGGCCCACAGGCCACACACTGCAGTCCACATCTGTCCCCGTCCTCCTTCCCAGGCACTCATCTCAACTCTTTGTTGCTCTCCAATTATTAATAGTTGACTGAGGATGACGATGAGCTGGGAGGTGAGGTCAGGCTGTGCTCCTCCAAAACCAAGGACGTTCCACCCATACCACACAGCTTCAGGATTCCTCAAGTTCTCCAGCTGCACTGAGCCCCAGAGTTAGGACTCCAGGATTGCGTGACTTCTGTATCCCTCCTGTGCCTGACACAGTGCCTTATACAGAAGACAGGGTCAGATTGGTGAATGTGACTTAAAATGAATGGACCATCCTGTCTCTGAGACAGAATTATGAGTAACTGGAAGAAGAAAAGAGAGGGAAGGAAACTGCCTACTATAGAGACAAGATAAGATCTTCCCAAGAAGGCACCTACCTACGGAAGAAAATCCCAGAACGAATTACATTCTTGGAAATCTCGGTACAACCCCAGAGAGGGAGCCAATAAGCCGCAGGGCCCTTGGGTGATCAGGAAAAAACATTATGTCTTTGACACCTAAGATCACTCTTACTGTGCCTCAACTCAACTAATGCCAGCCACATCCAAACTCCTGAGATTTCTCCTTCCTCCACACTTTCCAGAGCTCTGAGCCCAGACAACAAAAGGACCTGAGCTTTTAGCTTCCACACAGGAAACGGAGAGCCATTGACTGCTGCCCATAGAACGCAGACACTCTGACTGGGAGCCCAGCACAGCCTGTACTGGTTCTGTGACCATCAGAAATTACACATCCGCTTGGCTTATTCCTTGTCTTTAAGATGGAGGTGATACTTCTTTACCTTGTAGAAATAAGGCAAAGATCAAATCTGACACAATGTATGTAAAGTCCTGAGCAGAAAACCTGGCATAAACCAAGTTCTCAATAAATGCTAGTTATACTTGGTTTTCAGAGAAGGCAATGGCACCCCAATCCAGTACTCTTGCCTGGAAAATCCCATGGATGGAGGAGCCTGGTGGGCTGCAGTCCATGGGTCGCTGAGGGTCAGACACGACTGAGAGACTTCACTTTCACTTTTCACTTCCATGCACTGGAGAAGGAAATGGCAACCCACTCCAGTGTTTTTGCCTGGAGAATCCCAGGGACGGGGGAGCCTGGTGGGCTGCTGTCTATGGGGTCGCACAGAGTTGGACACGACTGAAGTGACTTAGCTTAGCTTAGCTTAGCTTATACTTGGTTTTAGTTCCAATTAGGAAAGCTGCAGGGAGAAGAGTGTAGAGAAAAGAGATGTATTAATAGTAGGACGATCAGCAGAGTACCTCAAAACGAGAGATGAAGTCTTTCAGGTTTGGGAATGCATCCAGGCACTTGGGCTCAAATATGCGGTGAACGTCAAGAACGTCATAAACCAGGAAATCCACAAAGGTGAGCTGCAGAAAGACAAAGCATGAATGCGCACCAAACTCTGAACCTCAGGAAAGTGACAGCTCTCCCTCCCCTAAAGCCATCCCACTTACCTTGTCCCCTGCAAACCAAGGCCTCCTCCCCAGAAACTCTGAGTAGAGCTTCATCTTTCCAGGGATCTCCTTCAAGTATTGAGGCTTTAGTTTCTCCTGAGACACAAAACAGCTGTCACTGCCCTCAGACACAGACTCCCTGGCAGAGCAGACCTCCTGGGGATGTGTCTGATCCCAGCTGCCAGGTGAGCAGCCATGTCCCCCGACTGAACCTGGGTTGGCACCCACCTGCCATTTCAACCCACCTGTGTTCTTCAGACTCCTATGGGTACCACCTCCCATCTGTGAGAGGTGATGGGAAGGCAAAGGGCAAAACCACACCGTCCCTGACCCTGTCACCAGTGGTCCAGACACCTGCCCGGGGTCAGACCAGCAGTGCTGTGAGATTTGGCAGAGCTCAGGCCTCAGACCTCAGGCTGATCAACACTAAAATAACTAGGAAAGAAGTCCTTTGTTCCAGTGTGGGAGACAGAATGGTGTGGATGCCTGGACAGTTTCTGGACAATTGGAAAGAATTGGGAGCTGAAAGGAAGGAAGGAAGGGTGGGCTGCCCACTGGACACATGTCCTGATCCCTGAGATGCCAAGGAGGAGGCACTGGTTGAACTCATAAACACCTATCTAGGATCTGAATTTCTACCCTGGGAGGCTGGACTCTACCCTAAGATTGATGGGAACTGAGTCCAAGGTTGCATTTCATGCACTGGGAGTTCTGAGGGTCACTCTCGGAACTCTGTAGGGACTAGCTTGGTGAATCAGTAGTTCCAAGGAGTTTAAATGGCAAAAGGACCAGTGTAGATAAGACCCTGTCCAACTCAGCAGGAGTGGACTCACAGTCAGGACTTTAACAGATCCTGACCATGTAGATGTAGACCCAGCCCTGCCCACCGGGCAAAATGGGTTTATGCCTGAGATGCTGAAGAAGAGGCATTGCGCTAACAAGGTAAATATCCTGTCTAGGAACTGAATTTCCACCTTGGGGAGTCTGGATTCTATCCTTAGATTGGGGAGAACTGAGTCAGAGGTTCTATATCCTGAATTATGTTATGAGAATCACTCAGGGGACTCCATATAGACCAGCTCAGTAGCTCCAAGGAGATCAAATTACAAAATGATCTGTGTAGAAGGGATAAACTAATCTAGTCTCCTTTTAAAGCACATCCATCCCAGATCAGCGGGAGGAGACTCACAAATTCAGGGTTGTAGCAGAGCATAACCAAGTCATTAAAAGTGTCCATAGCCTGGTTCTCCAATACATCCACGCGAATCTTCTCCTCCTCTGTGTCCCCACCTGTACCCACACAACAGAGACTCACCCTCAGTATCCCCTCCCAGCCCGGCCCAGGGCATGGCCACCTCTATCCCTGCCCCCAACCCCAGCCCCACTCACACATGTTGTGCTTGCGAGCAATGTAGCGAAGGATGGCCTTGCTCTGGGTGAGCTTGTGAGGTCCATCAATTAAGTATGGCAACTGGAAGAACAATAAGGCCAGGTGAGGTGGGCCACCAGGCTCCCCCTGCATCTGCTCCCTTGAGCAAGGGCAGAGATGAAACCTGGCACCCACAGAGCCTGTCCCATGGTAGGCACTAAATAATATGCTATAAAATGGAGGGATGAGCTGGACACAGAGTATCATTGAAGGGCAGGGGAGAGAACCAGGAAGTTAAGAAACAGAGCAGAAGGCACCTGTTCCTGAAACCTCTAAGCCAGGAAAGGAGATGGATGGAGACACTGTCCACTCCCCCTCCCAGCACCCCAGCCCCTGCACCTACATTGGGGAAGTCCAGGCCCAGCTTGAATTTTTCATTCAGCCACTGGCTTCTGTCATAGTCGGGAGCTGAGAAAAAGAAGACGCAGTGAAACAACCTCCCACAAATCCAACCCTCCTTTGCAGGGGACCTACAAAGGAGTCAGGGGCAAGACCTCCCTGAACTGGTGGATCTGGAATCTGAACCACTAACCTCACATGGAGCTTTGAGGGGAAAAACAAACAGAAATTTCCTGAAACTACATGAGTAATCCTTACAAAGGGTTTAGGTAAGCACTAAGGGGAGCCTGTGCCAATGGCTGATACAGGACCCAGCTGCGGGCTCTCACAGCCTTCCTTGAAGGCCAGCCGCACCCCAAAGGGCTCGGGAAGGGGCAGGGCCCTGCTCCAGCTGGTGGAAGGCGATAGACGTGAACATGATATCGTGATAGGGGTCAGGACATGGGATGCTTGGCACCAAACCAGCATGAGTTGAGCAGAAGTCAGGACATGGCAAGGATGCCATTACCGTCCCCCATCGTGTACTTCTTTTCCTCATAGTTTGAGTCTGTGTACTCCAGGAGCAGGCGGATGGCATGGGCTAGCTGAGAGAGATGCCAGGACACAGGGCAGATGTCAGGTCTTGACTGCAAAACTTTCACGGTTCCAGTCACTCCCATACTCCCAACCCTCTCCCCCTATCCATCTACTTCTGAGCGCGCGCGCGCGCGCACACATACACACACACACACACACACCTGGGAAGGAGGCGGCGGTGCGAAGGGGCTAGGCTGAAGCGAGCAGAAAACATTTCTGGCTTACCGGTCCCCAGCTGCGCGGCATATCCCAGCCCGCCTCCATCCCACCCGTCCTAGCGGACCCCCGCTCACCCCGCGGATGTCCCAGTAACCCAGGGTTATCGTCATAGTCAGCGTCTGTGGATCGGATTTCCAGCTCTGCACCGTTGATTTGGAAGTTTATCTGTGGGTCAAATCTGGGTGTGGCCTGAGTGAGGCCACGCCCCATCGCCTCTCTCCGCCCCGCCCCCAACTATTGCCCAATCTCCGAAGCTTCCTGGCACTCGGGGCACCCGGGACTCTTCAACGAGGCATCTGCGCCCAGGGCAGTCGAAATAGTCCATTTCCCCCTCCAGCCTCAAAACTCGGGAGCCGAGCTCTGGACACCAGGACGCTGAGGGCAGCCTGGTTCCCGTCGCCAGTTCGATCTCAGCTAAATCGGGGGAGTTGGTAGCACGCTCAGGAAACAAGCCTGAATCCTAACGACAGCACGAATCTTCCACCTCCCCTGTTCTCCCACAATCATTCAGACTGGTTCCTGGGTTACCGAGTTCCCTTGGGCTCTGGGAAGCTCTTAACTGCCAAGTTAAGACTACGAGTGGGTGCCCCTCACATCGAAACTCTAAATGAGCCGCTGGCACAGGAAGATCAGTATTCCAAGTAATCCTCACGCTCCCCTGACTCTTTATAATTCCTGACGGCAGCATGTCTTCTAGAACAGACTATTAATGGGATACAAGAAACACCCACAAGGTGCCGGAAGAAGTTTGTCAGTGCTTTCTTTTCAGGGACTAGAGGGGACTCGTCCCTTCAGTCGTGTAGCTAAGAGTGATAATGATCAAATGTAAATTAATCAAGTAGATTTATGGCCTAAATAATGAATCTAAATACAGAAGCAGGTCCAGCAAAGAAGATATCCAGGTGCAACTCCAGAAATAACCCGACAACCAGCTAGATGTACTTCATTTTGACTGGGTCGATGACCTGGACTTTGGTAGTCACAGAGGGCTCCGAATGAAAGGGGGAGAGCTGTTCTTTGAGCAGGTAGGAGCCTCTCCTGCTGCAAGGGGGACCGGTAGGGGTGGCCAGCAAGGAGCCTGGAGCACACCACACAGGACTGCAGTCAGAGTGGGCCCAGCACAGCTTGGCTGTCCCAGTCCACAGATTCCTGCCCTGATGTGGTTCTGTGTAGGAGAGGGTGGCTCAGGTGGCCTCTGATGTCACTCTGTGATACAACCTCCTCAAAAACAGTGTCCTACCTGCCAACTTTCCTCTGAAGATTGAAGGCTATTTCAAAATTACGAGAAGAGGACAAGGTTGGCCTGTATTTCCTTTTCCCTTGTTTACACTACAAAGTAATGGATACACAAAAAGAGATGACAAGACCTTTTAAAAACAAATTGATTTCAGAAGTCAAAAGGCAAGCTTGGAATGCTACAGGAAAGTCAGTTTAAAATTAGCTAACACTTTTTAAGGATAGAAAGGTCCCAGTATTCAATAAAGGTTTCAGACCACCAAGATGAAGTATGGAGTGGGGGTTTGAAGAAGACAGACTTTCTCTAATCCATGTTGAATCACAGACTCAGAGTCTACACATCTCTGCTAAGCTGGGGAGCAGGGAAAGTGTATCAGCAGAGACTGGCAGAGCTCAGTCCCTCTATGGATGCCCCTAGCCATTCCCACCCTGCCAGTCCTCAGAGCTCAACTCTGGGTCCAAAGCCAGGAGACAGATCAGGGAAAGGCAGATTCCCTTGTCGTTTTGCCCAAAGGGAGGCAATAGTGGCTCTGGCCACACAAAAGTGCTGCCTCTCTTAATAGTTGTATTTTTCATATTATAAAGGGGTTGTCATTCTGAGTTTTACACATCTTAAGCCTGGAAAAGACACATGACTGGATTCCACTGAGAAAATGACTTTCTTAAAAACTCTAAACAGAATAAAAACAGTTAAATAGATATTGTTAATAACAGTTAACAATAATTGTTATATATTGTTAAAAACAGTTAATAATAAATGTTAATTGTTAGTTAACAATTAATAATAATTGTTAGATATTGTTAAAAATTAATAATAACTGTTAATTGTTCATTAACAGTTAATTGTTAATAACAGTTAAACTAGATATTGTTATGCTAGTATTCAGTCAGTCATTTATTTACAAAAATCATTGAAATTCTGTCATAGAGCAGCACTAAGAAAAAGAAAATTCTAGGTAGTAAAGGCTGGAAATCAGCTAGGAAATACAAGGAGAGATTTTAAAATATAGAAGAGATATTTAAGTGTTCAAAATCTCTGAGGGACACTGAGAGGGAGGGAGCTTGAAGGCAGGAGAAACAGGCCGTGCCTACTGGGACAAGGAACTGAGGACACAGGGATAGGCCCCAAGCACAGGCGGCCAGTCAGGAGGAAGACATCAATCCTGCAGGAGGAGGAGGGGGGCTAGCGGAGCAGGCTCTCAGACTCAGCCTCCAGGCCCAGGGGTCCCACCGATGGGGGCAGTGGGTGTGGAAGGCAGTAGGGGGCACGGGGACTCGGGAAACTGGAGAGGGGGCTGAAGGGCCAAATGCAGCCAGTGGTTGCCTTGCTGAAATTCAGTGTTAAAGCGGCCACATCTGGATTTACAGGCGCTCTCGCTTGACTGTAAGTATTGACAGGTTTTAATATTTTAGAGAACACTGTGCAAGACATCAGAACACACAGTGTCCAGTATCCAGTTGAGAATCCTGCCTCTGATCTGACTCTGCACTGCACTCCATCCTTCCAGCTCTACTGCTGACATTCTGAACTCCCAGAGTAAATTTAAAATTCTATGTAAAACAGCCTCAGAATACAAATTAACACATTAAATACCAAGAGTAGTATTAAATTGTGTTCTACTTGATAGTAATTTTTTAAAGGTTTTTAAGGTATTATCTGGATAAACTTTTGTAATCCAGGATATAAAGGATATTTTTCTAATCTGAATAGAAAATAAACCCATAATTTATAAGATTCTATGATAGTAGTATATAGTTTAAGATGGGGACTTTATAGGTGGTGCAGTGGTAAAGAATCCGCCTGCCACTCCAGCATTCTTGCTTGGAAAATTCCGTGGACAGAGGAGCCTGGTGGGCTACAGTCCGTGGGGTCACAAAGAGTCAGATGTCATAGTTTTAAGAACAAATAAATATAAGCAAAGGCTTCAGGAATTTAAACAGGAATTAAATTTAAAATAAATAACATGTGGAATTGTATTTCTATGTGTTTCTGTCCTGTCATGTTTTGTGTTTCTAGGAACATTTTTATTTTATCTAGATTATCCAATTTGTTGGCATATGATTCTTTGTAGTATTCTGTTGCAATATTTTTTTTAATTTTATTTTATTTTTAAACTTTACAAAATTGTATTAGTTTTGCCAAATATCAAAATGAATCCGCCACAGGTATACATGTGTTCCCCATCCTGAACCCTCCTCCCTCCTCCCTCCCCATACCATCCCTCTGGGTCGTCCCAGTGCACTAGCCCCAAGCATCCAGTATCTTGCATCGAACCTGGACTGGCAACTCGTTTCATACATGATAATAAAAATATATGTTGCAATATTTTTATTTCTGTAGACTTAGCAGTCCTGTCCCACTTTCATTTCTGATTTCAGTAATTTGCATCTTCTCCCTTCTTTCTTAGTCTAGCTAAAGGTTGGTCAATCTTGTTAATTTCATAAATCTTTCAAAGAAATTTCTTTAAAATTTTCATTGATTTTCTCTATTGTTTTTCTATTTTATTTTTCTATTTATCTCTGCCATACTATTTATTATTTCCTTTCTTTAATTTATTTCAGTTTAGTTCTTTTCCTAATTTCTTAATTTATAAAGTTAGGATGTTTATTTGAGATCCTCTTGTTTTTAAAGTAGAGATTTCTAGCCATAAATCTCCCCCTTAGCAATGCTCTTGCTGCGTTCCATAAGTGTTTGCATTCTGTGTTTTCAGTTTCTCTCCTAAGTGTTTGTGCTTTCTTATTTTTTGTTGTTATTGTTCAGTCACTGAGTCATGTCTGACTCCTTGCGACTGGATGGACTGCAGCGTGCCAGGATCCTCTGTCCTCCACTATCTCCCGGAGTTTGCTAAAATTCACGTCCATTGGGCAGTGATGCTATCCAACCGTCTCATCCTCACCTGCCCCCTTCTCCTTTTGCCTTAAATCTTTCTCAGCATCAGGGTCTTTTCCAATGTCTGCTCTTTGCATCAGGTGGCCAAAGTATTGGAGCTTCAGCATCAGTCCTTTCAATGAATATTCAGGGTTGATTTACTTTAGTATTGACTGGTTTGATCTCCTTGCAGTCCAAGGGACTCGCAAGAGTCTTCTCCAGTACCACAATTGGAAAGCCCTCTTTAGGGTCCAACTCTCACATCGGTACATGACTACTGGAAAAACCATAGCTTTGACTATAGGGACCTCTGTTGGCAAAGTGATGTCTCTGCTTTTTAATATGCTGTCTAGGTTTGTCATAGCTTTCCTTCCAAGGAGCAAGCATATTCTAGTTTCATAGCTGCAGTCACCGTCCACAGTAATTTTGGAGCCCAAGTAAAGAAAATATGTCTCTGCTTCCACTTTTTTCTCTACTATTGGCCTTGAAATGATGGGACCATGTGCCATGATCTTAGTTTTTTCAGTTTAAATTTATACCAGCTTAATTCAAATAGCTCTTAAATACTTTGCTCTTATACATCTCTGTCCTTTCTCTTTGATTATTGGTGTCACAAAATTACATTTTTATACACGCGTGTCCAAAACCATAGACTAATAATTCTTCTTTAATGGACTAGTCTGTTTAATCATCGTGATATGGAATGGTTTGCCTTGGAAACAAACAGAGATCATTCTGTCGTTTTTGAGATTGCATCCAAGTACCACATTTCAGACTGTTTTGTTGACTATGACGGTAACTCCATTTCTTCTAGAGGATTCTTGCCCACAGTAGAAGATATAATAGTCATCTGAGTTAAATTCACCCATTCCAGTCCATTTTACTTTGCTGATTCCTTAAATGTTGACATACACTCTTGCCATCTCCTGTTTGACCACTTCCAGTTTGCCTTGATTCATGGACCTAACATTCCAGGTTCCTATGCAATATTGCTCTTTATAGCATCAGACCTTCCTTCCATCACCAGTCACATCCACAACTGGGTATTGTTTTTGCTTTGGCTCTGTCTCTTCATTCTTCCTGGAGTTATTTCTCCACTGATCTCCAGTAGCATATTGGGCCCCTACCAACCTGGGGAGTTCATCTTTCAGAGTCCTATCTTATTGCCTTGTCATACTGTTCGTGGGGTTCTCAAGGCAAGAATATTGAAGTAGTTTGCCATTCTCTTCTCCAGTGGACCACATTTTGTCAGAACTCTCCACCATGACCCATCCGTTTTGGATGGCCCTACACGGTATGGCTCAGAGTTTCATTGAGTTAGACAAGGCTGCGGTCCATGTGATTAGATTGGTTAGTTTTCTGTGATTGTGGTTTTCAGTCTGGATTATCACAGTAATCCAAATCTATGCCCCGACCAGTAATGCTGAAGAAGCTGAAGTTGAACAGTTCTATGAAGATGTACAAAACCTTCTAGAACTAACACCCAAAAAAGTTGTCCTTTTCATTATAGGGGACTGGAATGCAAAAGTAGGAAGTCAAGAAACACCTGGAGCAACAGGCAAATTTGGCCTTGGATTACAGAAAGAAGCAGGGCAAAGACTAATAGAGTTTTGCCAAGAGAACACACTGGTACAGCAAACACCCTCTTACAACAACACAAGAGAAGACAATACATGGACATCACCAGATGGTCAACATCGAAATCAGATTGATTATATGCTTTGCAGCCAAAGATGGAGATGCTCTGTACATTCAGCAAAAACAAGACCAGAAGCTGACTGTGGCTCAGATCATGAACTCCTTATTGCCAAACTCAGACTTAAATTGAAGGAACTAGGGAAAACCACTTAACGATTATACAGTGGAAGTGAGAAATAGATTTAAGGGACTAGATCTGATAGAGTGCCTGATGAACTATGGACGGAGGTTTGTGACATTGTACAGGAGACAGGGATCAAGACCATTCCTAAGAAAAAGAAATGCAAAAGAGCAAAATGGCTGTCTGAGGAGGCCTTACAATAGCTGTCTAATGAAGAGAAGTAAAAAGCAAAAGAGAAAAGGAAAGATATACCAATTTGAATGCAGAGTTCCAAAGAACAGCAAGGAGAGATAAGAAAGCCTTCTTCAGGGATCAGTGCAAAGAAATAGAGGAAAACAATAGAATGGGGAAGACGAGATCTCTTCAAGAAAATCAGAGATACCAAGGGAATATTTCATGCAAAATTGGCCCAATAAAGGATAGAAACGGTATGGACCTAACAGAAGCAGAAGATATTAAAAGAGGTGGCAAGAATACACAGAAGAACTGTACAAAAAAGATCTCCATGACCCAGATAAATCAATGGTGTGACCACTCACCTAGAGCCAGACATCCTGGAATATGAAGTCAAGTGGGCCTTCAGAAGCATCACTACAAACAAAGCTAGTGGAGGTGATGGGATTCCAGTTGAGCTATTTCAAACCCTAAAAGATGATGCTGTGAAAGTGCTGCATTCAATATGCCAGCAAATTTTGAAAACTCAGCAGTGGCCACAGGACTGGAAAGGTCAGTTTTCATTCCAATCCCAAAGAAAGGCAATGCCAAAGAGAGTGCTCAAACTACCGCACAATTATACTCATCTCACATGCTAGTAAAGTAATGCTCAAAATTCTCCAAACCAGACTTCAACAATACGTGAACCATGAAGTAAGTTCCAGATGTTCAAACTGGTTTTAGAAAAGGCAGAGGAACCAGAGATGAAATTGCCAACACCCGCTGGATCATCGAAAAAGCAAAAGAATTCCAGAAAAAACATCTATTTCTGCTTTAGTGAATATGCCAAAGCCTTTGACTGTGTGGATCACAATAAACTGTGGAAAATTCTGAAAGAGATGGGAATACAAGACCACCTGACCTGCCTCTTGAGAAATCTGTGTGCAGGTCAGAAAGCAACAGTTAGAACTGGACATGGAACAACGGACTGGTTCCAAATCAGGAAAGGAGTACATCAAGGCTGTATATTGTCACCCTGCTTATTTAACTTCTATGCAGAGTACATCATGAGAAATGCTGGGCTGGATGAAGCACAAGCTGGAATCAAGATTGCTGGGAGATAACCTCAGATATGCAGATAACACCACCCTTATAGCAGAAAATGAAGAAGAACTAAAAAGCCTCTTCATGAAAGTGAAAAAAGGAGAGTGAAAAAGTTGGCTTAAAACTCAACATTCAGAAAACTAAGATCATGGTATCTGGTCCCATCACTTCATGGGAAATAGATGGGGAAACAGTGGAAACAGCCACAGACTTTATTTTTTTGGCTCCAAAATCATTGCAGATGGTGAGTGCAGCCATGAAATTAAAAGATGCTTGCTCCTTGGAAGAAAAGCTATGACCAACCTAGACAGCATATTAAAAAGCAGAGACATTACTTTGCCAACAAAGGTCCATCTAGTGAAGGCTATGGTTTTTCCAGTAGTCATGTATGGATGTGAGACTTGGACTATAAAGAAAGCTGAGACCTGAAGAATTGATGCTTTTGAACTGTGGTGTTGGAGAAGACTCTTGAGAGTCCCTTGGACTGCAAAGAGATCCAACCAGTCCATCCTAAAGGAAATCAATCCTGAATATTCATTGGAAGGACTGATGTTGAAGCTGAAACTCCAATACTTTGGCTACCTGATGCGAAGAGCTGACTCATTTGAAAAGACCCTGATGCTGGGAAAGATTGAAGGCAGGAGGAGAAGAGGATGACAGAGGATGAGATGGTTGGATGGCATTACCGGCTCAATGGACATGAGTTTGAGTAAGCTCCGGGAGTTGGTGATGGACAGGAAGGACTGGCGTGCTGCAGTCCATGGGGTCACAAAGAGTCGGACACGACTGAGCAACTGAACTGAACTGAGTCTCTTAAATTATATAGAAAACCAAAAGAGTTATAAAACAAAGTAACAGTAGTAGTACTAGCTTTTATCATTATACGTATATTTACCTTTCCCAGGATTCTTTACTTCTTCAACGTGGTTTCGCATAACTCTCTAGTTGTGCTTTCACTGCCACCCGAAGGACTCCTTTTAGCATTTCTTGCAGGAAAGGTCTACTGGTGACAAACTCAACTTTCACTTCTCTGGGAATGTCTTAATTTCACCTAATAAATGAAGGACAGTTTTGCCAGATATTGGATTCTTGGTTGACAGGAAAACCTTTCCTTTATCACTTTGAATATATCAACACACTGCTTCTAGCTTCCAAGGTTTCTAAGAGAAATCTGATAACAGTCTTTTTGAAAATCTCTTGTATATGTTGTTTCCTTCTTGCTGCTTTTAAGATCTGGCCTTTTAATAATTTGCCCTGTGTCTTGGTGTGCATCTCTTTGAATTCGTCCTACTGGGAGTTTTGTGAGCTTCTTGAATGTTTATATTTGTGTATTTCATCAAATTTGGTGAGCTTTCAGACATTATTTCTTCAAAAATCTTCAGTCTCTTTGTCTCTCATCTCCCTGTAGGACTCCCACGATGCATAGGTGTTCCGCAAGTCCCTTACATTCCATCCAGTTTTCTTCTTTTTTCTTTCTGTTCCTCAAAGTCAATCATTTCACTTATATTGTCCTCAATTTCCCTGACTCTTTCTTCTTCCTTCTTGAACCTTCCTTCAAATTCTTCCAGTGAATTTTTCATTTCAATTATTGTAATTTTCAGCTCTAAAATTTACTTTTGGTTCCTTCTTATGTTTTTTATATCTTTTTTGATCTTTCCCTTTTGTTCATTCGTTGTTTTCTTAACTTTGTCCACATCTTCTTTTAGCTCTTTGGTCATATTTAAGACTAGTGGCTTAAAGTCTTTGTCTAGCAAGCCCATAATCTGATCTTTCTCAGAAATAGTTTCCATTGTTTTTCCATTGATTTACCTCCTCCCCTTTGGAGTGGGCCATACTTTCCTGTTTCTAGTATGCTTTGTGACTTATTTAAATGGATATTTGGATCTTATAATGTAGTAACTGTGGAAATCAGATTCTGCCCCTTCTTTAGAATTTGCTGCAGTCTATGTGTGTTTGTGTTATATGCTGTCTCTATGGGATCAGTCTGAGATGTACTTGTAAGGTCTGTGTGGTACCTTTCTAAATCCTCCCATATATATGCTTGCTTTTGAATATCCTAGACCTTAAACATCTGGCTTCCAAAAGGATTAAAAGTGAAAAATAAAGAATGGGGAAATATGGTGCTGGCCCTTTAAATCTCCTAGAAGCAGTGGGGCTAGTTGGTGAGTCCAGGTATCCAGGAGGGAAAAAGACAAGACACAGTAGGTATTAGCCAGTCTTTACCTGGTGATCAGACATGTCAGGGACAGGGACCAGGCTAGCTGCTGCAACTGAGAGCAGTGAAAGACCCAGCTGGCCAGGAGGCCTCCACACAGGCTGGTACTTTCCTGGAAGGACAGTGGAGGAGAGGTCCAGTTGAACTCTTCAGGGCAGAGGCAACCACAGGATTGGGTTCTCCTCAAGGTCTACGCTCTTTCCATTGCACTCTCCTCACTGCCCCCTAACCACCTTCTGTGCCTCAGGCTGCCCTATCACTCACTCCATCTCTACAATATTCTTCTGTTTCAGAAGGAGGCTCATAGTTCCTTAAGAGCTGCAAGCACAAGAGGTAACCCAGAAGAACAAACTTGCAAGAACATGCCTATACAACTTGCAAGAGAGGCTGAATGACACAGTAAAACTGGATAAAGTAGGAAGAGGAGGAGGTGCCAGGCCAGGTTCTAATTATTCCCCTTAGAGGAGAAAGTGAAACTCCTTAGCCTGGTTCAAGAACTGTTTCAGATTTCCTAACTTGCCCCTATAGCTTTTTCTCCTGATCACTGAGGCAGAATGGCCCTCAAGTATGTAACATGACTGAGGGGTTTGAAAATTAACAACTCCCTCAGAACCTGGAGAGATTAACATGACCTCATTTTCTAATGCCAAAATCTTCACACCACTTTCTCCCACACTGACCCTGAGGAAGTTAACAATCCTCCTATCTTTGGCTGTCTTCCACCCACCTCCCAAGAAGAACATTCCGGCTTGAAAGAAAGGACCTAAATATACACTAGGCTCCCCTCTGCAGAGACTGACCTGGAGGACATGTCTGGCACCCCAGTCTTCTCTGCTCTCTTGTCCCTGAGGGGCCATCAGTGATGGGATGGAAGTGCCACTGGCCTTAGCTGTGGCTGGAGCACAGAACTCTTTCTGGATGGTCCTTCGAGGGGCTGCGAGGGTGACTCGACTCACTCCTGCCCCCTTGGCCTGCCAGGTGCTTTGAGACCTGAGAAAGGCAGAGCCTCTATTGTGGAAACATCCGGGAAAGAAATAAAGTCTGTTTCTACCTCTCAACCCTAAGGATCTGAAAGCCAAACTCTGGAAGGCCTTAGAAGCCAAATGAGAGGGTGGAAACAAGAGCTGGGTTGGTGCTGGGGAGAAGGTTCTCTAAAACCTAAAAGGATTTAAGAGAGGGAAGAGCATTCCAGAGAAATGCCCTGGTGAGCACTGACCCCAGCAGCCTTTGATCTGTAAACATGGTGTTTTCCTCTTGTTTTTCACTTTCTTAAAAGTCCCAGCTCTGTTAGTGACTCATTCAACAAACATTTCAGTACCTCTGTGTGAGGCTGGGAGTATGACTCTGCGAATGCAAAGAAACAATTCCTACTCTCAGGAAGCCTATGGTTGAGAATTGTGCTGAGTCACTGGGGATCCACCAGCCACATGTGGCCACTGAGAGCTTGAAGTGTGTCCAGTGCCACTGAGGAACGCAGATCTTCATTTTATTTAATTTTAATTAACTTCGTTTTTTAAGCTGATACTCAGTTCCGTCATTGAAATCTTTTAGGTATATTTGGGATGAACTGGGTATGTGACTCAATTTTTTTCAACTGTAAATGCTTATAAATCTAGATACAGATTAAGTATTTCCAATGAAAATTTAGGATCTGAATTGAGACATGCTCTAAGTATAAAATACACTTTGGATTTCAAAGACTTAGTAGGGACAAAAGAGCTTGTAAAATATCTTATTAATCATTTTAAGTTGATTTACATGTTGAAATTATGATATTTTGGATATTGGGTTAAATAAAATATATTGTTAAAGTTACTTTTATAAACTTTATAATGAGGCTAGGCAATGGCAACCCACTCCAGTACTCTTGCCTGGAAAATCCCATGGACAGAGGAGCCTGGTAGGCTGCAGTCCATGGGGTCGCTAAGGGTTGGACACGACTGAGCGACTTCACTTTCACTTTTCACTTTTCTGCATTGGAGAAGGAAATGGCAACCCACTCCAGTGTTCTTGCCTGGGGAATCCCAGGGATGGAGGAGCCTGGTGGGCTGCCATCTATGGGGTCGCACAGAGTCGGACACAACTGAAGTGACTTAGCAATAGCAGTAGAACACTTAAAATTAGACAGGTGGTTGGCATCATGTGAATATTCCTCGATTTAGGAGAGATTATGTCCCCATAAACCCACTGTAAGTTGAAAATGCATTTAATACACCTAGCCTAACTTAAAAGTTCTCAGAGCACTTACATTAGCCTGCTGTTGGGCAAAATCAATAACACAAAGCCTATTTTATAATAAAGTATTGAATATCTTATGTAATTTATGGAATATCATACTGAAAGTGTAAAACAGAATGACTGTCTGCTACCAAATGGTGGCCAGTGCATCAGGTTGTTTATGCACATGTCTGGCTGGGAGCTGCTGACAGGCCAGTGCCCAGCATCACAAAAGGGTGTCATACCTCGCATCCCTAGCCCGAGAAGAGAGCAAAATACAAAATTCAAAGCACCACTTCTGGGCTTCCTTGGTGGTCTAGTGGTTAAGAATCCGCCTGCCAATGCAGGGGACTCAAGTTTGACCTCTGGTCTAGGAAGATCCCACATGCCTCAGAGCAGCTAAGCCCGTGTGCCCAGCAAATACTGAAGCCCACGCAATACAGCCTGCACTCTGCAACCAGAAAAGCCACTGCGATGAGTAGCCCTACATGCCACAATGAAGAGCAGCCTCTGCTCACCACAACTAGAGAAAGCAATGGAGACCTAGTGCTGCCGAAAACAAATAAATCTTAAAAAAAAAAGGCCCCATTTCCACTGGACCCTTATGGCTTTCCCACTACCGTAAAGTCAAACCAGCATAAATGAGGGACTGTCTGCATTTCCTCAGGATGGCGCTGGTAGAGAGCTTGAGGAAATCCGAGAAGGGCCAACTGGTGTGGCAGTGTCTGGAGGACCAGGAGAGAATAGTCAGGAAAGTCTGAAGAGTCAACTATGAGTGGGACCTTGGAAGGTACACTTATTCTGAGCAGAGGGAGGAAGGACACAAACAGAAGGCAATAGGCACTTTCAGGAACTGCAGGGGGATGGGAGTGATGGCCAGAGAGGAGGCAGGGCTCTTCAATTCTCCTGGAACTGGCAGCCACAGCCCATAATCAAGGAGGCAGTTGAGAAAAGCAAAGGCAATGGCAGGTGCTGGGGTAGGGGGCTGTCCCTCTGCCCCCACACTTAGGCTTCCCTCGACCTGAGAGCATGTTTGTGCTGCTTTCCTTGGGCTCCCAAATTGAGAGAGACTACTGGGTCCTGAAATCCATCTATACATTTCAACACACACTTGATGATGTGAGCTACACCCTATGTCTAAAGGCAGTACAGGGATCTTGGCTTGAGATAAAGAAAATCCAAAACCTTGCCTCAGTCTCCAAGATGACAAGACGATGTACTTTCTGAGTTGTTTAAGGGGCAGGGTGGGGGTGCGCAGGGGGCGGTGATGAATTTCACTTCTCAGGTGTGGCATTTGAAATGAACACTAAGTCCACTGATTTGTTACTTGCAGGGACTTCCAGGGCAAGTTCCAGGGCAAGCTGAGCCAAACTTCCAGGGCAAGTTGAGCTAAAGTGCTTTCAGAGGCTGCCTAGGGAGAGCATCCCTCAGAACTGTCAGCAGCCTCACAGAAGCAGCTGCCACAGGGCCGAGTTGGGAGGCAGAGGTGCCATGGAGACCCCAGGAATGACGGTCGGAATTCCTGCATGCAGGTACTTGGAGTCCCTGCAACCCTGTTTTTATTCTGGGCCCTGGGAATATGGATCACATTCTTTACAGAGCATAAAAAAAGAAGTACCCATTTTATTGATTCTAAAATTCACTCATTGGGACTTCCCTGGTGGTCCAGTGGCTAAGACTCAATGCAGGAGGCCTGGGTTTTTACCTGATTCGGGGAACTAGATCCCACATGCCGCAACTAAGGATTCCACAGGCAACACCAAAGATTGAAGATCCCAGATTCTGCATGCTGCAACTAAAGCCTAGCACAGCCAAAAATATTAATAAATAAAATATTTTAAATGCACTTATTTTTTCCACACGCTAACATCTCTAAAATCAAAATGTCTTACAATCAGCAACACTTTGTTGTTTGCATCGTTGCTGTTGTTGTTTAGTCACTAAGTTGTGTCTGACTCGGTGCGACCCCATGGTTTATATAGCCCACCAGGCTTGTCTATCCATGAGATTCTCAGGCAAGAACACTGGAGTGGGTTGTCATAGGGTTTCTAAAACTTCTTATTTGTCCATAAAGTAACAGTGCATCTGACCACTGAGGAAATAGAGTCTGTGTGCTTTTTTCTTCCACTTTGACATCTTTGGTTACAGTCTGCTTCTCAGAGCAGATTTGTGTATTCCATTAGTATTTTGTTATGCAGAGTGTGTGTAGGGCCTAAAAGAACACTTCAGCGCAGACATAGAACTGCACAGGTTCCTTTAGTGGACCAAAAGGCCAAGGGCCACAGTGGTGTGGGGAACACTCACCCAAGCTAGTGACAGCGGGCTGTGTCACGAGATTTTAGGACACGGGCCATCAGTGGGGTGTCTCTATCTCACCTCTCACACACATCCGGTGGCTAGTTGGTTAATTGGTGCCTTCAGGCCGAATAAAGATTTCCTTCACCTGGAAAATAAGTCTGATAAACCCATCCTGTCTCACAAGGTGGCTGTGTGAATCAAGCGACAGTGATCTGCAAACTCTGAAGAGTTGTACCCAATTACAGTACAAGCAAAGGAAGTTGTCATTTGAGTAGATTCGACTAAGATTAAAAGATAGAAACTGTCTCACAGAGACACAGGCAATCCTTGATCCTCTAATCCAGGCACATGCCCTGTATGTACTGCCTAACTTTTTTAAAAAATTATTAATTTATGATTTTTGGCTGTGTCAGATCCTAGTTGTTACAATGCGTGGACTTCTTTCTAGTTGGGACTTGAGATCTCAGTAGCTGCTGCACACACAGGGGCTTTAGTTGCCCCACAACATGTGGGATCTTAGTTTCCTGACCAGGAATTGAACCTGCATCCCCTGCATTGGAAGGTGGATTCTTAACCATTGGACCACCAGGGAAAGTTCTATGCTTACTTTTTTTTTTTTTTCAATTTATCAGCCTTTCCTCAACCTCTCTGACTTTTAAAGGCAGTAATTCTCAACCTGTCTGCACAAGAATTACCTGAAGAACTTTTGAAACGATACTGGGTCCAACATTACAGGCCAGTGAAGTAGGAATCTCCGAATGTGGTGGCATCTGGAGGTTTAAAAGCTCTCTGGGTGATTCTCTCGTGAGCCAGGATTGAATAGTTGCTTTACAGAGCATGCTGTTCTCATCAGAAACATGGGATATCTGCACTCCAGGATTTTGCCAGATGTCAGTCTAAACCCTCTTGATAATTACCAAATGCTCCACTGCAAGAGATAATGTTCTTTAGATTATTTCTGTACTTTATTCATTCCTTTAGATACTGATAATGCTAGATTAAAACAGACTTTCAGAAAGTGAGTCTTTAGACCATAATTTTTTTTTAATTGAGGTAAAATACACCTAATATAAAATTCACCATTTTAACCTTGACCACACTGCTCTATCACAAAACCGCTTTAACCCAGCAGAGCTTTGGCATTTTGTCGTCCACCTGCCATTACGGGAGAACCTGGGGAAAGTCCCCTCTATGGACTGGAGACCCTCTGACATCATCACAGGACAGGTGCTTCTGCTGTGGGAAGCACAAGGGAGGCACAGCCTGTGGCTGTGAGTTATTGTTCTTACAAAAGGTGCTCAAAGACCTGTGTGTCTCTTCCCTGATTGCTTATTATAGACTTTTGACAAAGCAGTAAACTAAAGTGTTTTCAGTCCCACTCTTTTTGTGTGTTTACTTCAGAGAAGAGGGTAAGCACTGTAGCTCAGGGCCCAGGAAGAAGTGAGGGACGTGTGACTGGCTGTCACCTGCTGCCCACAGTGCTTGCTAAGGAAACCAACAGTCCTCCGTCTCTGTGAGCTGCCCAGGGTATCCTGCGGAGGCCTGGACACGTCAGGGACCAGTCACTCCACAAAGTCCAGTGGATGGAGTCAGGCCTGGATTATCCAGACAATGGAAGAACGGCAGCTCCTGGGAGAGGGTGGGGTGGGCACTGGCCCTCGTGGCGGGAGCCCTGTGATGCCCTGGGCATTGTGCTCATGAGAGGCCCAGTACAGCCTGGCCAGGAGGGAGAGGCAGTCCTCATCTTGGTGGATGCTAAACCAGTTCTTTAGAAGGATGTTGGAAGAAATAGCCTCCTGAAGCCTGTCACTGAATTTTCCCTTGTGAGTGATGTGGAGAGCATTCACTCTAACAGGATCCTCCAGGAAACGTTCCTCTAAGGGGTCATTACCAGAACAAGGGCACTTTCTCCAAGCCACTTGTTCATTTCTAAAAATTGTTCTAGACCCAGAATTGGATAACAAATTGTACTTCACTCTTTGCCTTTCCTTGTAGGAAATTTACAGCCAAATTTTGTCACCCGGAAAGAACACAAGGTCTCACATTGTTTATTCTGTATTAATCTGGCCTCTGACTCAGCAGTATTTCTTTTCCTTTTGTTGTACTTTCCCCTGAATTACCTCACTTTTAAAAATTCCGTATGTCTTTTTTATGTCTCTTGAAAATGCCTCTTGGAAACAAGGAGAGACCAGAGTGGGGGCGAGAGAGAGACATGGGCACCTGAGAAGAACAACTGTTACAAAAGAAAGCAGCACTGGACAACCTACATCACCAGACAGAGAAATGTTTTGAAAGATGGGCCAAGAATTTTACTTGCTGGACACTGTCCCTTCCCTGCACTGCAGCCAGGGACAACCAGGAACATAGCCATGGTAGTAAGACAGGTTTACTGACCCTCACAGCCAAGGAAAACCCTCGGAAAGCCAGAGAGTGTCTCAGGAAGAGGGTTCTATCACAGAATTTGGGTTCTGGTTGGCTAATTTGGGAGAGGTCCAAGGAAGCAGGGGCTACCTCTAGATTTAATGCTGTCAGAAAGCGGGGAGCGGATTCTGTGGTTGGGTATTTTGTGGGTTACACAGTGATCTTGTTTTTGTCTGTGATTAGGTAAAATTATAGGGTGGTGTTGTTTTGTCTCATTTTATCATGAGCTCAGAGTAACTATGAGACTGTTATTCTGTGGGGCCACTTGTCCAAGAGGAGAGCAGGGCCCTGCTGTGAGCATCAAAGCAGCTTGCAATAACATTGAGGCCTTGCTCGAAATGGCAGATCAGCTCCAGACACCAGGGACTGCTTCCTTTCTTTCTCAGCACCACCCCTCTGCTTTCCCCATCCCCATCTTTGGACCAAAGACAGACAAAGTCAGACCACAGGATGCTTATCCAGGGATCCCAGAGTTCCTCCAATGTCAAGATTTTGCTAAGAGAATAGTGTACATTGACAGCAGTCTAATTAAACTGAAGGCACTCTTTTCCTCTCCTGTTGCAGGACGAAGGGCTGAACTGCATGATGTGACAGTGGCTGTGCGGCCACATTTAAGACTCAGCACATGGACATCAGCCAACGGTCAAATACGCAGTTGTCAGGAACTAAATGACTTTCAGTCCTTGTACTACATCTCCAAACAGCAAGGTAAAGGGCTACTTTCCTTTTCAGAAAACAAAGGAATTAAATTATCCTCTTAAATAGAATTGATGCTATTAGCTTTCGAATTTTCCAAGTTCTGTTCCTATATATATATATACTCAGTCATGTCCAACTCTTTTGGGACCGCATGGACTGTAGCCCACCAGGCTCCTCTGTCCATGGGATTATCCAGGCAAGAATACTGGAGTGGGTTGCCATTTCCCCCTCCAGGGGAATCTTTCTGACCCAGGGATTGAACCCGAGTCTCCTGCACCTACTGCACTGCGGGTGGATTCTTTACCACTGAGCTACCTGGGAAGGCCCTAGTTTTTTAATTGATATAAGTTGATAAATTGATATCAAAATATTAAATTTTTTTTGACTGCACATCATGAGGGATCTTAGTTAGATCCCCAACCAGGTATCAAGCCCACACCCCTGCAGTGGAAGCACGGAATCTTAACTACTAGACCACCAGGGAAGTCCTGGTATCAGAATGATCATCTTGATCTGAAGTCTTGAGCAGAAATTGTCTACTCCTGAAGTCAGCATCTCCTCATAATCTCAGTTTAAGATTTCTGGTGGAATAGTCAGAAGGAAGTGTTTAATCTTTTGAACTGGGAAATATTAACCTAAGGATCAATACATTGGAGTTTCGTTAGTGAGTCAGTTGTTAACAATACCTTAATAGGTCCTTTTTTATTAAAGAATTAAGGCAGCTTATCTCAGGTATCTTTTCCAGAACACTTAATCTCCTGTTGTAAATGACAAATAAAAGAAAGAAAGCAAAGTTGCTCAGTCACATCTGACTCTTTGCAACTCTGTGGACTGGAGCCTACCAGGCTCTTCCGTCCATGGAATTTTCCAGGCAAGAGTACTGGAGTGGGTTGCCATTTCCTTCTCCAGAGGATCTTCCCAACCCAAGGATCGAACCCGGGTCTCCCAAATTTCAGGCAGATGCTTTACCATCTGAGCCACCAGGGAAGCCCTAAATGACAAGTGAGTGGTTTGGAAATGTAGCTTGTAATCACTGATGATAAAGCTGGAGGTATTGTATGCATTCCTCCCAGTGCTTGATCATATATCATTGCTATAGGGTAGAACTTAGACTGAGCATGAAATTTTCAAAGGCATGGACTAGATTTTAATTACTTCATAAGGAGATAAACTGTGAGTCCCAGAGGAGATTGATCTCATACACCTTAAAGTCAATGGCAATATTTTAGGCCATGGACATTCAAAGGAGCTTGTTAATTTTAGTACTTAGAATTCCATTAGTTCTCTATTTTTCTTAAAGACAGTGGATGATAAAAAACAGTAAGATTTGGGGGTAAAAGGCAAACATTCTAGCATCCCTTAATAATGGTACCAGTAAAATAAGAGAGTATCATTATTAGAGAGATAGGTAGAAATTCTCCAGGCCAGAAAACAAAATCAAGCAAAAAAAGATTTTTTTTACAACAGTTAGAGCCACAGCTCTCTGATAAAGGAAAGCTTTAACCTACTCTGAGAAGAAACCAGAAAATAACTAGAACATGGTATTTATAATCCACTGCAAGGGGCACTTGTACAAAGTCCATTTGGAGAATCAGACTTCGGTCCTTGTCAATATCTTTCAAGTTACCGCACCACTTGTACGTTTAGTCCTGTTGGCAGTGTATATGCTACTGTAAGTGATATCAGGAAGCATTTTTGCTCAGCTCCATTTTAAATTGTTTGGTGTTATCAGTCAGCCATTCTGAGAGCACCAAAATTTATCTTTATGTAACTTTCCCCACATTTCAATTTTTCCAATTTCCACTTCTCCAAGTTAGGGATTTGTCTCTGACAGTTAAGAATAGCCTCTTTGGGACTTCCCTTATGGTCCAATGGCTAAAACTCCCAATTAAGGGGACCCGGGTTCAACCCCTGGTCATGGAACTAGATCCCACGTGCCACAATTAAGAATTCACATGCCGCAACTAAAGATCCCACAGCTAAGGCCTGGCGCGGTCAAATAAATAAATAAATGTTGAAAAAAAAAAAAAGAATAGCCTCTTTGAATCCCTCCAGGATCTCTCTCTTCTACAATTACAGGAGGCATTGTCTTGGTTACCACTGCTTATGTAGAAGAATGGCCAGCTAAAGCATTACCAGGAGATTGTGGGTCTTGGTGCTTTGAACAGTTCTACTTTTATTATAGCTATTTCTTTAGGTAATAGCAAATCAGCTAAAAGCTTTTTTTTAACTTGTCCAACTTTTATGTTGCAGTTGTTCAGTCACTAAGTCATGATTGACGCTTTGCGATCCCATGGACTGCAGCACACCAGGCTTCCCTGACCTCCACCATCTCCCCGGAGTTTGCTCAAGTTCATGCCCATTAAGTTGGTGATGCTATGTTTTTATATGTTTTATATGTTTTTTTCAAAATTAGAAAACTCTTCATTTCTAAGGAATTCCAAATTTACAGACTACTCCCAAAGCACACCTACTATATACATGCTTGTTCTTTTACATTTTATCAGTTGGCAGACTCAGATGAGGGCAGTTATTTTAGTCTTTGGAGCTGATTTGATTGCTGGGCTGGTCTATATTTTAAGGGTGAATTTAGGTCTGTGATAGCATTTTAAAATACAAACAAACAAAATTATGTAAGGGCTAACCAGGGGAATTTCTAACAATATTATTTCAAAGTATGAGAAAAGCACTGAAAGTTATGAGAATGATTTTGTTTTTGTTTTTGTTTTTTTAAAGAAACTTTGCTATTCTGGGCATAAAATAATTTAGTCATTTTACATGAAATATCCAAATTCTAATTTTACTGCTTTAGTACATTATTTTTGTAACAGATTATAGTAAATGATCTGTTAACTTTTCTTTATTTGTATGTATTTAGGCAAATGAAACAGATGATAATCTAAAGTTTTTAACTATAGCTTTAAAATATAATTAACTTCTCAGTATATTAAATTAAGCAATGTGTCATATTAAATTTATCATTTGAATAAATTGTAAGAATTTTTCTAATTAAGCAGAAAATCACCTCTTACTCTGTACGTATACCTATATCTCTCTGCAATTACAATAACCAGGACAATTAACCATCTACACTAATTATTATCTTTAATTAATCAATATTTTCTCTTATTTTTAGACAGAAGAGGCACTAAGAGAAAGGAAAGTTTAGAAACCATCCAGCTGTTTTTTAATGAGCATTTATCTCAAAGCATGTAAACGCTTTGAGAAGGTCAAAGGAAATATACATTATATTTCATTGCATGTGCATTATTATCCATATTCTGTTATTGTCTGGCATTTTAAGAAATAAAGACAAATTAAAATTATGTTTAGTAACCAATGTTTTGTATCTTCCCACTCTGCTTAGAAACCACCTTATTTCTGTCTCTCTCAGAAGCTCTTGTCTGACCCTAGCTGGGTGATTCCTAGTCTTTGACCAAGTCTCAGAGATGCAGGTCACACTGAACGTTCTTATGGATGGTCACACCACAGTTCTAATGCGGGCTTTTCCATCTGAACCTGTGCCCCCTTCCAAGTCAGACACCTGCCCCCCTTCACTTTCACTTTTCACTTTCACACATTGGAGAAGGAAATGGCAACCCGCTCCAGTGTTCTTGCCTGGAGAATCCCAGGGACGGCGGAGCCTGGTGGGCTGCCATCTATGGGGTCGCACAGAGTCGGACACGACTGAAGCGACTTAGCAGCAGCAGCACCCCCTTCATTCTTTCTCACTATAATGCTCCCTCCTGTGTATCTTTCTAACTGACACAGCTTCATCAGTGACAATTTTAAATTACACTGGCCACTTTAGGGGAACTTTAAGATGGAAAAATTGTTCATTTGAGAGGCACCTTCAAATAAAACAAACAAAAGCCCCACTGTCCACAAGTTGGCTTTCTTTCATTGGTAATAGGAAGCTAGCTTCTAATCATAATTCAGACTCAAAAATTGCCTCTCCAAAATATTCTTTAGCTAAAGCAATTACAAAATGTGAGAAACTGTCTCCCTAATAATCCCCGTAAGACTTTAATCAGAATTAGCTCTTGAAGTTATTCTAATTCCCTTTCCACTTTTTTATTGATGGCTTAATATCAAAACATAAACCAAAATTGGCAAATCACTCCACTGCATGAACTTTTGGTTAAGCATTTTAAAGAGATTTTGAAGACCAGAAACAAAAGAACTCCTTTGAGAAATTGTTTGTCCTCTTTTTCTGAAAAGATCATTTGTTTAACATGGAATGCACGCCCTCGTTTATTTGCATACTTTGGGGTTAGTGGGTGCTTGTGCTTTAATCTTATGGCTAGTTTTTGTGTCCCAGAGAAGGCGAGGACCTCAGAGCTAGCCTGGGATGTCCCTCTTTGGTGTCTACTTAAGTCCCCAACTCAAATCTTGAGAAAAGTAATGGTGAACGATGTGTATGTGAGTATTCAGTCATGTCAAACTCTTTGTGACCCCCATGGACTATAGCCCACTAGGCTCCTCTATCCATAGGATTTTGCAGGCAAAAATACTGGAGTAGGTTGCCATTTCCTTCTCCAGGGGATCTTCCTGACTCAGGGATCGAACCCACGTCTCCTGCATTTGGAGAGAATTTCCCCAAAGGGGATATTTGTTCTCACTAATGGTCAGAGATGGTTGTATTAGACCAGAAGGGAAGAATGGGACAAGAATGAAGTGGAGAGGGAGGCAATTTGACCTGGAATTCCAGATTTGCAGGGCCACGTTGACAGAGGCTGAATTTGCATCTCTGGTTTAAAGATTTCTGGGAGGTACATGGGACTCTCAGTAATGTTCATGCCTGTGGGATGCTGCAAGTAAGCCCCTCTAGAGACACACTGGTTTTACTTAGCTGCCCGATGTTGAGAGATTAGTTTCCTCATCTGTTCAATGGGGTTAACAACAGTACCTACCCCAGAGGGTTGCTGGGAGGATGAAATGTAGTGAAGCAGTTGGAGCTGCCTGGCACACAGTGTGAGCTGTGAAGATGATAATGATGATGACGATGATGGTAATTCCTTCCATGTTCCTCACACCTGGAGGAAAGTCTGGTTAACTGCTTCCCAGCTGTTTTTACTTCTAGGCTCTGAGGTGGAAACACGGGGCTATCAAGGATGTCAGCAGCTATGCCTGGCTCAAGGCCATCACATGGGGTCAGAGCAGGGGAAGCAGTGCTATGGGCAGCTAGCAGAGAGAGAGTCTATGTGATCTGGCACTTGGGTCAAGGAGGCTCCTGCTATTCACCAATCAGTGTGAAAATGAAGTGTTACCTCAGTGTAATCAGAATGAGAACATATAAGTTACAATAACCCAAGTAGTTCTGCACAGCAAAAGAAACAATCAACAAAATGAAAATGCAACCCATAGAATGGGAGAAAGCATTTTCAAGCCATATATCTGATAAGAAGTTAACATCCAAAACATAGTGAACTCATACAGCTCAACAGCAAAAAAAAAAAAAAAATTTTTTAATGGGCAAAAGTGTTCACCTGAAACTACCACACATTATTTGTTAATCAGCTATGCCCCAGTACAAAATAAAAAGTTTCAAATAAATAAGTAAACGGGCAAAGGGCCTGAATAGACATATTTTCCAAAACTGAAGTGAAAGTGTGAGTTGCTCAGTCGTGTACAACTCTTTGCAACCCCATGGACTTTAACCTGCCAGATTCCTCTGTCCCTGGAATTCACCAGGCAAGAATACTGGAGTGCGTTGCCATTCCCTTCTCCAGGGGATCTTTCTGACCCAGGGATTGAACCCTGGTCTCCTGCATTGCAGGCAAATTCTTTATCATCTGAGCCATTAGGAAGCCCACAGTTTTTATTTTCCAAAGACAGTATACAAATAACTAACAGGTACATGACAAGATGCTCAACATCACTAATCATCAGGGAAATGCAAATCAAAACCACAATGAGATATCACCTCACACCTGTTAAAATGGCTATCATCAAAGAGATACAACAATTACTGGTGAGGATATAGAGAAAAGGGAACCCTCGTATATTATTGGTGGGAATGTAAATTGGCATAGCTACTATGGAAAACAATATGATGGCTCTTCAACAAGTTAAAAATAGAACTAGCATATGATTCAGCAATCCCACTTCTGGGTGTTTATCCGAAGGAAATGATCACTATCTCAAAGAGATACCTGTGCTGCCATGTTGATTGCAGCATTACTTACAGTAACCAAGACAGACAAATACTGTATGATCTCACTGATATGTGCAATCTAAAAATGCCAGATTCATAGAAAGAGAATAGGTTGGTGGTTGCCAGGAGCCAGGAGGTAGGGGAGGTGAGGAGTTGTTGGTCGAAGGGTACAAACTTACAGCTGTTAGAGGAACAAGTTCTGGGGACCCAATGTACAGCATCGTGGCCATAGTAAACAATACTGCATTGTACACTCGAAAATTGCTAACAGAGTCAATCTCAGATGTTCTCAACACACACTGCATGAAAACAGTAACTATGTGAGGTGATGGATGTGTTAACTAACCTTGTTGTGGTAATCATTTCACAATATATACACATATCAATTCATCACACTGTCTGCCTTATACTCATGCAATGGTTTATGTCAGTTCCATTTAGTCACTCAGTCGTGTCCAACTCTTTGCGATCCCATGGACTGCAACACACCAGGCTTCCCTGTCCATCACCAGCTCCCGGAGCTTGCTCAAACTCAAGTCCATCGAGTTGGTGATGCCATCCAACCATCTCATCCTCTGTCATCCCCTTCTCCTCCTGCCTTCAATCTTTCCCAACATCAGGGTCTTTTCCAATGATTCAGTTCTTCCTATCAGGTGGCC
The DNA here is from genome assembly GCF_029407905.1 of Bubalus kerabau. Classification (NCBI taxonomy): domain Eukaryota; kingdom Metazoa; phylum Chordata; class Mammalia; order Artiodactyla; family Bovidae; genus Bubalus; species Bubalus kerabau. Next base: position 34,712,334 of record NC_073629.1, read on the forward strand.
GAAGTATTGGAGTTTCAGCTTCAACATCAGTCCTTCCAATGAATATTCAGGACTGATCTCCTTTAGGATTGATTGGTTGGATCTCCTCGCAGTCCAAGGGACTCTCAAGAGTCTTCTCCAACACCACAGTTCAAAAGCATCAATTCTTCAGCACTCAGCTTTCTTTATAGTCCAACTCTCACATCCATACATGACTACTGGAAAAACCATAGCTTTGACTAGATGGACCTTTGTTGGCAAAGTAATGTCTCTGCTTTTTGATATGCTGTCTAGGTTGGTCATGGAGAAGGAAATGGCAACCCACTCCAGTGTTCTTGCCTGGAGAATCCCAGGGACGGCAGAGCCTGGTGGGCTGCCATCTGTAGGGTTGCACAGAGTCGGACATGACTGAAGCGATTTAGCAGCAGCAGGTTGGTCATAGCTTTTCTTCCAAGGAGCAAGTGTCTTTTAATTTCATGGCTGCAGTCACCATCTGTAGTGATTTTGGAGCCCAAAGAAATAAAGTCTGTGGCTGTTTCCACTGTTTCCCCATCTATTTCCCATGAAGTGATGGGACCGGATGCCATGATCTTTGTTTTCTGAATGTTGAGCTTTAAGCCAACTTTTTCACTCTCCTCTTTCACTTTCATCAAGAGGCTCTTTAGTTCTTTACTTTCTGCCACGAGGGTGGTGTCATCTGCATATCTGAGGTTACTGATATTTCTCCCGGCAATCTTGATTCCAGCTTCTGCTTCATCCAACCCAGCATTTTACATGATGTACTCTGCATTAAGTTAAATAAGGAGGGTGACAATATACAGCCTCAACGTACTCCTTTCCAGATTTGGAACCAGTCTGTTGTTCCATGTCCAGTTCTAACTGTTGCTTCTTGACTCGCATACAAATTTCTTAGGAGGCAGGTAAGGTGGTTTATGTCAGTTACATCTATTTTAATAAAGCTGGGGGGATATTCCAAGTAAACTTCCTGAGCACAATAGTTCTTTTCACAGAAACAGCACAGTAACTCAAATATATCCTTTCATTTCTTTTTTGTATCACCCCAAGTTAAGGAAACCTGGCAACATCAAAGGGCAATGTGTCAATCAAAGCCTGATGAGAATCATTGGTGGGCAGAGTCTGTGAATGCAGACCCCTCCACCCTCCACCAGACCTGTTGAATTCGACTCTGGGGAGGGCAGTGGTACAGGGCACTTGCATATATTTATTCCAGACCCACAAGTGCTGATGATGGGCAGGAAGGGTTGAGAGCCCCAGACCGGAGAGGACATCCTCAGGCTGGGCAGGACAAGGCCCGAAGCCCTCCAGCTTCGGAACCAGAGTAACAGCAGTTCTGGGGCTGAGGCAGGAGGGTGGAGGGATGGGAAAAGCAAGCAGCAGAAGAGCTGCTGAACTGAGGCCAAGATCCAGACACCTCGAAGATGGCTGCTTTCTTTCCAGCTTGTTCTTGATTTCTTTCCAGGCTGGCCTGGAAGAAGCGCAGGTTCAGACATCATCCCTCCCATTTCTCACGTCTTCACTAAATGTGCAGAACACGCCTGGACAGTCCAGAAGGCTTTCTGATTTGGTGCAAATCACCAGCCTTCAACCTTGAAGATCTAATTCTCTGAATACCTTCATCATCAGGAAAAACTAGAGTTTGCAAACATGTAAACCAGACTCTTCTACTGAAGTATAGCGACATACGCTGTGAAAATGGGAAATCAAGTGTGGGTGAAAATAAGTGCCCCAAAGGTAATTTGTCCGAGTTTACAAACATCTACAGATAGGCAAGGTAGGGAAAGCTCCAGTAAGCAGATCACAAGAAAGAAAAGAAGCTGGTCAGACACTCGATGAAAACAGGCAGAGGGGAGACTGGGGATCCGGACGCTTGCAGGCAGTTTCTCCCTGTGGCCTGGGTTCCATCCTGAGTTGGCCCTTTACCAGCTGGGGAATCTTGGGCAAGTTACTTCATCTCCCTGCGTACTCGAACTTCCTCCTGATTCCAGCGCCACTGACAAACCTCACAGGGCTTGTTCCTTCAGCAAATGTGTATCAGGCATCTACTGTGTGGCAGGAACTCTTGAGAAATTCCGCAGTGAACAAAACAGGCAAATTTTGCAAAACGCATTCATGGGGGGTGGTTTGGGGCATTGAATCTGCTCACATGTGAAGAGCACCTTGAACAGTGCTCTGCACAGGGCCCAAATTCCATGAGTGTGTGTGTGTGTGTGTGTGTGTGTCTGTGATCCTCAGGCCAGACCTGGCTCACTGCCTGTGGAGCCTCAACCACTCTGCTAAGGCTGGGGCCTGAGTTCTCACCCGAGGCTCCTGGAAGCTCTGCTGCTCCCTGAAATTGGATCCCACCTTTGGCTTCAGTCCTTTTACATAATTCCCCAGAACAACCTGCCTCTGCCTCACCTGCCCCAGGTGGAGGGCTCAGCTCCTCAAACTGCAGAAGCTGGAAATGGCCCTTCTCCTGCTTTTTGTCTGAGGCTGCAGATCCCTAGCACCAAGGGGCAGCCCCTCTCCCCTGCTCCCTGAAATAACCCTTTCCCCAGCCTCTGCTCCTGGATGTCTGGGGGAACCACAACTTCTTGGCAAAGTGTTTAGTAAAGAGCTATGTTCCTTTTTAAAGGAGGAGCCTGTAATCCCAGTACTAATTACTAATTGACTAGTAACCCTAACCAATATTTTTCTGAGTGCCAATCACATCTACTACATATACTTTCTCACTGAATTCTCAAAACATTTCTTTGAAAAACATTTTTTTAAATTTTGTACTGGGGTATTGCCAATTGACTATAGCCAATTGGATCATAGGAAAAGCAGTTCAGTTCAGTTCAGTTCAGGCGCTCAGTCATGTCCAACTCTTTGTAACCCTGTGGACTACAGCATGCCAGGCTTTCTTGTCCATTACCAACTCCCAGAGCATGCTCAAACTCATGTCCATTGAGTCGGTGATGCCATCCAACCATCTCATCCTCTGTTGTCCCCTTCGCATCCCGCCTTCAATCTTTCCCAGCATCAGGGTCTTTTCCAATGACTCAGTTCTTCGTATCAGGTGGCCAGTGTATTGGAGCTTCAGCTTCAGCATCAGTGCTTCCAATGAATATTCAGGACTGATTTCCTTTAGAATGGACTGGTTGGATCTCCTTCCAGTCCAAGGGACTCTCAAGAGTCTTCTCCAACACCACAGTTCAAAAGCATCAATTCTTTGGTACTCAACTTTCTTTATAGTCCAACTCTCACATCCATACATGACTACTGGAAAAACCATAGCCTTGACTAGATGGACCTTTGTTGGCAAAGTAATGTCTCTCCTTTTTAATATGCTGTCTAGGTTGGTCATAGCTTTCTTCCAAGGAGCATGTGTCTTTTAATTTCATGGCTGCAATCACCATCTGCAGTGATTTAGGAGCCCAAAAGAAATAAAGTCAGCCACTGTTTCCACTGTTTCTCCATCTATTTGTCATGAAGTGATGGGACCAGATGCCATGATCTTTGTTTTCTGAATGTTGAGTTTTAAGCCAACTTTTTCACTCTTCTCTTTCACTTTCATCAAGAGGCTCTTTAGTTCTTCTTTGCTTTCTGCCATGAGGGTGGTGTCATCTGCATATCTGAGGTTATTGATATTTCTCCCAGCAATCTCGATTCCAGCTTGTGCTTCAGCCAGCCTGGCATTTTGCATGATGTACTCCGATGTAAGTTAAATAAGCAGATGACAATATACAACCTTGACACACTCCTTTCGTGATTTGGATCCAGTCTGTTGTTCCATGTCTGGTTCTAACGGTTGCTTCTTGACTTGCATACAGATTTCTCAGGAGGCAGGTAAGATGGTCTGGTATTCCCATCTCTTGAAGAATTTTTCACACTTTGCTGTGATCCACACAGTCAAAGGCTTTGGCATAGTCAATAAAGCAGAAATAGATGTTTTTCTGGAACTCTCTTGCTTTTTCGATGATCCAGCGGATGTTAGCAATTTGATCTCTGATTCCTCTGCCTTTTCTAAATTCAGCTTGAACATCTGGAAGTTCACAGTTCATGCACTGTTGAAGCTTGGCTTAGAGAATTTTGAGCATTACTTTGCTAGTGTGTGAGATGAGTGCAACTGTGTGGTAGTTTGAACCTTCTTTGGCATTGCCTCTTTTTTTAAGGGAATTAAAAAAAAAAAATCTATTCCTGCTTCACTGGGACTATGCTAAAGCCTTTGACTGTGTGGACCACAACAAACTATGGAAAATTCTCAAAGAGATGTGTCGGGAGCCGCGTTAGGCATTACTGACAAAATGGAGGCACGGTCCCCAGCCCCCTCTCCTCATTCCGCAGGCACGGATCCTGGGATGAAGGAGTTAGGCCTTATAATTCTGACTTGTCTTTTCCTCTCCTTGGCTGAGTTGACTGAAAAGGAATATTAAGGTGCTTATTGGTCTTGAGAGGAGCATGAGAAGGCACAAAGCCTTCTGCAGCATTGCTCAGAAAATAATTCATAAAGTTAATCATTGACATTTGTTCAAGGACTTTTACAAAAGAGTGTTCCAGGATGAGCACATAGGCCGTACTTTGAGGCCATGGGAGAAATTGATATCTGAAGCCTATTTGTGAGGAGAATGTTTATGGCAAAGGAGTTTACTGAATTTAGGGCTTAGAAATAATTAAAATATTTAGAAGTTAAAGATTTAAGGAATGTTGTAAAGTTAGCATATTTTAATATAGCTTATAGAAGTTAGGAATTTTTAGAGACACTATAGCTAGAAGCCTTTTTTAAGAGATAGTGAGCTCAGGATGTTAGGGGCAAACAGGATTTAGGAAGATACTTAATAAACTGAGGAATGTAGCATGAGTTACAATGTAATCACAAGTTAACTATAGGACACATTAGAAGAGGTGGATAATAGATGATATTATACTGAGAGAATCACTGAAGCAGGAACTCTGTTTGAAGAGCAACAATGATTTATGGGGATAATCAATCTGGGAGAGGGGGAACTGAAAATGTCAAACCTCTGGCCTAATGTTTTTGTAAAACTATAAAAGAGAATCTTAAACTTGAAATAAACAGGCAGTCCATAGAAAACTGAGAGGCTGTCTCATCGCCGACACCGTTCACCTCCTCAGGTTGAATCCCTGGTTGCTGGAGTTGGACTCTGGCAGAGATGGGAATATCAGTCCACCTTACCTGTCTCCTGAGAAGCCTATATGCGAGACAAGAAGTAACAGTTAAAACTGGACATGGAACAATGGACTGGTTCAAAATTGGAAAAGGAGTATGTCAAGGCTGTATATTGTCACTCTGCTTATTTAAATTATATGTAGAGTACATCATGCAAGATGCTGGGCTGGATGACTCACAAGCTGGAATAAAGACTTCGGGGAAAAATATCAACAACCTCAGATATGCAGATGATATCACTCTAACTGCAGAAAGTAAAGAGGAACTAAAGAGTTTCTTGATGAGGGTGAAAGAGAAGAGTGAAAAAGCTGGCTTAAAACGCAACGTTCAAAAAACTAAGATCATGGCATCCAGTCCCATCACTTCATGGCAAATAAATGGGGAAAAAGTGAAAGTAGTGACAGATTTTATTTTCTTGGGATCCAAAATAACTGCAGACTGTGACTGCAGCCACAAAATTAAAAGACGCATTCTCCCTGGAAGAAAAGCTATGCCAAACCTAGACAGTGTGTTAAAAAGCAGCAGCATCACTTTGCTGACAAGGGTGCATATAGTCAAAGCCATGGTTTTGCAAGTAGTCATGCATGGATGTGAGAGATGGACCATGAGGAAGGCTGAGCGCTGAAGAATTGATGCTTTCGAATTGTGGGGCTGGAGAAGACTCTTAAGAGTCCCTTGGACAGCAAGATCAAATGAGTCAATCTTAAAGGAGATCAATCCCGAATATTCATTGGAAGGACTAATGCTGAAGTTGAAACTCCAGTACTTTTGCCACCTGATGCAAAGAGCCAATTCATTGGAAAAGACCCTGGTGCTGACAAAGACTGAGGACAAGAGGAGAAGGGGGTGACAGTACATGAGACGGTTGGATGTCATCACTGACTCAATGGACATGAGTTTGAGCAAACTTCAGGAGATAGTGAAGGACAGGGAAGCCTGGCATGATGCAGTTCATGGGATCGCCACAAGTCAGACACAACTTAGTGACTGAACAGCAATAATAGCTGATTACCAATGCTGTGTAGTTTCACATGAACAGGAAAGGGACTCAGCCATACATGTACAGGTATCCATTCTCCCCCAAACTCTCCTCCTATCCCGGCTGCCACATAACATTGAGCAGAGCTTCCTGTGCTATATAGAGGTCCTGTGCTATCCATTTTAAAGAAGTTTGGAATGGACATGTACACACTGCTATATTTAAAATGGATAACCATCAAACATCTCTTTAAATTACATATTTCTTCTCCCATTCTATGGATGAGGAAACTAAGTCTCAGAGAAATTAACTAACTTACCCAAGGACACATAGCTAGTAAGTCACTGAAGTATATTTGGCTCAGTGCAGACCACCCCAAGGCCTGCTTCTACCCAAGACACCACCCTGCCCACAAAGGCTGTAAACTGAAACCACAGGACCAGAAGATCCAACAACAACTCAAGAGTGTTTCCAAACACCGTGGGAGCTGATACTAGACAAACTTGGCAGTAAGCAAAGGGCCCTCACACACCAAACATAGTGGGTGTTTCTTAGAATGCTCTATGTCTTTTGTATTCCTTATCAGCAAGAAATGCAACTTCACAAGGCCAGATTATGTGAAAGTTAGTAGATCTTATAAATACTTTGAGTGGTGTGAACAAGGTAACTGATACACCCGAGGGAGATCATAATAAGCCAGAAAGAATGTGCTGGAAAGATTCAAAACAGTGCACAGGGGCACAAAAACCTCATTGGGCTGCAGAAGACTCATTGTATCTAACCTTTGGGCTTTTGCACACAAGAAGATTAGTGAACTTCTAAATACAAAGAAAATGCGAAAGAAAGGGTGTGACTGGGTGAGGTGGAAACAAAAAAACAGACCGCATTGCTCATCACCCAGTTCTGCAAGGATTAACCCACTGCAGTTGCTGGCTGGTAGCACTCTGCGCTCCAGACAGAAGAAAGGACTATGATAACAGGATGCACCATGTGTTGGACAAGCAGGCCTCTTAGATGTATTAATATTAATTTATTAATTAATTAATCTCAGGAAGAATTTTAATGACCTCAGATTCTTTTACCTTCCAATACATGGAAAAGCATTTAAATCAGCAACTTGAGGTATCTATTTTTCGTGACTAGCAGTAATATTTTGCCAAGATGCCTGCTTGACTGCACATCAGTCAGTTCAGTTCAGTCGCTCAGTCTGTCCAACTCTTTGCAACCCCATGGACTGTAGCACGCCAGGCCTCCCTGTCCATCAGCAACTCCTGGAGTTTACTCAAACTCAGGTTCATTGAATCAGTGATGCCATCCAATCATCTCATCCTCTGCCTTCTCCTCCTGCCTTCAATCTTTCCAGCATGAGGGTCTTTTCAAATGAGTCAGCTCTTCGCATTAGGTGACCAAAGTATTGGAGTTTCAGCTTCAACATCAGTCCTTCCAATGAATATTCAGGACTGATCTTCTTTAGGATGGACTGGTTGGATCTCCTTGTAGTCCAAGGGACTCTTCAAAAGTCTTCTCCAACACCACAATTCAAAAGCATCAACTTTTCAGTGCTCAGCTTTCTTTATAGTCCAAATCTCACATCCATACATGACTACTGGAAAAACCATAACCTTGACTAGACAGACCTTTGTTGGAAAAGTAATGTCTCTGCTTTTTAATATGCTGTCTAGGTTGGTCACAGCTTTTCTTCCAAGGAGCAAGCATCTTTTAATTTCATGGCTGCAATCACCATCTGCAGTGATTTTGGAGCCCAGAAAAATAAAGTCTGACACTGTTTCCACTGTTTCTCCTTCTATTTGCCATGAAGTGATTGGACTGGATGCCATGATCTTCGTTTTCTGAATGTTGAGCTTTAAGCCAACTTTTCCACTCTCCTCTTTCACTTTCATCAAGAGGCTCTTTAGTTCTTCACTTTCTGCCTTAAGGGTGGTGTCATCTGCATATCTGAGGTTATTGATATTTCTCCCAGCAATCTTGATTCCAGCTTGTGCTTCATCCAGCCCAGCGTTTCTCATGATGTACTCTGCATATAAGTTAAATAAGCAGGGTGACAATATACAGCCTTGACGAACTCCTCTTCCTATTTGGAACCAGTCTGTTGTTCCTTGTCCAGTTCTAACTGTTGCTTCCTGACCTGCATATAGGTTTCTCAAGAGGCAGGTCAGGTGGTCTGGTATTCCCATCTCTTTCAGAATTTTCCACAGTTTGCTGTGATCCACACAGTCAAAGGCTTTGGCATAGTCAATAAAGCAGAAATAGATGTTTTTCTGGAACTCTCTTGCTTTTTTGATGATCCAGCAGATGTTGGCAATTTGATCTGTGGTTCCTCTGTTTTTTCTAAAACCAGCTTGAACATCTGGAAATTCACAGTTCATGCATTGTTGAAGTCTGGCTTGGAGAATTTTGAGCATTACTTTACTAGCATGTGAGATGAGTACAATTGTGCGGTAGTTTGAGCATTCTTTGGCATTGCCTTTCTTTGGGATTGGAATAAAACTGACCTTTTCCAGTCCTGTGACCACTACTGAGTTTTCCAAATTTGCTGGCATATTGAATGTAGCATTTTCACAGCATCATCTTATAGGATTTGAAATAGCTCAACTGGAATTCCATCACCTCCACTAGCTTTGTTTGTAGTGATGCTTCCCAAGGGCCACTTGACTTCACATTCCAGGATGTCTGGCTTTAGGTGAATGATCACACCATCATGATTACCTGGGTCATGAAGATCTTTTTTGTACAGTTCTTCTGTGTATTCTTGCCACCTCTTCTTAATATCTTCTGCTTCAGTTAGGTCCATACCATTTCTGTCCTTTATTGAGCCCATTTTTGCATGAAACAGGAGATGGCAAGAGTGAACATTGACATTTTAGGAATCAGTGAAATAATATGGACTGGAATGGGTGAATTTAACTCAGATCACCATTATATCTACTACTGTGGGCAAGAATCCCTTAGAAGAAATGGAGTAGCCACCATAGTCAACAAAAGAGTTCAAAATGCAGTTCTTGGGTGCAGTCTCAAAAATGACAGAATGATCTCTGTTGGTTTCCAAGGCAAACCATTCAATATCACAGTAATCCAAGCCTACTCCCCAACCAGTAACGCTGAAGAAGCTGAAGTCGAACAGTTCTATGAAGACCTACAAAACCTTCTGGAACTAACACCCAAAAAAGATGTCCTTTTCATTATGAGAGACTGGAATGCAAAAGTAGGAAGTCAAGAAACACCTGGAGTAACAGGCAAATTTGGCCTTGGAGTACAGAATGAAGCAGGGCAAAGACTAATAGAGTTTTGCCAAGAGAACCCACTGGTCACTGCAAACACCCTCTTCCAACAACACGAGAGAAAAGTCTACACATGGACATCACCAGATGGTCAACACCGAAATCAGATTGATTATATTCTTTGCAGCCAAAGATGGAGAAGCTCTATACATTCAGCAAAAACAAGACCAGAAGCTGATTGTCATTCAGATCATGAACTCCTTATTGCCAAATGCAGACTTAAATTGAAGAAAGTAGGGAAAACCACTAGACCATTTAGGTATGACCTAAATCAAATCCCTAATGATTATACAGTGGAAGTGAGAAATAGATTTAATGGACTAGATTGGATAGACAGAGTGCCTGATGAACTATGGATGGAGGTTTGTGACATTGTACAGGAGACAGGGATCAAGACCATCCCCAAGGAAAAAAAAATGCAAAAAAGCAAAATGGCTGTCTGAGGAGGCCTCACAAATAGCTGTGAAAAGAAGAGAAGCAAAAAGCAAAGGAGAAAAAGAAAGATATACCCATTTGAATGCAGAATTCCAAAGAATAGCAAGGAGAGATAAGAAAGCCTTCCTCAGTGATTGAGTGCACATAGCCTCTAGCTAAAATTACACATAAACTGGCCTCTCTGTGTACCTCTTTGGATTCATTTTCTCTGAGCTACTGAACGACTATCTGCTGGGCTGTTGTCCTCAGTAAGATACTGAATAAAACATAAACTCACAGCTCTTATGTTAGGTGTCTTTCTTTTGGTTAACAGTTTTAGTGACCACAAAGAGACCCAGAGCAAATTTTCTTCTTCACCTGAATCTACAAGGATCCAGAGCGTTGGTACTAGTAACGTCTCCTTGCGCCCTTCACCTCCTTAGCGAGTCCCATAACTGGATGTCTCTCCCGGCCTCAGATCTCACATCTTGGTTAATGATCCTGAGTTTTATTCCATGATTGGTTAACTCCTCACTATGAGGAGAAAGTTTCTCTGAACTTAAAGCAGTTCAGAAAGAGGTACCTGGACTTTCAGTTGAAAGACACTGGGAAGGAAGGTCACTTATTGGAAAGACACTGAGACGGTTTTTAGGTAGGGGGCTGACCTGGCTAAAAACGACCTGGTGTTCTTTGTTAATTGGCTACTTTAACAGAGTTTATTTGAATAAAAGTGAAGATATCACATGAGAGCTTTCAGCTTCGAAGATAAGGGACAGAGTTCCTCCTGGCCAGTTACAGATTTTTCAGGCAACTGAGAAATTTACAGAAGTGGTGGAGGTGAGTCCTATACCTGTGCAGTGGTCCCTCAGGGAAAACCACTCACTGGTTTAAAAACTGCTTGTCTGAGGGACACACGCATTAAGATTGGCCATGTGAGAACCATGTTGAGATCGGCTCTGAGAGCCCATGCTGGTTTTAGACTGCTGGAGGGGGAAGAAATGACTCTTGAGTGACACCTAGAGGAGTTCAGCTCAAAGCAGCACACCAGCCCCACAGTTTTCTATAGTAATTCTGTCCTGACAAACCACCTTGAAATGGGAGGCAAAGGCTTCAGATAGAATGAAAAAGGGGCGACAGATGGATGGTCAAACCCTGACCACGCTAGCCGGGCTTATGCATGTACAGAGAATATACTTAGAAGTACTTACTTAAATGGGAACTAAAGATCTGGCCTTGAAATGGTCAAGATGAGGCTCCAAATGGCTTTTTTGTGTACGCAGCTAGAGAAAGCCAGCTTGAGAAAAACATCATTTCCAAGTTCTGACCCCAGGGGAGCAAAAGTCCTTCTGGGAGGAAATTACACTTATCTTCCTGTGCCTGTGAGATGTGGATGTTTCTCCAGGTCTTTTCAGGATGCTCTTATCTAGACCATCTCCAATTCCTGAGACTGAGAGGGAAAAAGGCCTTTCTAAACTCAGGCGAGAGACTTAATTTATTCCAGCTGTTAATCATAAACTAGTGGGCTTCCCTGGGGGCTCAGTGGTAAAGAATCCACCTGCCAATGCAGGAGATACAAGTTCGATTCCTGGTCCAGGAAGATCCCACATGCCTCAGAGCAACTAAGCCTGTGCCCCACAACTACTGAGGCCATGCTCTAGAGCCTGGGAGCCGCGACTACTAAGCCCAAGCACTGCAACTACCGAAACGTGCAGACCCTAGAACTGGTGCTCCGCAACAGAAGAAGTCACTGCAGTGAAAAGCCTGCGCAGTGCAACTAGAGAGCGGCCCTGGTCTCCGAAACTAGAGAAAAGCCCACACAGCAACAAAGACCCAGCACAGCTATAAATTAACAATTATTTATAAACTAGTGAGTTTTGTTTTATACCTGATTCATAACTAAAGCCTTAAAATGAAAGCAATGTGATCTCTGGTTGTGTCTATCTATTATGTCTTATATATTTTATAGATAAGTTATGTTTCTAACTCCTGACAGTATTGCCAATCTTAATTTGTAAAGCAGCTCTATTTAATTGGCTTAAAAGTAAACGCTTGTGAATTAACTATTTCTAAATGTAATAGAAACCAATGCATTATTTTTAAGATTATGTGATCTAGGATTGGGGCTTCCCAGGTGGCACCAGTGATAAAGCACCCACCTGCCAATTCAGGAGACATGAGAGATGCAATTTTTATCCCTGGGTTGGGAAGACCCCCTGGAGGAAGGAATGGCAACCCACTCCAGTGTTCTTATCTGGAGAATCCCATGGACAGAGAAGCCTGGTGGGCTACAGTCCATGGGGTCACAAAAGAGTCAGACACAAGTGAAGCGACTGAGCCAGCCTGCACGCATGATCTAAAACCAATACTTAGTAAATAAAAACAAGTTTGTTGCTTGGCTTAATTTACATAGGCCTATCTTGTCTACAGAGTTATCAGTATTAAAACCTTTATTCTACCTAAGTTTACCGAAAGTGAAATAAGTTCATGTTATCTCTAACAAAATTTGTCATCAAGAAAAATAACTTGGTATGATGGTATTTTCATAAGTAAACTAAATGTAAGTGAGATAAGAGTTTGATGTAAACTTTTGAGAATAATAACTTCCCTGGTGGCTCAGATGGTAAAGCATCTGCCTGCAGTGCGGGAGACCCAGGTTTGATCCCCGGGTCGGGAAGATCCCCTGGAGAAGGAAATGGCAACCCACTCCAGTATTCTTGCCTGGAGAATCCCATGGACAGAGGAGCCTGGTAGGCTAAAGTCCATGGGGTTGCAAAGAGTTGGATACAACTGAGCAATTTCACTTTTGAGAATAATTATGTCTTATGGTATATCTACTGAAAAATAGTTTCTCCAGGGAATTCCCTGGTCGATGTTTTCACTGCCACAGGCTCAGGTTCAATCCCTGGTCAGGGAACTAAAATCCTGAAAGCCATGCAGAATGGCCAAAAAAAAGGAAAGAAAGATCTTGAATTTAAAAAAAAGTTTCTCCAAATCTTTATGGTGACTTGAAACTTTGGAGTTTTGCTACATTAAATTAAATTATGGGAATTCATTGAATGTCTAGATTATTTTCAAAATAAGACAAAATACTTAGGCATTAATTGCTAAACAAGTCTAAGTTTACCTATTTTTATCTTCTTAGTAGACAAAAAAAAACAAAACAAGAAAGATGTTTCGGTTTATCAGACACACATCTTGTACCACAATGAGGAAATAAATTATGCTGGGAGGACATGTGTGTTTCTAGAGGCTGTGGAATGTGTTCACAAGCTTGCCAATCTCACACTGCTAATGTGAAAGTGAGTGAGAGCTTCCCCAGTGGCTCAGAGGTAAAGAATCTGCCTGCCAATGCAGGAGATGCAAAAGACAGGGGTTAGATCCCTGGGTTGAGAAGATCCCCTGGAGAAAGAAATGGCAACCCACTCCAGTACTCTTCTCTGGGAAATCCCATGGACAGAGAAGCCTGACAGGCCAGTCTATGGGGTTGCAAAGGAGTCGGACACAACCTTAGCCACTAACAACAAATGTGAAAGTAAATTTACAGTTGTTTACTTCTTAGTTTTCACTAGAAATTAAGATTTTTAAAGGTTAAGAATTCCAATCAATATGTGTGACGAAAACTACTAAAATTAGTAAGGAAAAACATCTTGGTAAGCAAGGAATAAAAACGTGTTTGTTAAGGAAAAAAAGGAATTTTATCCTAAAGAAAAGTTAAAAAGAGTAAGAGAGAGAAAGGGAAAACATAGGACAAAATCTGAAGGTAAAAAAGCTGTAAAAAGTTTGGGTAAGAAACCCTGAGAAAAGAGTTTTGTGCATGGTCAGGGCTGGCTAAGGTGAGAATAAATTTAATTGAATGAATGACTTTTTTATATTAAAAGTAAGTGCAAAACTAGAAACTGGCTTTCTCTCTGTTAAAAGGACAAAGGTTTCTTGGAATATCAATCTGCTTTTGATAACAGATTGTACAGTTTCTTCACCTTTTAAGTAACCTTTGTAACTTTCTGTATTTGCCTTAGAAATCTTTGTCACTTTGGTTAAGTGAATAAGCATTGTTTCACAATGACCGTGATCCTATTTGGCCAAGTGTTTTAAAATCTTGTGATATCTTGACAAACTTTCCCAAATAAAATTCTAAATGAAACCTTTTTAACCTCTAACTTTGAAACATTTTAGCAGGACTCTGAAACAGCTCGAAGAAAGATATTAAACAAGGCTTATTTGATATATTAAATTACATGGGAAGCACTGTCAAATGAGTGATAATAAACCTTCTTAATTTATATTTTATGGATATATGTTATTAATATAAATGCTCTAGGAATTATATGAAATTTGCATATGCTCTGGCATAATGTTATCAATCACAGCTCTAGTTATTATCTTAAAATGTCGTATGTCATAGAACTAACCAAATTTCTTTGTCAATCACATTGTAATCCAATCTTTAACCATGCCGTTTTGTTTTGACATTTATAAATAGTTACTGTTTTACTTTGATACTCTTACAAAATGCTTTGTCTTCAAGACAATTCATAGAAAGAACTTCTTGACAAGTAGAGGTTTCTGATAACTTTTAGATCAAACACTGAACGGGGTTGGAAATTACTGAACTCCAGTGGAGGACCTGATGGTTTCCTAAAACTGTTAACAGAAATTTAGTATCAACAAGAATTAGTTACATAGGGCTGAAGGTTTCCTTAAATCATACTAAATTTAATACATGCATCAGCTTAATAATAGTAGGAAATTGGACTGGGCACCTTATGAACAATGTGCTTAGTCACTCAGTCATGTCCAGCTCTTTGTGACCCCATGGACTGTAGCCCACCAGGCTCCTCTGTCCATGGGGATTCTCCAGGCAAGAAGACTAGAGTGAGTTGCCATGCCCTTCTCCAGGGGATGTTCCCAACCCAGGGATCAAACCCAGGTCTCTGGCATTGCAGGCAGATTCTTTACTGTCTAAGCCACCAGGGAAACTCAAGAATACTGGAGTGGGTAGCCTATCTCTTCTCCAGGGGAACTTCCCAACCCAGGAATTGAACTGGGGTCTCCTGCACTGCAGGCTGATTCTTTACCAGGTGAGCTACCTAGCAAGCCCCACCTTATGAACCATATCAATATATATAATTAGCCTTAAAGATAGTAGTTGGTATAGAACAGACTGGGTCAGGTAACCAGGGATATACTAGGCTGCACCTAATGGGAGTTCTTGACTTAAATTTTCACTTATGGCCCTATTAATGTTATAAGACTTGTATTCTATTTTACAAGCTGTTGTTTCTTTTTTTAAGATTTATTTATTTATGGCTGTGATGTGTCTTCGTTGCTGTGCAGGCTACTTTCTAGCTGTGGTGTGCAGGCTTCTCACTGCAGTGGTTTCTCTTATTGTGGAGCACAGGCCCTAGGGCATGCAGGCTTCAGCAGTCGCAGCTCACAGGCTCTGGCTCAGTAGTTGCGGTGCACAGGTTTAGTTGTCCCATGCCACGTGGGATCTTCCCAGACCAGGAATTGAACCTGTGCCCCCTGCACTGGCAGATGGATTCTTTATCACTGAGCCTCCAGGAAAACCCAAGATTATAGTTTCTTGTATTTCCCAATATGTACATGAGCCTCTGACAAAAACAATGATTATTAGGCAACTTGAAATCATCAATCAAATATATAGTTCTATATAAGATTAAAATTATTGTTGTACTGTAACTCTTGGTATGGGAAGAAGCAGCAAGGCAGAATCATGCCCTAGACCATAACAGTGAGACAAATGGTGCAGAGACCTTCATGGCTACCATTAGAAGGGCCCAGCCCAACCATAACACATCAAGTGACCTGCCAACAAAATCCTCATTTGACCTAGGAATGAGCCTTCCTGGCACCATGGGACAAATTGGTCAGGAAATGTGTCTCAAACCTTGGTAGAATTTATGACCAAAAGGGGAGAAACTATAAGTAAACAGAGAGCCTTGCTCATCGCCCATTTCTACAAGGATTAACCCACTGCACTGATCAACAGGGCACTTTGGGCTTCAGACAGAGGAAACAAGAATAATAATAACAGGTTGTTCTGCACCGTGGACAAGCAGGCCCATAGTTAGATGCACATCTCAGGAAGAACTTTAATGACTCCAGATTCTTGTACCCTTTCATGCATAGGAAAACACCACAATCCTTAACTTGAGATATGTGTCCTTTGTGACTAGCGTTAATCTTTCACCCAGAGGTACGCCTGACTGCACATAGTCTCTAGCCAAAAATCACAAAAAAACTGGCGGTTTACTCAGAGCTGAGTACGCGTTTACTGAGCAAATGTCTCCTGAGCCATAGTCCTTGGTCAGATGCTGAATAAACTTACACTCACAGCTCCAGCCTTATGCATTTTTCTTTCAGTCAGCAGTGGCAACGAGTGGGTCTGGCGGGAGCACAAAGCAGGCTGTAGGCTTGGCTCCAGCAGACTGGAACTGGGCCTTGTGTGCCCTCAGAAGGCCTGAGCTGAGGTGGGAGAAGCAGGAATCTCTAAGCAGTGATGATGTAATAGAGGTGGTGGTCTCGTTCCAGTTCTGCCCTTGGTAGAGCATCAGGAGTTGGGGATAACCCCCTGTGGAGGGCCAATGAGAGCTGTGGTCTCAGTGGGCAATCTGGGACAGGTCAACTAAGCCTGGCTTGAGAACTAACCAATGAAACATGAAGCAGAGGTAACGCAGACTCACGCAGAAGTGGCTGGGAGAGAAGGAAAGGCTGTGGCTTCAGGACACAGAGGGGTCGGACACCCCTCGCATCCCCAGATCCCTGAACCTCCAGCAAGGAGACCAACTCCAAGCCACCAGTTCCTGGGTCTGAGCCTTCCCACGCTGGTCCTGCCTCAGCACTGGCCAGGCCCTGGAGTCAGGGGCAAGGCCAGAAGTTCAATAGCTGGATGGGGTGGATGGAGGGGTAGGCCTAGGCAGGGCCTGCCCTCCACTCCAAGCCCACCTCCCTCCCTGCCAAACACACAGCAACCTCTATTCTATTCAGGGTGCATGCAAGAGAAGGAGAGGAGAGGAGCCTAGAGAGATTGCCTGACCATGGGGGAGAAGGGTTTTCCCCTCTTTCTCCTCTCAGTTCTTCTGGCAGGCATAAGGCAGATTAACAGGAGAAAATCAAGTTTATTATGTGCACACAGGCAATCCACAGAAGTATGAAGAATTTCAAAGACAGCAAGGCAAGATTAGGTATATGGACACGAGAGTGCTCAGTCACTTCAGTCTTGTCTGACTTTTTTGCAACCCTATGGACTGTAGCCCACCAGGATCCTCTGTCCATGGGGATTCTCCAGCCAAGAATACTGGAGTGGGTTGTCATGCCTTCCTCCAGGGGAACTTCCTGACCCAGGGATTGAACCCACATCTCCTGAATTGCAGGTGGATTCTTGTACCACTGAGCCACCAGGGAAGCCCAGGTATATGGATATATACATTGATATTTGGTCCATCTCCTGGTGGTCACATTTGTAGTTCCCAGGCAGGGGAAAAGCCACCCCTTACCTCTTGCCCTGGGAATGCCCAGCTTCAGCCCCTCCAGACCTCCCACAGAACACTCGCTTGTTCCGCAGCGGCTCCACTACTCTTGCAAGGGGCATATCTTCATCCACATGAGAACAATAGCCCATTAGGTACCACCTCACACCTAGAGCTCTTTGGGATTTTTGCCCAGGGAGGTAAGCCACAGCTCCCAGGGGCCAGCAGGGAGACTGGGGCATCCCTGATGCAACCTTAGGAAGTGGCATTCAGAGAACAACAGGCACCTTTTATTGAAGAGCTGAACAGGAGCCGCTTTGAACATACTGTTTTATTCCTTACCACCTCCCATGAAGTAAGTAGTATTTTAGACTCTTTTTGCCAGTAAGAAAACTGAGACTGGTTATTTTTTCTCACATTTGTTTTACATTTAGGTGAAATTCACCTAACATAAAATTTAACGTTTTAAGGTCAGCAATTCAATGGCAATTAAGTACATTTAAAATATTGTGAAACTGCCACCTCTATCTAGTTCCAAGGTTTTTATCACCCCAAAAGCAAGCCCCATACCTCTTATGCAGCTGCTCCCCATTGTCCCTCTTCCTCAGGCCCAGGCTGTCTCTATGGAGTCACCTGTTCTGGATATTCCGTATAAATGGAGTCATGCGGTATATGGCCTATTGTATCTGTCTTCTCTCACTTAGTGCAGTGTTTTCAAGGTTCATCCATGTTGTTACATGGCTCAGGACTCCATTTCTTCTTTTTAAAATTTATTCATTTATTTTATTTTGGAGGATGGATATTTATTTTTATGGCTGGATAATATTCCATTGCATGGATATACCACTGTTGTTTACCCCTTCTTCTGTTGATGTATCTTTGGGCTATTTTTACTTTTAGGTTATCATGAACAGTGCTGCTATGAACATAAATGTTCATGTATTTATTTAAATGCCACTTTTCATTTCTTTCGAATATGTAGGTAGGACTGCAATTGCTGGATCTGATGGTAATCCTGTGACTCACTTTTTGGGAAACCACCGAATTGTTTTCCACAGCGGCCGCGCCATTTTAAACTCCCACCAGCAATGTATGAGGGTTTCAACCTCTCCACTAATTTTCTATTTCTTCCTTCCAATTACAGCCATCCTCGTGATTGTGAAGTTACACTGAGACTGATTTTTTAAATTATTTTTATTTTTTTATTTTCATCAAATACAATGCTAACTTTTCCCCTCCTGCACAGCATGTGGGATCCCCAACCAGGGATCAAAGCTGTGCCCCCTGCATGGGAAGCGCAGACTCTTAACCACTGGAAGTGAAGTCCTGAGATCGTTTTTGTTTTTTGTTTTTTTTTTACGTGAATTGATTTTAAATCAATTTTAAGAAAAGAGTAGCTCGGCTGTTGTGGACAGGGTAGGTAAGGTTGGCAAACACAGAGCCTGCAGCCCGGAGGCAGGAAAGCAGACTTTCTGCCGGTTGTCACTCCCCTGGCCAAAACGCTTCCCCTGCAGCACCCCCACTGCCAAACCCAGCCCTGACTCTGCAAGAAGCCTCCGGATCTTCTGTGTCCCCTGCATCGAGGTGAGCCCCAGGTTGAGGCAGATCTCCTCTGGGTAGAAGGGCCATCACTGTATCTCCCACCTTGATACCAGGGACCTGACCACAGAGACCGAGTCTGCTTTGCAGGCTCTACCTGGTCCTGTGCCTGAGAACGACCTGGCTCGGATCCCAGGGTTTCCCAGGGCAAGTCTGTGGGTTAGTCCCACCCGTCCCCATGATTTTGGTTTTTAACTTCTTATTCTTATTTCCTATATGTATTAAATATGTATAGGAAAAGTACACAAGTTACAAATATACAGTTCGATGTGTTTTCACAAAATCCGGACTCTGGCTAACAGCATCGAGAAAAAAATAGGACATCATTTATACCCCAAACAGCCCTAAAAGTCTGTACTACCCCGCAAGGGTTACCACTAGCCTGACCTTTAATACCATGGAGTGGTGTGGCCCGGTTTGAGGTTTTGGTAACTGGAGTCACTTAGCATATGTGTCTGTTTCTTCAGCAGCCCTGCCTGTGTGGTGTTGCGCGGTGTGTGTGTGTGACTGTGGTTTGCTCATTTCCCTCACTGTCTGGCATCCCTTTGTGTGACTCAGCCGCCTCCATTTCTTTGTTCTGCAGTTGACCGGCACTGAGCTATCTGGACGGTGCTGCTATGACAGCCTACCAAGGAGTGGGGTTCCTGGTCACAGGGCGTGCCTGTCCTGCTTTGCCAGATACCACCAAACAGCTTTCTGTATCCACACCCATTGACACTCCCCCCAGTAACACAGGACCGTTCCAGCGGCTCCACACCCTCATCAACACTTGGCACGCCACCAAGCTTTTTCCTTTGGGGCCAGTTTGGCAGATGTCCAGTAGTAGCAATCTGAGGTCTTAGTTTAGATTTCCCTGATGGCAAATGAAGATGAACACCTCATGTGTTTATTGGTCATTTAGATGTTCTCTTCTGTGAAATGCCTAAGACCTGTGTTTATTTTCTATTGTTACCTTTCTATTATTGCTTTTTAGGAGTTCTTTATTCTAGATGCAAGCCCTTTATTTTATGTTCTCATCCTGTGGCTTTTGATAAATAGAATTTCTTAATATAAACTTCATTTATCATTTTTTCCTTCATGATTAGCACTTTTGGTCTCCTGTTTAAGACATCTTTGCACTCCAGAGTCATCAAGATGTTCCTCTATATTTTCATATAAAAGCAGATCTTCAACACACATAGAATTGACTTCTGTACATAGCGTGAGGGTGGAGTTGGCCTCGTTTCTTTATGCATATCCGGTTATTGAAAAAGCCATCCTTTCCTGACCCCCAGTTTTCAAGTAAGTAATAACAGTGGTTTTTCTTTGACTCACAGGAGCAAGTGGAAGGCATCCTGTTTTCTCCAGGTTTTGGATAAGGGTTGCACTGAGAACTATATCTGTCATAGCCATACGAATGGTAAGTAGTCCCTAGGAGAAAAAAAATTCTCCCCAGGAGGCAGGAGGCAGTAAGGAAATCAAAGACCTAGGGGCCAGAAGAAGTATATAAGTGGGACATTCACAGAGAGTCCAGGGGATGGAGCTTTGGCTTGGTAGGTATGTGACAGAAAATGGGGACAAAGAGTTGACTCTAACTTTGGGTTACAGAGGCAGGGCAACCCCCAATTGCCATCCCAGAGGGTAGAGGTTGTTGCTCAGGTCCAGGGCTGCAACCATATTTTACACTGAAAATTCATTCTGGGGGCCTGCCATGGCCACCCTTCTCTTACAGTCTAAGGACCTGCCCCCACCTTAGCCATAATGGGCTCCTCGGCCACCTCATCCACAGAAGCCAAAGGAAGAAGATAGTGGGACACAAAAGATAGAGCCAGATATCCTGGGTTGGCATCCTGGGTCCACTACTTCCTAGCTGTGTGACCTTGGGAAAGTTACTTAACTACTCTGTGCTTTTTCCCTCTGTAAATGGCAATAATAATAATGCCTAAAAAAAAAAAAAATAATGCCTACTTCACAGGGCCAATTTGGAGATAAATGAAATCGTATATGTAAAATTCCTAAAACAGTAACATATGGAAAGTGTTCAGTAAGTGTGAGCCCTTGTTACCATTATCCTGGACAACTGAATTCAGGACCCCAAACTCCCTGCCAGAGCTATATGCTGAGCACCCATGGGAAGCACCCACTGAGAACAAGCCTTCCATTCCAGCTGACTCAGTCCCTGTCTCCAAGAGCCTAGGAGACCCCTCTAGGCCCCACCCCAGGGAGGCACTGTCCATGTGGCCTTCAGGACACTGACCCCACACCAGAGGAGGAAGGGGAGATGCCCCCCAGCCAGCCCTAGGATGCCTTCCTCCCTCTCCCTCCTCCATACAGGTTTTCCACATCCTTGCAGGGCCCAGTCAAAGCCCACCTCCTCCTTGGAGCCCAGAGCTTCCTCCTTGCTGACCACCACAGCCCACACTCGCCTCTGCCAGCCCTCTTAGCAAGAGCCTTGTCTCCTTGACTAGGACCAGGGTAAAGCCAGAGCATGTCAGGGACATGGGCCTTCCTCAAGCTCTGAAGGCTACAGGCAAATCCACTCAGAGGAGATGAAATGAACTCCTGCAGTGCTCAGCTGATCAGTCAGGTCTGCCTCTTTGTGACCCTATGGACTGTAGCCCACCGGGCCCCTCTGTCCCAAGAATTTCCCAAGCAAGTATACTGGAGTGGGTAGCCATTTCCTCCTTTAGGGGATCTTTCTGACCCAGGGATCAAACCCCATTTCCTACGTCTCCTGCATTGCACGTGAGCCTCTGGGGAAGCCTGAACTCCTGTAGAAATCATCTTAAAACTAAGAGGTGCTCCAGATGAGGAGCCTGGGCAGCCAGGAAAGCCAGTTAGGATCTGCTGACTGTAACAGGACAGGGACCTGACTACATGTGGCCCATAGACCTGAAAGAAGAATGTGGTGACGAGGGAAGAGGAGTGGAATGGGGTCTAGAGCAGCAGAGCAAAAGGATTCAAATCCTCGTAGGGGAAACAAGAGTGTCCACACCAGCTCACCCCGGGCAGCTCTTCTCCTGGGAGAGTCCTGCCTTAGCCTAAGCCACATCTCAATGGGAGGATTCATATGTGAGCCAGCCTGCCTACTGGGCTAGTGGGGTGGGGCCCCATAGGTGCCAGCATCATGAGACACTGATATGAGTGCCTGGAGAGGGTGCCCCAGCCCAGCCTCAGAGGCAGGAGCTGAAGCCCTTGCACGTCTCACAAGGCTCTCACTAGCGCCACCGTGTGGATCTGTTTGAAACCGCATAGGGCTATCAGTGGGGCAAGTGGAAGCTGAAATTCAGTCTACACTCTGCTCACCAAGGAACTTGCCCTGGTATGGCTGCCTGGGCTGCCTGGGCCAGCGAGGGGGGCGAGGGGAGGCGGTGGGGGGGAGGGGCAAAAACTCTTCTCTACCCCAAAACGCTATCAGGGCTACGCCTGCCCAAAGGGCCCACATTTTTCTATCTCCCACAAAGGTGACACGTGGGTGAACATCAGCCCTGGGTTTGTGCGTGACCCGGTGTTCAAGCAGCCCGGCAAGGCCCCTGCTGCACAGCAATGGTATGTGGCAGAGGGGAAGGAAAAGAGCCACCCAATTCTTCACATCAGGGGCTCCAGCACCCAAGGCAGACTGCCCTGGGGGCACCGTGACATGAGTCTGTGGAACCCCACCGCAGCACTGAGGGCCCTGGGCAGCACTGTGGGCACTGAACTTTGTTCAGCTATAAGACAGGGGTGGATCAGAGGCGCCTGCAGCTTCATTTGACTTATAAGCTCAAGTAGGATGCTGCCAGGAACTCCCAGATCTGGCTGGGTGACACCTTCCAAGGGCAGATGCAAGAGCCAGTGACATCAGTGACAATGTGGCTGTACACACACCCTCAGGTTGCAGGGGCCCAGGGGCCAGTGTCAGTCTACCATCTCCATCCAACGGGGTATCCACTGACAAGAGCTCCTGGGTGATCAGGGACCAAAAGCCAGCCTACTGTCTGCTCACCAAGCTGTGTTCCCCAGCGTGAGTCCTGAATCTTCAAAGAAGAAGCATCTTTTTCTAATTACACAAAGGCACTCTATGAGCTAGCATGGCTCTGCCCGGGGGCATATGGCTGCAGAGGAGAAGGGGTCCAGGGCCAACAGAGGCTGTTCAAACCCCTGGTTCCATCTCCCTACTCACCAAGCCCTTGCAGGTGGACTTTTGAGAAACCCTCTGCTGGTGTTTTGATTCCCTGTTATAAGTTGGTGAGCAGTGTGCCTGGTCTGCTGCAGGCCTCCCATGAGCTGGGTCAGAGGCATTCAGTTACTGTGCTGCAGTCATCTCCAGGCATTGTGACAGGTTGAGGATCTGGCCTGCAGGGTCACTTCCTCCAGCAGCCTTTTGACTACCACACTACCATCTCCATCTTGACCTCTGCCAAGATGTTCACCCACCGAGGCCCTCAGCACGTACTCCCTCCCTTCTGCTCCCCTCCCCCACCTCTGCCCCAATACATGCCTTTCACCCAGCAAATAAATGTCTTTGCTGACTCTGGGATGTGAGCAAAAAGCATCGGCAGGAATCGGACTCCATGGTCTGCTGGGGAGAAGGAGGGATGGGTAGAAAGATAGAGACAGGAAGCATTAAGGTTTCATAAATTTCACATGAGCACTCTGGCTTTTCTGTGTGCTGATCACCCAGCTAAGAGCTTTATTTAATGTCCGTGATAACCAGTGCAGGAGACCTTGGTATCCCCATCTTACAGGTAAGAGAACTGAAACTCAGAGTTCATACAATTTGCCTAAGATCACAGCAATAAAGTGAAAGAGCTGTATACCACGAAACAGTAATTTTAACCAGGGGTCACAAAGTTAACTACCTCCCTGACACTATATAGATTGAGCCAGGTGAAAGGCTCAGGGACGGGTGGGGCGCTTTCAGTCCTTTCCAAATGCTGCATCTGATTCTTAGATAAGGCCCCACCCTTATTGAAACAAACATTAAAATTGCACGCACATCCCTCATTAAATAGAACCCTCTTTGCTTGAAATGTGAAAGGATGTTCATGAATTTCCTTTTGAAATGACTTGCCTCTGAGTAACTCATTCAATTAACTATTGGCTATGATTTCTCTTCAATCATCCTGCACAGTCTGGAACTCTTGCCAAAAATCCAACTTACAAATTGTTTTCAAATATAATGACATGTGTATGGATACCAAACTTAAATATTAAAGTTGATGTTACTTTCTGAAGGCACGTTGTTAAACATTCAGCAATTTTGACATTGTCTTTTTCATAGTTTGCAGCCCTCAAAGATTTTCTTTCAAATCTCCAACATTTCCTGGGCCTTTGGAAGTCCACCCTGGCCCCTAAATAGGAGGGTGCATGCTAAGTCGCTTCAGTCGTGTCCAACTCTTTGCGACCCTAAGGACCGTAGCCTGCCAGGCTCCCCTGTCCACAGGATTCTCCAGGCAAGAATACTAGAATAGAGTGGGTTGCTGTGCCCCTCCTCCAGGGCATCTTCCCGACTCAAGGATGAAGCCCATGTTTTGTCTCCTGCATTGGCAGGCAGGTTCTTTACCTCTAATGCCACCTGGGAAGCCCTAGGGTTGCTCATAAAGCCAGGACACTTGGCTCCTCCCCATCTCCAGACATGCAGGCTGCCCCAGCAGGTCCAGCTGCAAGACCACCCACCCAAGATGGTCCAGGGCATCCTAATTTGGGCAACTTGGGCTTCCCTGGTGGTTCAGACAGTAAAGAATCTGCCCGCAATGCAGGAGACCTGGGTTCGATCCCTGGGTTGGGAAGATTTTCTGGAGAAGGGAATGGCTACCCACTCCAGTATTCCATGGACAGAGGAGCCTGGTGGGCTACAGTTCACGGGGCTGCAAAGAGTCAGACACAACTGAGTGCCTAACACTTTCTTCATAGATTATTCTCATTTTGAAAGCAGAATGATTTGCCAAATGTTGGGTTAAATGTGATTTGATGCTTAAATCTTTATTGGAATTCCATATAAATACATTTACGAATGAGGCAATGCTTTGATGGAGTGACCGTTCTTATAAAAGCTTTGGAAATTAGGATCACTGTCATCCTAACCAAGCCTTACCAGCCCCTCCCATCTAGGGGCACAACCAGTGGCCCCCCTGGTCCCCTCAAGTCCCGCAGGATGGGGCACGGGAAGGTGAAGCAGGGCAGGCCAGAGCGTGATGTGTCCTGGCACAACCCACCCAACCACAGTGTTTTGTGACTGACAAGGGACAGTCCCCCAGTGCAGACTTTATTCATGGCTGGCCCCATTCAAGGCAGACTGGCCAAGGCAAGCTGACTTGCCTATTTTATTGCATTCTGTTTGGGGCCTTTCGGAGCAGACTAGTTTTTTAAATTCCCTCTGCCATCCACCATCACTTCACTCCCTTCTCCATGCAAGAGGCAGAAGCCCTAAGGAGGGAAGATGCAGCCTCGTCACAAAGCCTTCCATGCATGCCTCCCGAGCCGGTCATGGGGAGGGGCTCAACGTGATCCCATGAAAGGGAAGGAGGCAGGACTGCACAGGAGGCGTGGGAGAGGTAGAGGGCGGGAAAGAATTTTAACTGCAGTTTACACGCTTTGATTCATTCTATCAAGAAGCAGTAAGACAGACAGATGATACATACCTTGGACCTGGTCATTTTACTCATGGTATCAAGATTAGGAATATTCTGTAAAACCTTATTTGCATGCTAAGTTGCTTCAGTCGTGTCCAACTCTTTGCGACCCTGTGGGCTGTAGCCCACCAGGCTCCTCTGTCCATAGGACTTTTCAGACAAGGATACTGGAGTGGGTTACCATGTCCTTCTCCAGGGGATCTTCTCGACCCA